>NC_090439.1:1188231545-1188531545 GCF_031143425.1 Pleurodeles waltl
CCCATAAAGCATTTTGGTACAGCAGGTTCTTGGCGGCCAGAAGGCACTTATAGTCTGTTCTACATTCTCTGAATTTCTCTCCACTGGTGCAGCTATCATGGTGCCATGTTGAGGCATGGGAAACATCTCTCTTCACCCTTGCACACTCCTTATCAAACCAACCTTTCCTCCCAGACCGCCCCCCTCTATTATTGCCTACTAACTTATACTCTGCAGCATAGATCACGTAGCCCTCAACTCCCATATCATCATGTTATATGTAGCTAGGATGGAGGGGCTAACGCTGGTCAAAGCATCTATAATAGATTGTCCATAGTTAGCCATTATATGTTCAAATTGCAGGAGTTCTCGCAGATACCACCCTATTCTCTTTCTACAATTAGACAGAACAATCTTGCACTCATAGTACCATGGTTCAAACCCCATAACACTCATCCTCATACTGAAGACAAGTGGATTGTGATCACTCTCCACTCTGCTGATCACAACCATATCAAAGATGGACTTCCACGCTTCTGCGTTGACAATTACATAATCAATAATCAAAGAGGATCTTCCATTGCCGTGGCAGCACCATCTGACTTGGTACACCCATTGGCAAGGCAAAAATGGTTATTTAACAAAAGATCAGTAAATGCCTTAACCTTTCTTGTGGACTCAATCAATGTTTCACTATTATTAATGGCATCACATGATAGTGTATTGAAATCTCCACAAATCAGCATCAAATTCCTGCCTCCTTCATTCTCCCTCATTAGTTTATCATCTATTACATCCTGTCTAGCACTTCCAATATATGCGGGGCACTCTTTCCAGAGTGCCTGGATCTCCAGGGACCATCCTGGTGGGATATATATGTTCAGGATGTCAACCACCCTCCTCATGTCTCCCCCAGGCCCGAGCCTCACATGCTGAATATTAGCAATAAAGACAAACAAATGGCTGCCCCACATATTTCACAGAGAGCACAGGTTTCTTGGAAGCAAAAAATATCATATATATCATATAATAATATCAAATAAGCTAACAAAGTCTAACCAATCATCAGCTTACATTTTGCTAACAAGGCCTGCTACGTTCCACAACAGAATTTGTATACAGCCCCTTGAAGTTATCACAAGGGGGAGGTGTGCGAAAAATGTGTGCAGGGGGAGTGACAGAATAGAGGGGGAGTTCCTCCTTTACTCAGTCAAATCCCACTCTAGGAGGGGTTCATGTCTCCAGCCAGTACAGCCACTACCCGTGACCAATACTCTCAATTGTTCCCTTTTTTCTTCTTGATATAATTGGGGATCTTGATTTGCCTGATGTTTTTATGGGGAGTGATAATCAGGGTTCCAGCACTCTACTGCCATCAGCTTAAGACCCCCTCAGTTTTCCCCATGTTGCAAATCCGTATCCATATGGGCTAACAGTACTCAACATATCCATATTACTCCTGCACCGCTCATCCAAGCCAACCCCCTCTTGATTGATATCAGGATATGACAACACGTCAACCCCATTATGTGGAAACAGTCTGTATGGTTGAGGATATGTCTAGCTATACCTGGCAGGGCAACGGCAGGAGATGATAGGGCCACCTAGGAAGACAACAGGGTAAATGCACCTCCTACCATGATCCAACCACTGTTGCATGCTCCCAGCTTCACTAAAAGAATGAACTCTCTGCTCTGGAATAGCGTAAAAGAGAGCTAGCAGCCTTGATCTGTTTATGGGTTGGTTTAACCCGATCATCAGGGAAGAGATCAACAAACTCCAGGCAACTCCCACTGTTCCTTCTATCAGGAAAGACACCAGCAGGAACAGCAGTGCAGTCATAATACAGATCACAATCTTCCAGACTGTCTCTGAGTCTAATTACTGTGGGCACAGTAAATGGTAGGGCGTCAGGGTTTAGGCTAGAAGGCGCCTCCAGTTCATGAGGAGTAGATGCATCATCCTGCCCGATTTGGGCTACTGTCATCTGAGTGCGAAGCCAAGGGCTACAAGCCTTAGCTGCCCTTCTTGTGCCCTTCCTCACAACCATTCCCTTCCTAGAGCCTTCTTATTCCTGGGCACTCTTGCCCTTAATGGGTATTCTGGCCAGGCTGCCTCTCTAGTTGAACCTCCCCCACTTCGGCTATACTCGCAATAGGGGATTTGAGTGGTTCCAGAGTCCCCTACTTCATCCCAACTCCTTCCATCTTGCCATGAGGCATTATCCAACAGAGGAGTGCCTTAGTTGCTAGCATCTGTATTCTCCACATTTAGCAAATCCTTAAAGCTGGAAGCTGGAAATACCCCACTGACTGCATCATTCTTGGGGTTGGGCAACAACCATTTTAAGGAATAAATTGGAAACGGTGAAGACCCCATCCCCTTTTTTGCAGCATTTCCCTTCTTCTTGATACCCAAACTCGGCTTCTCAGCTGATTTACCTGGGGTGTTTCCATGTGGCCCCAAGGTTCTTACTTTTGACTCCACAGTACCAACCAATGGCTGCTTAGATCTTGAAACTGTGGTATTTTCACAGCGACTAGCCTGATCCTCATCTGTGGGCTGGCTGTCCCTCCCTGTTGTGATAGCCCCATCATGGTCACCATCACCGTAAGGTTTGGCCATAATCACATCAGTTTGTAATTGACTCTCAGTTTAAGCAGGTTTGGTATCTGGAATTTCCATCTGTACAGTGTTCCTTTTCAGTATTGGAAATTTGGTCCAGCTCTGGCCAGCTCACCGGGGGGATTGAGGGGGTGTATCCCGATTCCTTTCATCCATCCTTCCTCCCGGAAGCCCGGAACGAGGGTCTGTAATATGATAGTTAATAGTGACTCAATGTGGTCGGTTTCCCAAAGGAATTTCTCCAGTAATGCAAGGATTGATGCTAAAACATTGTATAATGCAGTCATAGCCTCAGAAATTACAAAAACATGTGAGAACTCTGCAGATATTGGGTTATCCCTCGAGTACTGGCAAACCAGGATGCTCTGGAATATAGAGTCATCTGAGCAGAGCCCCCCACTAGGGTAGTGTTGGTATTAGTGGATTTGGAGCCAAGCGCAGCCTCCATCCAGGAATCTGAGCCATTATCTGATGTCAATGAAGCATCTGGTGATTAAAAAAATCCAGCCTTTCCGAAACTTGTCTTGTTCCTATTCGCTACTGGGCTACAAGGTACATCAGGGAGTGTGTAGTCTAGAAACATGAGGGAACTTTCATTGAGGTAGTCACTTTTCCCCTTTGGCTTACCATCTCCCAGACAGTCGCTTGGCACCATTGGTTCTCTATTGGAGCAGCTATGGAGCAGGACCTTGTGCTCCTTCCTATTCTGTCACAGAGCTGTAGGTTCACTCCCCTCCATTAAGTTATCCATCACACATTGTTGGTTCTTTGGCATGGCACATAACTTCTTGCGGGTTTGCTCTCCCATGGGCACTGACATTGAAGGTCTAGACAAAACAGTTTCAACATCTCCATCAGCTCTCGTCTCACTAACTCTCTCTGTACGTCCGACGCAGGGTTCTTGCTTCCCCACCATTCTCCTCTCAGGCAAACCCTGCATCACTACTGGTTTCTCTAGTCCTGTTTGCTCAGAAATCTGCTGCAGGGGAGCACCTTATCCACCTTTTGGTTATTGTCTCATGGGAGGTCAAGGAATGACTATATTCACCATGGTCTCACCCCAGCTACGGTTGTTTCCATCCAGTGAGAGTGCAGGGCAGGAGGAATCAGGCTCTGTAGACTCAGCACCATAGTGGGCATCAACGACACCTGTCATAGTCCTGGGCTCCTTCTACCCAAATCCTTTTGCCTTGGGATGTGTCATAATAAGCCTATTAAACACCCTCATTGAGCACCTTGGGACCATCTGCCTTGCATTGGTACTTCGTCTGCTTTTTAGCATAGTTTTTTCTGCAGTGTCGTGCACAGTGAACAGGCCCCGGTTATTGGCCAATTGTCTTAATATCCAAAATCTGTATAGGTTGTTGTGCTGGTGTCACACAGTGTTAACAGTTGCACTTAGGTTATGAGAATTGCTGCACTATCGACCACATGAATCAAGGTGGCGGGGGAGCACAAAAAGCGCACCAAGCTACACTAAGACCTAGCACGGGCTCTTCCATGCCTCTCTGGCTCTACCCTAGGGCCCTGGCTCTAATGCCACAGCCACGCACTCTGTATGTCCTTACAGCACAATTCGTCATTCAGGCCAGTCAGACAATCTGTGGGAGCCTTCATTTAATGATCTTGCAGCCCCTCTACAACGTTATAGATCTTTATAGCGTTGAATAATTCATTAATTAATCACTGTCTCTTTTTTCCCCTCTGCACTAAGTTAATAAATTGCCAGAGTGCTCAGAATGCAGGGTTAATGCAGAGTTGTACACAGCAGGAGCAAGAACAGGAACAAAAGCTGTGGGTTTGGAGCAGAAATTGGGGAGACTGAAGGGTGGAAGCTGGAAGAGTGCAGTGGTAGAGTGCTGCACAAAATCCAATGAATGTACAGTGATAACTTCATCCACCCTCACCTCCACCTTTTTTCAGCCAACCGACACTTAGGACGAGGGGTGGACGGACAGGGATGGAGGAAAGCTGGGAGTTGAATGTTGGGCTGGTTTGTGCTGGTTCAGGACGGTTTTGGGGTTGCAAGAAATCACAGGGTGTTCCACTGCTTATCACTGACTGCTTTTGCTTCTCTTGCCATCTTACCACCTTGCCGCCTTTCTGCCCTCCAATAGCTCGCCCTCTGTTGACTCATTCCACTGCTTGCCACAAGCTGCTTACCCACAGCTCCGGCTCCACCACCCCAGAAGCGGTCCTCGAGTTCCGGAAGCATCCTCAACATCAGCTCCTCAGCTCGCGTCCCCTCACATCTCCGTTTGCATCTCTTCCCAAATTTCGGAAGTTGATAATGTGAGCAAGAACCTAGGGAACAAGGAAACCTGAAGAGGAAAGAGGAACAATTAAATATATCTTATTAGTGTGATGTGAGTCTGCCTTAAGCATGTTATCTGCATCTTAATTAACTGTATTCAATGAATAAGCAATCTTTTGCTTTAGGATTCCAATGTGCACATTTACTTAGAGGTATGAATGCATAATTGAGCTAAAATACGAAAAGCAACATCTGCAGCATATTTAGTAGGAATTACAAGACATAGTAGGATGCAATAAAATGAGGCATCCACAGAGCAGAACTATCCGGGTGTGGTAAATATTCCAGATTTTGCTCCTTGTAGTGTGACGAAACAGGGGGATGTAGTATTTACAGCCCAAAATCCTGCATGTTTAGCTTCTTCTTTGGGCATTTTTTGTGATAAGTTGTCAGATCTGTGATAATACATGTGCAGTAAATAAGTATTCCACTCTGTGGTTTGTGGTTGCTTGGATTCCTTTATAGAGGGGACCTTTTCTGGCAGTTCGGGATTGATTGTTCCCATGAGAAGAAGATCAGTACTATTTAGTAGTTCTATTTATAGTGGCATACCTCACATCACCTTTTGTGTGTTTGATATAACCCCCTTTACTGGACAATTTATGTTACTCATAATTATGATTCCTGCACATATTTATATATGTTTGTTTGATTGGAATTTAGCACTGCACTTATAATTATGGCCTCAGTTCAGTTTGGTATTTGCTCAATAAATCTGCATTACATCATGTCACACAATTTATTTAAACACATATCTAAGGGATGATGACATCAGCCAGAGAAGTACATCCTATCAGAAACTAAAGGTTCAGTCACATCCTGTGTGTAGAGCTCGGGTATCATGTGTTCACCTCTTCTGTGAAAGTATAAAAGGCATATACTGAGCATGAGATGTACAAATCACCCAGGAAGGTGCAGAGATTCCATTACTCTACTCCTTACTGTCTTACCACCATGAGGTCCATCCTTGCAGCTGTCATCATGCTCCAGGCACTGACAACTGGAGGTAAGATTACCATGACCTTCTATATTCTTGAATTCTTTGAGTACATAGAATGGTGTTCATAGTTACTGAGAGATATAGATACTAAGAGAGTAATCATCAGGGCAGGACTTTTTCCTGAAAACAGCAGTAAGTTAAAATGGCCCCTGCTGACTTTATCTACTATCATATCACACCCCTTGCTTCCATTGATCCTGTCTTTCACCGTGTTTTCATACTTTATGTAAGTTTTTACAGCCTTTTGCAAGGAACCACCCACCCACAAACTGAAAATCTGGTGCTCTCTGCAACCCCCATTAATGCACTCTAGGGTGGGCTAGAAGAAAAATGATTTGCATTGAGTTGTAATCTTTAGAGGGTACAAATCGTTACATGTGTGTCTACCTGAGGTTCTGGTAGGCTGAACGTTGCTAAAGCTTTTAGTTCTGTATCCTGGGACTAGTCCTTCTAGCCTCCCTATGAAAGCGCAGTCAATAACCATCGCAAACATTGTAACAGTTGCAATGGACAATTGAGCGTAGTCATGTTTGGAGCACCTGTTGTCACAGTTACCATAAGATGATAAGCAACATATGTTTGCATGAAAGTTGGCAAGGTGGAGAAGCAAGCGGCTAGTGCAACTACTAGCACATCTAGCTATTGGATGACTTTCTGTGCATGTAGGGTCAAGACACAGCTGGATCCACATGTTTCCACAGTCCTCTGTCAAGCACATGGGAATTCCTAACTTCTTTATCTGTCCCATGTAGTTTTATCCTGGGATTGGGTCACATTTTAAGTGGTTTAACCATTCAGCCATTGCTGATCATCTACATTGAAGAAGAATTACAATTGTAAGGCTTTGCATACTAGAATTTGGGTCTATGTGACCCAACTTCTAAGGATTTCCTTTGTGATAAAATATATCCAATTGTCTCATTTAGCTCAGTGGCAAAATTATGAATTTATTTTCCTGTATTGAGTCCTTCACATAACAAACCTCCTTACAATCGTGGCTCAATTACTGTTATGAAGTATGGAACACAATCTGTACCAAAAGTCTAATTTGTTCCTAGACTTATGTGATCTTAGGCTACAACACATATGAGACGTTTGCCGCAAATCAACTTGATAGTGTGTGAAAAAAGACTATTCAAAGCCAGGCGTAGTGTGGAAGGCCTGAATTTAAGCTGTCCAGGCTGTCTATTATGTGTGCTATTACTTTGTAAAATCAAATGTTGCCTGGACCGTGATGAGCCTGGAATGTGTAGTCTTTGCAGCTGAGCTTTGACAGACCATCTTCAGTCTTTAAAAATGAGTTTCAGCTATAGTGAAACAGAATTTGACTTGCCCAGTCCCTTCCATACAGGATCACAAGTATGCTGCAATTTGATATTTTATAGAACTTCTTATCAAAATATAATTTGTTAAAGTCTTACTCAAGATAATACATTGGAAACCGTTTTGGCATCCTTCCTTCACAAAGTATAAGGATTTGATATTTGATATTTTATAGAACTTCTTATCAAAATATAATTTGTTAAAGTCTTACTCAAGATAATACATTGGAAACCGTTTTGGCATCCTTCCTTCACAAAGTATAAGGATTTGATATTTGATATTTTATAGAACTTCTTATCAAAATATAATTTGTTAAAGTCTTACTCAAGATAATACATTGGAAACCGTTTTGGCATCCTTCCTTCACAAAGTATACACATCTAAAACCAATTTAAATTGTAGGTGTTGATGAGACTATAGGACATTTGATTATTTTATTTTTTTATGTAATGGACTCTAAAGATTTCTGGTGTAAAGAATTTATGGATTGTGACTGTCATTTAGTGCCACATTGTGTGCTTTATCCCTAAACCTGTGATTCAAAACGGCTTCAAATCATTGGTTTAATTAACTTTCCTGTAAGTAAGTTGACCCATTAATGCACCATTGCCATTGAAGTTAAATATATGTGACAAGTCGTATCATTTACATCTAACAGAATGCTAATTTTCTTTTCTCTAAACATTTCCATATTTGCTTGTGTTTTGCAATGCAAAGCACTCGTACAGATGTGGAATATTTTTAAGCTGTGCCTAAACATAGAGGGGCATATTTTGCATCACCCGCCTGCAAAACCTGCATGACTTGTTAAATCTGGAGTCATGCAAGAAAGTGCAAGTAGATGCCTTCCAATACTCTTCTACAGGGAGGTATTTCAGTGGTAGTATGTGGGTGTTACCACGCATCCACCCATGGATTCTGCACCATTCCAAGATTTACTAATAACTGGTAGACATGGGATTCATCAGAACGCTACGGCTCCCCGGGGGAGACGTAATGTGGAGAAATGTCTTTATTTAGCCTCATTTTTCCACTTTCTATGTGTGCTGCATTTTACAGCACACGTTTAGAGAGGAAAAGCTGTGGAGAGTTGTTTCTGTGCAGGAAGGTCTTCCTTCCTGCACAAAAATAATCCTGCCTGGAATGCAGGGAGCCTTACACGATGGTACAAGGGTGACTGTGTTGGCACTATACTGCGGTTTGTGAGCCAGAGCAGGCAGAGAGCAGGAATGTGACCTCTTCTCCTCCAGAGTTGACTGGATTTATGACAAATATGGATGAGAACTTTGTATTGTAAGGGTAGCTTTCCAGTACAAAACCTACGCGAGAAATCACACACACTGCTTTGCACTAGGGTGTAAGTGTGGGTGCGTTGCACAAGGAAGCCAAAAGGGCTCCAGCACAGGCAGAGCAGAAAGTAGAGCACTACCTTAGTATATATGGTGCAGTTCTCCTCTCTGCCTTAGATGCAGCACAGCGCATTAACTTTGGTTGCTGCTCTGTGTTTTGCGTCAAATGTTAGCAAATCTGCTCCCCTATCTTTTATTATCTATAACTATCTCTATCTGTCCATATATATGTCTGTCCATATGGCTTTTCTCATTTTACAGCTCAGCAAGGATGACACTGTGTCAATCCTATGCTTAAAGATTTTGCTGTACAAATGGCAAAAGACTTTGTCACTATCTAGCTCGGCGTGGATAGCACTGTGCTGATCCAATGCTTAAAGACTTTGCTAGATAAACAGACATTTGAGGTGAGCAAATCTAGAGTGTTGCTGGTGTTGCAGGGTGCTCCTTACTAGAGCAGCTCTCCACCTAAAATTGGGAACTTCCCAGAGTTCTCCTTAGTTTTTTGCACATATATATATATATATATATATATATATATATGTATATATATATGAGAAAACAAACTGGTCCTGCTTCTGGCGCGCTCTTTCATGTTGGTGCAGGTGTGAGGAATGGACCATTTCCTCTCATGAATCCAAAAACAAACAGTTGCAAGCAACTTCACCACCGCACTCCAGGAGGAAATTGACGTGTTTCTGTTGACTGTGATCAAGACCAGTAGGTCGAAACGCGTCAGTGGTGAAGGATGGTGATTTAATCCTGACTGCAATAAAAAGAAATCATTTCCTCCTGGAGTGCGGTGGTGAAGTTGCTTGCAACTGTTTGTTTTTGGATTAAAGTGCACAAGGAGGAGGTCAACATGAGAATTATGAATGTACATAGCAAGTTAGTTGGATTCCGATTTATATACAAACATAATTTACATATTTTTTATTTCTGTTGATTTAATGATTTGTATTTATACAAAAACATTTTGCAAAAGTATTTGGCAAAACTACAGTTTGCGAGTATAATAGGTAATCACCAGTGTGAGTATTGAAAAGGATGTAATGAGTTATGTTAAGATAACTTGCTGTTTGCTTTTTGTTTAATTGGACTATCAGTCCCAACATGCATTAGTTTGGCCAGAAGGTGATTAGCTATAAATAAGATGAAAATGGATTGTAGGATTTCAGAACTCGACAAAGGCCGTGTTGGTCGAAACGCGTTGTTCTTTTGTTCACAGTCAATTAATAATGGAGCGCTCTACCCAACGTTTCTTATTTCAATAATTAATTGAGGGTACGGCTTGCCCTCGGTTTGAGCACCGGTTAATAGAGCGCGTCGCCATGAACTGAGCCGCTTTTGTTGATATATATATATATATATATATATATTTTTTTTTTTCTGTCCAAGTGACTTTTTGTGTTTGTTTCTTCACTCTTTTACTCCCTAAAACGTGGTACACTGTAACATTTCTTATTTTGCATTATATTTGTACCAATGATCCCCATAATTTCTTTGTCCTCTACTTACTACTGAAACATTTCAACATGAAGAGTGAATGGCTTTTTACAGTCATATCTGTCTGTATGAATGAAAAGAAAATACATACAAAGAACTCCAGGTTGTATTTCTTCTCCCAGCAGATTGCCTACTTTGTGAGCAGTGTTTGGCTACCAACACCACCAGTTGCGCAGGTATCCTCAAGCAATGCTCTCCTGACGTCACTCACTGCGTCAAAGGGCTGGAGAACAACACACTGGGTGAGTGCCACATGCCACATATCTGTAACGTGACTCAATCATCAAACTTCTGGCCAGTGTGGAATTTGAAAAATAATAGGTTCATGCACCAAGGTAATTAACCATTAACAGCAGCACTTACAAACCATTACAGTCCTACACCTTTGACAACTTGGACTGCATTAGGTGAGTGAGTCAGAGCTGTAAGAATAGCCCGAGCAAGCACCCTGATATTAGTATTTTATTTTCACCACATTGAATTGGTAAACACGTTGCTCGTGTGCTTTCTATTGAATAGGCTGACAAGGCCACCATGTGGTGGATTGCCACAAGTATGTGCAGTTGACACCAGCACAAATTAAGTACTGATTCTGGACATCTAGGTGTTGGTTGTAAGGTTTATCTGTGACCTTCGTAATGCCCCCTACTGTTTCTACATGCGAACAACGTATGGTTGGCTAATATCTGCTGTTTGGGATACATTTCTCAACCTGCCAAACTCATTTCTCTTGCTTGCCTCTTAGTTAGAAAGTTAGAAAGGCATGTGAGTAACATCAGTGGCAGCATGCCATTTGTGGTCGTAAGGGGGGTGTGACGTCACATTCAAAACTGCTCAAGAGGAATGGTCTTCCTCACTAAAATTCATATTTGCTGAGTAACATTGATGTTATTTTGACACACACACACTTGCTTCTCCTTGGCACAGCATGCTGCTTACCCATGTCGGCTCTGGAACTCATAATCATATCAGTTTTTTGTTGAATCAAACCATGCATTTTTGCCAACAGGGAGTGATGTTGCTCTAACCGTGTTCAAGGGCTGTCTGGATCCTTCCAATAAACAAACCTGCAATAGAGAGTTCTCCTTCAGAAACTCAGTGTTGTCTTTCCAGATCAGTCGAACATGCTGTGACTCTGACTTCTGCAACAGAGGGGATGTGCAAGGTATGTACAGTCTATGACTCTGACATCTGTAACACAGGCGGTGAGCAGGGTTTTCGAGTCTGGGATGAAGCGAACGTGCAGGGTAGGTACAATGTGTGACTGAGATCTGTAATGGAGAGGATGTCTGTGAATTCTACACCTGTAGCAGAGAGTACATATAGGGTACTTGCAGTCAGTGACTCCTACATATACAACTGAGGGGATTTGCAGTGTACATACAAGCTGTGACTGTGACATATGTGCAGAGGCGATGTACATGGTACACACAGTGTGCAGCTTCAAAGTCTGTGAAGTAGGGGATCTGCAATGTTTATATAGTTTGGGTTTTTGTCCACAGTAACAGAGAGGATGTGTGCATGAGCTGGCTGTGAATGGAGTACTGAAACTTGAGAAATACCTAGAGGATCAGTTAGCTAGTGGTATAGGTTTTCTCCAATAATTTTCATTACTCCATATAACTCTTCCCTGCCCCAACTCTTAACCCCAAAATCAAGAGCATTCACAGCTCTGACGTTGTATAGCACAACAGGGAGGCCAATAACATTAACCTTCACTATATGGACTCCACAAAATGGGCCACCAACGTCTTGTCACGATAATCATATATAAGGAAGTCTGATTTTAAGAGAACCCCTCTCCTTGCAGGATCGTTGCTGCCATTAAACATGTTCTCAATGGTATTTGCTGGAGATAAAGGGGGTCATTATGACCCTGGTGGTCCTGGACCGCCACGCCAGAGGGCTTATGAGTCCCCATCTGCCAGCCTGTCCATGGCGGTAAACATCGCCATGGAAAGGCTGGTGGTAAGGGGGACTCGGGGTGCCTCTGTGGGCCTCTGCACTGCCCATGTACTTGGCATGGGCAGTGCAGGGACCCCCAGGCACAGCCCCATTGCGCATTTCACTTCCCGAATTATGGGCAGTAAAATGAGGGGCGGGTGCTGCTGCATCCACTGCACATCAACATTGCCGCTGGCTCTATTACAAGCTGGCATCAATGTTGATGTGACTTTTCCGCTGGGCCAGTGAGTGGAAAAGTCATAATAGGGCACCACGCATACCGCCAGCACTGGCGGTACGGTGGTGCCCACGGCATCCACCGAAGTCGTAATGAGGGTCAAAGTGTTCTAAAGTGTATTGTTTTCCGAAAGGTTAGTCAGAAGTCACTTGCCCTCCACTCTTTTCTTTTACCCCTAATAAAAGTAAATGTCTAGGAGGAAGCATTGAGTTCTACATTAAATGCATGTAGGAAGGCCCCTTATTGAGAAGCAGGAATAACAAAAAAGCTGTACAAAATCTTGGCTTAGGGACACAAACTTCAGACTAATCTCCAGTCATGATTATGGGACCCATTATTACAGAGCCAAAAAGTGTCCTTATGTGTCCAAAAGAGTGTTGTGCTGACCTCCCTCCTGTAAGCCACCCTAAACTGCACCTGACTTTAGGCCAAACTGCTGTTTATTTAATTTGGCAATGTACAAGACAACACCATTTCTAGTACATTGCCAAACCAGAGGTCAGCCCTTTTGGCCTTTGAGGACTACTGCTCACAGGAAGAGGAGGCAGAGCAGTGGAGGCTGGTGACATATGAAAGTGGTGGGTCGTAAAAGTTTGGGATGAGTGCACGGTGGCGAACAAGCAAGCCTGACCGACATAACAAGGGTTCGGGGTTAACGAGGGTTCTCCTCCAAGAACATTTAGAAAAAATAGTGAAGAAACGGCACTCAAGGGAGGAGAGCTGGGAAACTTGTCCAGAGTGGGGTTAATTTATGATGTGATAGCCGGGGAGGCAGGAGGGAGGGACAGAGGGGAAGCAGTGTTTAGAAGGGGTATGAAAAGTCGCAAAACCTTTTCTAGCAATCTTCCAGTATTTTCTGTAAAAACTATGAAAAATAATGAAAGTGAGTAAAGTTTCACTAGGGTTGAAAATGTTGACTTGCAAGTGTCATTTCTGCTGAGTTCCCTGAGAGGAAAAGCTAAGCAAGTCATGCGCTTGTGCAGAAAATGCTCTATTGTACATGACTGATTTCTTTTACCTAATCTTAAAAATAAACTTTACAAAAGTCCAAAACAAACATACAGACAAATAAAAAAAATAGTAAATAAATAAAAAAATAATATTACAACTGTGATTTGGGATTTGTGCTGCCTTTCCACAGAATTTTTAAAATCTCTGCCAGATTACTCTAGACTCTCCCATATGTGGTGATTATGGCTCATGCCAATGATGAAATCACAAAAATGAGTTACTGTTCACTTACCCGCTCAATCTTCCCAATAGTTCTAGTCTAGGGAGCGCTACCTATCAGCTTACAAAACCAGCTTGGAAAAGTTAAACATTATTGAAACAAATGTTCTGCAGCCAACAACTTTTCTCATAAGAAGTGCATCTCAGACTATGGAAGCCTGAAGCTGCTGGGAGTGGGTCTGATTTAGGACATCCACATTCTAGCTGACAGCTTGTGCATGTGCCATTGACATGTTTATTGGGGTCAACAAGCTAATCTTCTTCATGCTGAAATTAGACCATGAAGAAGGCGTGGATACACAGCTGGCCTTATTCTTTATACACAGAAGCCTGTCTGGCCTGTTCTGTACACTTAAAAGCCTAGTTACCACATTCCTTTTAATTTTGTAGACCATGGGACAGTAAAAGGTTTCAGGCAGCTCACAATATTCAGTGTTGTGGAAAACAATATATCCTGCTAGTATTTCCTTTCCTGATCTTGATAATTTTCAGAAGTTGTTTATTAAGTAAACGCCAGTCCTGGTAAAAATCTAATCAAATTATGAATTTGTAAAGCACACTACTCACCCATGAGGGTCTCAAGGTGCTGAGGAGGGGGAGGGAGAAAGGGGGGGAGAGAGGTGCTGCTTCTGCTCAGTCTTGAGAAGTTTCCTGAATGTAAGGAGGTATTTGGTCTGGTGCAGGTGGGTGGGAAAAGTGTTCCACATTTTGGCGGCGAGGTGCGAGAATGCTCTACTGCTGGTTGTAGCTCTGCAGACGCGTGGGATGGTAGCGAGGGTGAGGTCGGTGGAGCGGAGATGCCAGGTTGGGGTGTAGAAGGAGAGTCGTCTGTTGAGGTATTGTGGTCCGGTGTTGTGCAGTCCGTTGTGAGCGTGGGTGAGGAGTCTGAGGGTGATTCTCTTATTGACAGAGAGCCAGTGCAGGTTTTCAGGTGGTCTCTGATGAGGAAGTGGTGGAAGATGTCCATGATGAGGTGTGCAGAGGCGTTTTGGATGCATTGCAGCTTCTTCTGGAGATTGGCCGTGGTTCCTGCTTAGAGGGCATTGCCGTAGTGTAGTTTGCTGCTTACGAGGGCTTGGGTGACTGTTCTTTTGGTTTTAGTGGGTATCCATTTGTAGATCTTTCGGAGCATGCGGAGGGTGTTGAAGCAGGAGAAGGAGATGGCGTTGACTTGCTGGGTCATGGATAATGAGGAGCCCAAGATGAATCCTAGGTTGCGTGCGTGGTCAGTGGGAGTCAGAGCTGCTCAGAGAGTGGCAGGGCACCAGGAGTCATCCCTTGCGGAGGGGGTGGAGCTGAGGATGAGGACTTCCGTCTTGTCAGAATTGAGTTTGAGGCAGCTGCTCTTCATCCATTCGCCGATGGCCTTCATCCATTGTGGCGGTAGGTCTTGGTGGAGTCCTTGGTAAGGGAGAGGATCAGCTTGGTGTTGTTAATGTATGAGATGATGTTAAGGTTGTGGGATCGGGCGATGTTAGTGAGCGGAGCCATGTAGACGTTGAAGAGGGTCAGGATGAGGGATGAACCCTGGGGTACGCCGCAGATGATTTCAGTGGCCTCCGAGCGGAATGGGGGAGGCGGACTCTCTGGGTTCTGCCGGTGAGATAGGAGGTGACCCAGTCCAGGGCTCTGTCACGGATTCCTGCATTGCTGAGGCGTGAGTGTAGGGTGTGGTGGCAGACTGTGTCAAACGCGGCAGAGAGGTCCAGGAAGATGAGTGCCGCAGTGTTGTCATTGTCCAGCATGGTTCTGATGTCGTCGGTGGCGGCGATGAGGGCAGTTTCGGTACTGTGGTTGCTGTGGAATCCGGATTGGGAAGGGTCCAGGGTGCAGTTCTCCTTGAGGAAGTGGGTTAGTTGTTTGTTGACAGCCTTCTCAATTACTTTTGACGGGAAGGGGAGCAGGGAGATAAGCAGGACATTCTTGAGGTCCTTTGGGTCAGCCTTGGGTTTTTTGATGAGGGCATTGATCTCATCGTGTTTCCAGCTCTCCGGGAAGGAGGCAGACTTGAAAGAGCTGTTGATGATCTTCTGTAGTTGGGGTACAGTGACAGAGCTTGCTTTGTTGAGGATGTGGTGAGGGCAGGGATCAGATGGAGAGCCGGAGTGGATGGTGTTCATGATTTAGATGGTGTTGTTGTCGTTGACGGGGGTCCAGTAGAGCAGGAGGTTGGTCGGAGGTGAATCTGTGGTGTTGGTGGTTCCCGGGGGGGGGGGTCGGGTGCTGAAGCTGTTGTGGATGTCTGCAATCTTGTTGTGGAAGTAGAGGCTAGGGAGAGACAGAGGTCTTGGGATAGCAGGATGTCGTTGGCGTTGAAGCTGGGATTGCAGAGTTCCTTTACGATGTTGAAGAGCTCTTTGTGGCTGTGCGCATTGTTGTTGATTCTGTCTTTGAAGGCAGTTCTCTTGGTGGCTCGGATGAGTTGGTGGTGTCTGCGGATGACGTTTTTGAAGGCTGTGTGATTGTACAGAGTCTGATCTTGGTGCCACTGTCTTCGGCAGGTTTGCTCAGATTTGTGGAGGTCTGCGGTAAGCCAGAAGACCTTTCTGTCGGTGTGTCTGTTGGAGGACTTCTTGATTGGTGCGAGAGTATTGGCACAGGTGTCGATCCATTGCCTGAAGTTGCGGGTAGCCACATCAGTGTCGGTGGTGTTGATGGGTGGGTTCCTGGATAGGGTCGCAATAAGTTGGTCTACAGTGACCTTGTTCTAACTGTGGTGGGGGATCCGTGGTGGGGGGTGGTGTGTTGCGGGTTTCTTGAAGGAGAAGTGGATGCAGCGGTGATCTGTCCAATGGAGTTCGGTGGTGTGGCTGAAGGTGATGTGATTGCTGGCGGAAAAAATAGGGTCGAGTGTGTGTCCTGCGGAGTCGATCGGTGTTGTGGTGAGCTGTTTGAGGCCGAGGTTGGAGAGGTTGTCGAGCAGGGTGGCGCTATTGTTGTTGTTGGTGTTCTCGAGGTGGAAGTTTAAGTCCCCCAAGGAGTATGTAGTCAGTGGATGTGAGAGTGTGCGTCGGTGATGGAGTCGCTGAACTGCTGTCGTGGGCTGGAGGGCCTGTAGATGAGGGTCCCTCAGAGGGTGGTGTTTGGGTCAGTGTGGATCTGGAAGTGCAGGTGTTTGGCTGTGCTGAGGGTGTCTTCGGCACTGGTCGTTAACCTGAGGGTGTTCTTGTGGACGAAGGTGATGCATCCTCATGGTTTGTTGGAGCGGTCCCTGCGGGAGATCTTGTAGCTGTCCGGGATGTCTATGGCGATGTCAGGCACTGAGGAGGGTTTCATCCAGGTCTCAGTCAGGAAGGCGACGTCTGGGGAGGCTGAGTCGAGTAGATTCCATAGCTCTACTGCGTGCTTGTGGACGGAGGAAAATACATCTGAGAGGGTCCTGCCTTGGTGGGTGGGTCGTTGGCGTGGAGACTGGTAAAGGGGCAGTTCCGGAAGGAGAAGGGTCCACTGATGGTCTGCTGAGAGGATTAAGGGCAGGCAGGAGAGCGGTCGGTGGTGAGGGCGTGGAGGGTAACAGCATCATAGTGAATACGTGCATGTCGGCAGTGGGGGGCGGGCAGGAGCCAGGGGTTCTGGTGCAGGGTGCAGTCCAGGCATTGACGGGCGCTCACGCCAGTGGCGTGGCCACCATAAAGTAGGGAGGTGGGTGGGAGGAGAGGACAGCTGGGAGGTGGGAGGAGGACACCAAATGGCACAAAAAATGGGGCGGAGCCGACAATGGAGGGTGGGGCCGTGGGGGAAGCAGCAGCAGGAGTGCAGCGCGGGAGAGAGAGGGGGAATGTGAAAGTGAGAGAGAGAGAGCGGAGTGAGAGAGAAACGAGGAAAAGGAGCACTAAGGGACAGTAGTGAAGCGCAGCAGGGAGCAAGGTAAAAGGAGGAGAGAGGCAGAAGGTAGCCTAGTAGGATAGCAGAGCTGGGATCCCCCCTCTTGTGCAAGTGCTATCAGTGCTCCATTTCCTGGCAACTGGTGCTTTCCAAGTGACAGTGGGCTTGGCAGCAGGAATGTCACAGCCAATGTTCTCAATAGTGCTGACAAGAGTGTTGTCTGCCCTGATTAAACACATGTGCAGCCACATAGCATTCCCCAAGGTTGAAGATTTAGCTACTGTGAAGGGCGGGTTTTATGCAATGGGACATATCCCCAATATAATTTGGGCAATTGATTGAACACATATTGCATTTGTACCCTCTCCCCCCTGCCAGAATCAGCAGGTGTTCAGGAATCTTAGTAGTTTCCACTCTATAAATGTGCACATGGTGTGCTTGGCGGACCAGTATATCTCCCACGTCAATGCTAAGTATCCTGGGTCAGTGCAGGATGCCTTTGAAAAGCAGCATCCCATGTGATGGGCCAACTACAGAGGCACAAGGTGTGGCTAATAGGTGAGCCCTAATTCCCACCCAGTATATGTTGGTGTATGCCTATGCTGTTGGTCATATAGGATAGTGTGTAGCTAAATGTTGTCCCTCAATATTTACAAGAGACTCTCGTTACCCAAACCTATCATGCCTGCTGACCCCTGTGAGGAATGCCAGGACAAGGGCAGAAGAACTTTATAATGAGGTAGATGGGTAAACCAGAAGGATCATTGAAAGGACCTTTGGCCTCCTGAAGGCCATGTTCCGCTGCCTCCATCTGACAGGTGGATCCCTGTGCTACACACCCAAGAAGGTCTGCTAAATAGCAGTGGCATGCTGCGTGTTGCACAAATTGGCCCTCAGACGACATTTGCCTTTCTGCAGGAGGAGGAGGCTGGAGATGCACCTGTGTCAGCA
The DNA here is from genome assembly GCF_031143425.1 of Pleurodeles waltl. Classification (NCBI taxonomy): domain Eukaryota; kingdom Metazoa; phylum Chordata; class Amphibia; order Caudata; family Salamandridae; genus Pleurodeles; species Pleurodeles waltl. Next base: position 1,188,249,830 of record NC_090439.1, read on the forward strand.
GTGGACCCTGTGGACAGTGAGGATGAGGAGGCAGAGGATGAGGATGTGGACAACAGAACATCTGTAATCCGTCAGTACCTCCTATGACACACAGGTGAGACAGTGCAAATTTACATTTCAATAACTTTGGTTGTATTCTGTGTGGCTTTGACATGCTGGCATTTCCCACTTCAATGCCCACTTACTGTTACCTCTGGCTATTCATTTTGCAGATGTTGGTGATTTGACAAATACTCCTGGTGTGATCCAACAGCCAGCTACAGGTCATTGATTCTATGCTCATTCTATGCACAGTTCATTTGCATTGGTTGTATCTGTTTCAATAAATACATCTTTGAAACACATGACATATGCAAAATCAATTTATATCAAAGGGTGTTTATTGAAGTGCTTATATATAGAGGTGGAAGTGCAATAGGATAGGGTGATGATGGAGGAAAGTTCAGGGTATTGTCCAGTCTGTTCATAGCACAGGTGCATTGTCCAAGGGGACATCGGAAGGGGAGCAATGGCAGTTCAAGGTGGACAGGGTGACTGAGTGGGACACAAGGGGGACATTTCCTGACGGGGGTCTTGGCAAGTGTCTCTGGCTTCTGTCTGGATCGCAGGGAACGTTTGCAGGGTGGTTCACCTTCTGCAGGGGGAGGGATGCCAGTGGCCTGTGAGTCCTGTGGCAGGGCCTCCTGGCCACTAGCGACAGTGGAAGTGAAAGGCTGTTCAGACGACTGGCTAGTGGCAGGGGCCCGCTGGTGTGACACTGTCTCCATCATAATGTTGGCCATGTCTGCCAGAAACTGCAACTGTTTCCCGGTCGTGCATCCTCAGAGGGCTTCCAGTCTTCAGCCTGCACCAGAAGAGTGAAGGAATCTCCCTAGAAGTGAAGGTATCACTTCCCTGCTCCAGCAGGTACCCTCTGCTTCGACAACTGGTGGTTTGGATCCCCTCTCCCGACGAAGTGCGTGGATCCAGCAACACAGCGGTAGACTGAAGTGGTCCTGACATCCAGCTGTCCAACTTTAGTGGAGGTAAGAGCTTGCCTCCCCACGCAAGACAGTACCCCCGTGCACCACATGATTTACAGTTGCCAAGGCTTGTGTGCCACCTTCCACAAAGGTCTTCATGCATAGCACAGCTCTGGCCCCCAGCACTCCCTCCTGTGATGCACAACTTGCTGTAACGTTCTCCGACGGCAGGGGACCCTTGGTTGTAATGCTGCATAGGTCTTGATTTGCATCTCTTTTGTCCTCTTCTTGTGGGACCCCTAGTCATGCTGCCTGGTCTTCTGAGGGCTCTCTGTGCTGCTGAAGTCTCCTCTGACTCTCCCTCCTGAGAAGAGTCAACCTGTTTCTTTCTGGTCCTGGGCAGCTCCATTTGCTTTCAACCACAAGCTTTGCATTTCTCAAGGCTTGTTGGCAGAATCCAGTGATGCAAACCAGACTGCCATCATCCATCCAGCGTGGGACATCTTCTGCACCAACCAGGAACCCGCATCCATCTTCTTGGGTGCAGTACTGACTGTTCTTCTTCAACAGTGGTTCTTCTTTTGAACCTTCATCCGGGTTAGCAGGGTCTCCTGTTCTTCCTGGACTCTTCTGTGCTTCTTGGACTTGGACCCCTTCTTCCACAGGTCTTCAGGTCCAAAAATCCACTATTGGTGTCTTGCAGCCACTTCTGGTTCTTGCAATATCTTCTTTCTCATTTTCTTCTGTGTAGTAGGAAAGTTCTTGTGTTTTACTCCTACTTTCCTGGGCTCTGGGGTGGGATCTGTTACTTACCTTTGGTGTTTTCTAATATTCCCAGCGCCGCTCTACACACTACAATTGCCTAGGTGGGAAACTGATGTTCTTATTCCACTATCTTAGTATATGGTTTGTGTTCCCCCTAAGCCTATTTCTAACTGTTGTGATTTTCACTATTTGCACTGTTTTCTAACTGTTTATTTACCTGTTTTTGGATACTAATGTATATGTTGTGTATATTACTTACCTCTCTACAATATCTTTTGGCAAGTGTTTAGCCAAACTAGATCACCTTTATTTTTGTACCACTGAGTATTTTCTTTCACGGATGTAAGTACTGTATGACTGCAGTGATATTGCATGAGCTTTGCATGTCTCCTAGGCCTGTGCTGCTCATCCACACCACCACTAGAGAGCCCTGTCTTCTACACACTGACTACATACACTGATAAGGGATAACTGGACCTGGAGTAAGGTGTGAGTACCCTAGGTACCGACTACAAACCAGGCCAGCCTCCTACAGATACCCTCTTGCCATGCCTTCTGTTCGCCTACATGGAGGTGCCTCGGAAAGGGTTTGGATTTATTCCTTTTGAGTTATGGTATGGCCACCCTAACAGTGGACCTTTGAGTCCGGTGAAGGAGGGCTCAGAGAAAGCCCCTAGTAAACCTCCGCAGGATGTATTCAGTTACATGCTGACTTTTAGAAACCAGACAGCTCACTTCAGGAAGCTCACCCAAGAGAATCTGGAAGTAAGCCAGGAGGATATGAAGCACTGGTACGACCAGAATGCCACTCTGGTTGAGTACCAGCCTAGGCACGTGTGGGTAATGGCGCCAGGAGAGTCTAGAGTGCTCCAGGACAAGTGGACTGCACCATTTGAGGTGGAGGAGTGCAAGAGCGAAGTCACCTACCTGGTGGACTTGAGGAATTCCAGGAAACCCTTAAGGGTCCTTCATGTGAACCGTCTCAAGCCACACTTTGAGTTGACTGAACTGTTCATGCTCCTAGCAATGGATGACGGAGAGGAGAAAGAGAGTGAGCCTCTTCCGGACCTCCTGTCTGCTGAAGAAAAAGATGGATCTGTGGAGGGAATGAACATCTCCCCTCTCTGACCTCAGAACAACAGAGGGACTGTCGCCAGGTATTGGGTCAGTTTGCCTCCCTGTTCTCCTTGATTCCAGGGATCACACATTTTTGTACATATGATGTGGACACTGGGGACAGACCACCTATTAAACAGAAGGTTTACAGGGTGACTGATAAGGTCAGGGCTAACATCAAAGATGAGGTGTCTAAGATATTAACACTAGCGGTAATTGAGTTTTCTAGCAGTCCTTGGGCCAGCCCTGTGGTCTTGGTTCCAAAGGCTGCTGCTCCTGGTGCCACACCAGAAACCTGGGTCTGTGTGGACTACCGGGGTCTCAATGCGGTCACTAAGACGCGCACCCCATCTTCCGAGCTAATGAGCTCATTGATCGGTTTGGAGCTGCCAAATACCTCAGCACATTTGATTTGACATCTGGGTATTGGCAGATTGCCCTAACTGGGGAGACCAAGGAGAGGTCAGCATTTTCTTCCCCGGATGGAGACTTCCAGTTTAAACTGATGCCATTTGGGATGAAAAATGCCCCTGCCATATTCCAGAGTGTAGTCAACCAGGTGTTGACTGGGTTGGATGACTTCAGTGTAGCCTACCTGGATGACATTGCAATGTTCAGTTCCACTTGGGAGGAACACTTGCAGCACCTCTGCAGAGTGTTGGAGGCCCTGCAAAAGGCAAGCCTCACTATTCAGGCCAGTAAGTGCCAATAGGGCAGAGTTCAGTGGTGTATTTGGGACACCAAGTAGGAAGCGGCCAGGTGGCACCCCGACAGCCAAAAATTGACACCATTTTGGCTTGGGAGCCTCCCAACACCCAGACTAAGGTGAGGGCCTTTTTAGGCCTCACTGGCTATTCCAGGATGTTTGTCAAGGGATATGGCACCATTTTTGCCCCCTTGAATGAGTTGACTTCCAAGAAGCAACCAAGAAAGTTAATCTGGACAGATGTTTGCCAGACTGCTTTTGATGCCCTGAAGGCTGCCATGTGCACAGCACCTGTGCTGAAGGCACCTGACTACTCCAAGGAGCTTGTGGTGCAAATGGATGCCTGAGAGCATGCTATAGGAGCAGTACTTTCACAGCTTATAAAGAGGGCCTAGATCAACCTGTAGCCTTCATTAGCCGGAAGTTACTTCCCAGGGAACGTAGGTGGAGTACAAGAGAGCTGTGGTCTGGGCACTGAAGAGGCTAAGACCCCACTTGTTTGGGACTCACTTCTGGGTTCAGACCGACCACAGATGGTTAATGCATATGAGGGATGAGAATCGAAAACTGTTCAGGTGGTCATTTCCCTACAGGGGATGGACTTTATGGTGGAACACTGCCCTGCCACAGAGAACGCCAATACTGATGGTCTATCCAGATTCTTCTGCCTTAAGAATGAGAACTCCCATGAGGTTGGGTAGTTACTCCTTACTTTCAGCCGGGGGAAACATGTGTTAGACTTGGCATCCTTGGCATAGTCTCCCCTAACATTTTGCCTCTGTTCCCCAGGTTGTTGATGTGTGCTGGACTCTGTTTTTGCTGTTTTTTAATACTCTGGGCACTTTACCACGGCTATCCAGTGCTAAAGTGCAAGTGGTCCTATGTAAAAATGTATGTGTAATTGGCTCTCTGTGATTGGCATATTTGATTTAGTAGTAAGTCCCTAGTACAGTGCACTAGAGGTGCCCAGGGCCTGTAAATCAAATGCTACTAGTGGGCCTGCAGCACTGATTGTGCCACCCACATAAGTAGCCCTGTAATCATGTCTCAGACCTGCCACTGCAGTGTCTGTGGGTGCAGTTTTAAAGTGCCAATTCAAATTGGCAGGTGTACCCACTTGCCAGGCCTAAACCTTCCCTTTTTACACATGTAAGACACCCCTAAGGTAGGCCCTAGGTAGCCCCATGGGCAGGGTGCAGTGTATGTTAAAGATGTACTTATGAGAGAATGACAGTCTCTGATGTTTGGCTGACGCACGCAGATGCAACACACGCCTGTGCCGAGTGACTCTCGGCGAGACATGAGAACGCGAGGACGCAGGCCACGATTGCCGTGATCCTCGATAGTTGGCACCCAGTGGCATGCAGCGGCAGTGACAGTGGCAGGAAAAGAGTGGTAGAGCTGGTGAAGCGCCAGTAAGCGCTGCGATAAGGAGCAATAAGGAGCGAAGTGGGTGGGTGAGGGGAAGCATAGTCTCTGCTCTCCCTGTTTAGGATCCCAGTTTGTGTTCTTCCCCACCTGCTCTGAACTTGAGCACTCGGCCCTTGGCTATTCACCCCACCCCAGTCCCACTGCTCTGTTGCTCTATTGCAATTGCACATAGGTTCCAGGAAAAGGCAGCAGGGGTCAGAGAGAGAGGGAGAGAGCCCTGAGAGTGCCCCATACATTGAAGCCATAAGCCACAAGTTGGGCCAGGCACACAGAGGTTCAGAGGTGTGCAAGGTATTTCCAGGCTTCCAAGCAACTTCAGACCGCTCAGCTCAGAAGCCCTGGGGTAAAAATATAGAGCAAAGAAATTCAGAGACCTTGTGGTAAACTTCTAAAATGGTGACAAGCCAGTGAGCACAAATTCCTCAAAGCATTTGGCTGCAGGATGCCCTCTCAGCGCAGAAGCAGCCAGCAAATAGACTGAAGTGGCTTGCATACACACAAGGTTTGACTATCAGCCGTAATATTCAGACATAGCCTGTCAACCCAGGGGTGGCAGCAAGGTTGATACCAACACGTGGAAGGAAAAAAACAACAAAGAGGCAAAGGCAGGGCTCCTCTGGAGAGGGTTGGCACGAGTCAAAAAGTAAATCCACAGAAGGGAAAATACTGACAAACTGGCACAAAAAAAGAAATCGCCTTACAAATCTCCAAGCCAGGGTAGAAAGGCAGGATACAAAATCACGGATTTCTTGCTCACTAAGAAGGAGTCGAACTCCACCAATGCTTCAAAAGATATAGCTTTTGCCAACAACACAGACACAACAGACGCGGTTGAAGCAGAGACTGCGCAGAACGTTGAAAGATCTTGCGCTGACCTGGGAACAACAAACACACCTAACTCTCAGCCGAATAAAACTCGCCTAACGATCAACACAGAAATTCACAGATAATATCGAAGTGACACTATTTTCACCTTAAATCTCAGTATCCGGAACAACGGGGGGGGGGGAGAGTTTGTGCTGCACCTCATTTTCCCAACAACCCCCGCAAGAAGAGAACAGCACTTACGCTGATAGATCTTTCAGGTACTTATTCAGACATCCCTCAAGGCAATCAGTAAATAATAAAGCAAAACTGAGATCCATCTGCAGCACTAGCTCACCAAGGAAAGACCGCTCACTTTGCAAAATAATACCAACAACAACACCTGACATGCATGCAACTTCAGTTGTCATGGCAGCGGAGTGACAAGAAGAAACCGATGCCACATTGGACCATATAAAGTGGGCAAAATCAAATGTAAAACCATCAACATCTGGAGACTTGTGCAAGGCTGTTCTATCAACAATGGATGCGATGTCAGCAGCTATCCAATTTCAAGCAGACAAGCAAGACACTCAGATGGACCTACTCAATATCCTGGCCGTCCACATCGTGAGCATCAAAAACAAGCCACCACAGGCAACAACTTACAAAGAACTAGGGAAATCTTAAACAACATCTTGAAAGAGTAAAAGTTCAGACCCTTAGATCTCAAGATCATTTTAGTAATAGTGGGGAGAAGGCCCTCAAAAACCCAGTGTATAAGGAAAGCACACAAATCCCAAAGGATCCTCCACATGAATGCAATAATTTCACAGGAAATTACTTATCTGGACAGGAAAGGTCTCAGAGTAACTTAGTGGGTAGATCACGCCCTAGCACACAAGAAACAGGCTCCTCCACGGGTGGATCGAAGGAATTAGTTGCCAACAATTCAATAGCGGAGGAAACCTCACTCACGAAAAGGGAAAAGAAGTGACAAAGGAAAGCACGGAAAAAATCTAAGGGAGTCCAGCAACAAAATGTATGGAAATAATTAGCTAAATGTAATGGCTTGCAGAGTAAGGAATCAGGTAGTATAGGTAATAGTGACAAGACAGCAAGCAGGGCCAAATCTAGTCAGATGAGGGAAGAACAGCCGGCTAGTGAGGACAACACGACGTGTGAACTAAGGCCGATATTTATACTTTTTTAGTGCCGCATTTGTATTTTGGAAGTTTGCGCCATTTTTGCATCAAAAAGCGGCGCAAATGCGGCGCTAAAAAAGTATTAATATGGGCCTAAGTGCTCCAGGTAATCAATTAACATCACAGCAGCAGTTTCCCAATACCTCTATTTCCAGCAACGAGCAGTGCAGTAGCCTCTTGCATGGTGAGATGCACTTAAGAGAACCACAGGGAAAAAGAACAATTATCTGCCAGTGCTTAGAACAGGGAACTCAGCAGGTTAGTAATAGGTTGGAAACCGCCAATCTCTGGGAACATAACCCTCAATGTGCAAGTGCCAAACACAATATGATCGTAACAAACCAATCTGTCGGAAACAACAAACAGATCTTAGATCATGGCTTCTATCCTTGGTCAGATGATTGCACAAATAGCGTGGCACAAAAAAGAATTCCAGGACATCAGACATTGCACGACAAGATGGTTTCAGAGAACAACAAATTACTTCTAATGCCTTGCTATGACCCGAAGGGGGCATTTCACATTCTAAACGGAGGCACCATGCTGAAGCTAATAAATGTGATTCAGCTCCTGGCTCATACCTCAATAACAGAACTGATGACTGTTGAGTTCATTCCACACCCAAACAACAAAGAAAAATTGTCAACGCTGACAAAAACATGAAAATAAATCTGAAAAAAATCTGAAAAACATCTTTAGGTCATTGAATATAAGCTCATGTAGGCCGGCCGTCATCAGTTGGCTTAGGTGTCTCTAAATTCTGTTTTCTTGTCGAGGGACCAAATTCATGGTACAGGCCCTGAAAGAATGAGAGAATAAAGTCTAGCAAGCCAAGAGTGCATGGTTTACCAATTTATGTCAGAAAACCACCCAAATGGTTATCTCCAGCCAGAAATAAGTCACAGGTAACACTTAGGGGGTTATTCTAACTTTGGAGGAGGTGTTAATCCGTCCCAAAAGTGACGGAAAAGTGACGGATTTACCACCAGCCGTATTACGAGTCCATTATATCCTATGGAACTCGTAATACGGCTGGTGGTATATCCGTCACTTTACCGTCACTTTTGGGACGGATTAACACTCCTCCAAAGTTAGAATAACCCCCTTAGTGTTAATTACTTTAGGATATTCCCTGAGCCTCATTTTCAGCAACCAGGACTCAACATAGTTTTAACATGGGAGTAAGAAATCCTAAATTTAAGATCAAGATCAGGGTGGAGTAGGTTTTAATCACGCACAATTTATTACCATGATAAGATTTAGGGGGTGATTCTAATTCTGGCGGGCGGCGGAGGCCGCCCGCCAGAATTCCGCCCCCATAATACCGCTCCGCGGTCAGAAGACCGCGGAGGGTATTATGAGTTTTTCCCTGGGCTGGCGGGCGGTCTCCAAAAGACCGCCCGCCAGCCCAGGGAAAAACTCCCTTCCCACGAGGATGCCGGCTCGTAATCGAGCCGGCGGAGTGGGAAGGTGCGACGGGTGCAGTAGCACCCGTCGCGTATTTCAGTGTCTGCAATGCAGACACTGAAATACCTTGCGGGGCCCTCTTACGGGGGCCCCTGCCGTGCCCATGCCATTGGCATGGGCACGGCAGGGGCCCCCAGGGGCCCCGCGACCCCCCCTACCGCCATCCTGTTCATGGCGGCTTTCCCGCCATGAACAGGATGGCGGTAGGGGGGGTCAGAATCCCCCATGGCGGCGCAGCAAGCTGCGCCGCCATGGGGGATTCTGAGGGCAGCGGTAAACCGGCGGGAGACCGCCGGTTTACCCTTTCTGACCGCGGCCAAAGCGCCGCGGTCAGAATGCCGTGCGGGGCACCGCCGGCCTGTCGGCGGTGCTCCCGCCGACCCTCGCCCCGGCGGTCAAAGACCGCCGGGGTTAGAATCAGCCCCTTAGTTTTAAACAAGTAATATATGTTTCTATGAGTTTCTATTTAAAATAGTGAGTATGCTAAGTATTTATGTATGTCTGAATTTGTGATGGTTTTAACTAACCGTGTCAATAAACTTAAACTTAAACTTAAATGTAGTTATGTGTTTACATATCCTGAAAGTGAAATACTGTCAAATTTGTTTTTCACTGTTGCAAGGCCTATCTCCCACCTAGGTTAACATGGGGGCTGCCTTTAAATTATATTAAAGTGCAGATTCCCTTGGGGAGCAGATAGAACTATGGAGTTTAGGGTCTCTGAGCTTCCAATTTAAAAATACATCTTTTAGGGAAGCTGTTTTTTTAATTGTGTGTTTGAAAATGCCACTTTAAGAAAGTAGCCATTTTCTTGCTTAAACCATTCTGTGACTCTGCTTATTTGTAGATTCCCTGTCTGGGTCAGTTTGACAGTTGGGCTGTTGGCACCTCTCTCTAGACAGTGACACAAAGGGGGCTAGGGTATGGCCCACATATCCTGATGAGCCGTCTGTGCTAGAAGAGAGGGAAGGGGTGGTCACTCACACCAGAAGGGGCTGTGCCTGCCCTTACACAATGCAGTCTCCACCCCCCGGGTGTGTGGCTGGGGCCTGGCCTGGACAGTTAAGGATCTTCGAAACACGTGAGACTTTACTTCGAAGCTTGCCAACTTTAAAAAGGGAGAAAGGGATACAAGTGTTGGATCCAAAACCCCAGACTTGAGATTGCTTCTGGATTCAGGAGGAACCTCTGCCAAGCAGAAGAGCTGAAGAGCTGAGGAGAAGTGCTGCCCCTGCCTTTGACTGTACCTTGTTGGGCTATCCTGCAGTTGCTGCTTCTGCTGAGAAAGGGGGCAAAGACTGGACTTTGCTGTGCATTACTGCTTGAGAAGAATCTCCAAGGGCTTGAACTGAGCTTGCCTCCTGTGGTGAAGTCCAAGGGCCATCAAAGACTTCCCCTGCCACCACATGGACTCTCTGCTGAGACTCGTGCCCTGCCAAGTGGTGTCCTTTCCAGTCTCTGGGCCCTTGAAGTTGGCAAGCAAGAGCTGAGAATCCACGCACAGAACGCAGTGTGGGGATATTTTCGATGCACCTCCTGCAACGTGGCTGATAAACGACACGCTGCTGGTTTTGGGGCTGAAATCAAAGCTCCACCTGCGTCGTGGCTGGGAAATCGACGCATCATGGCTGGATAAACAACTCACAATATCTCTTTATGACGCAAACCCCGTGCAGCGCAGTTTTCTGACCGGATCTTCCACGCATTGTCCCTGAGCGTCAAATTCAACCCAACTCTGCATGGATCAAAGGTTCCCCACCTGGAAATCAACTCATTGATCTCTTGCAAGGAAGAAAAATAACGCATCTCTGACCCAACCTGTGAGAAAACAGGGCTGATTGCAGAGGCCCCCTAACTTTTTGCCCCCATTTTCCCCTACTTGCTGGTGTTTTCCTGACTCTGATGGTGCCCTGGGTACTGCTAACCAGTCCCAGGGCCTGTGCTCTGTGTAAAATGGATATGCAAATTAGGCTAATTATAATTGGCTAAGTTAACCTACCTATAAGTCCCTAGTATATGGTAGGGCATGTAGGTTTAGGGACCACAGCATAGGTGGTGCACACCTAGGTGCATTGCTGAGGTGCCCAGTGTCATTTTAAGGGCAGGCCTGCCTTGCTGGCTGCTTTTAAATTAAAGTTATATGCAAATTCGACTTTGGAATTAAAAGTACTTCCAAAGTCTTAAACTACCTTATTTTTACATATAAGTCACCCCTAAGGTGTGCCCTATGTGCCCCTAGGGCTGGGTGCCATGTAACTATAAGCAGGGACTTTATAAAAATAGATTTATAAGCCCTGGTGAGGTAAAAACAGCCAAATTCGTTTTTCCCTCATTGAAGTAAATGGCCTTCATAGGTTAGAATGGGCAGACTTTATTTTAAATTTTAAAGTCTCCTTAAATGTTACATACCAAGAATTTGGTATCAAATTAATTGTTGTATTAAATCCCACAACTTCCTGTTGTTGGATTTAATATAACTTGATCAGGTAAAAAGTTTAGACTTTACCTAAAAAGTTGCCAATTTCAGCTCTGCATTGTTTTTGCTGCTGTGCTCTGATTGGCCAGCCTGCAGCAGCTTCTGCCAGGCTGCCTTGATGAGGTGTGAAGTGGCCTGACTTCACACAAAGGAATGTGCTTGGGGGAGAGAATCTCCCCTCAGCAGATGGTGAGGCAGGAAGGGGGAGGGCGGCCAAACTGGTCTTCAAAGGCAGAGAAGGACATTTGGAGCACCCAGCAACACCCCCACATCCTGCAACCCCAGACAATTAGGTGCCCCCTTGATTAGATTAGGAGAGGGCAGGAGAGGGGTGTGTTTATGATTTTTAGCCACACCAGTGGGTGGGCTCAGCCAAATGTAACCTCCAAAAATCAGATTCATCCATGTTGGATTTTTAGAGACTGTTGCCTTCTGGGATGGATTTTTGCCACACTTCCCAGGAAGTGGTCATCACAGGGGGACGACCCTGTCCCTGATTGGAGAACCAGGACCCCCCTGCTTTTCACCCAGGAGCAAGGATAAAACTGGCAGACCTGCACCCACACCTCAGATCCCCTCCAGAATTCAACAAGAAAGGAACTAAAGAAGAAGAAGGACTGCCCTGCTGGACACCTGGCCTGCACCTGGACCCTGCACTCAGAAAGACTGCACCAGCTGCACACTTGGGCTTCACCACAAGAAGGACTTTGCCTGGCTTCAACTGGTTCAAGGAGGGACTCCCTGTTTGCTACAGGTGAAAAATTGCTATCCAGAGTCCCCTGCACCAACTCCTGAAAAAGTGACCAGCTGACCACTGTCCAGTGGCCAAAAAGGAGTTTGCGCCAGGTGCATTCTGGGAGTTGAAGTCCGCACTTCCCAAGGACCATCACAGAACTTCTGGACCCTTGGGGTGAGCTGTGGACCCCAAAAGAACCTTAAAAAAACATTTGGGTGAAGCCCCAGAAGTTTGGAAAAGATAGGAGAATTTTTGAAAAAAAGCTCCATAAAGTGACCGACCCGACGCGGAAATTCTAGCCGGCTTGCCTCAACCGCGACCCGGCCTGACTTCGTGGTTCGTCCCGGTAAAGAAAAACATCCAAAAAAGAGACTAAGTCCGAAGGTAAAAAGTTGACCGGGACCTCCCAGCCATCGAATCCGAGAAGGGCTCCACGGACGTCGGATCAAGATCCAGGTTTACCCCGGTCGAAGGATTTTCATCTCGAAAAAACGACTAAGTCCGAAGGTAAAAATCACCACAGAGGAAACCGACTTCGCGTATCCGGACAGGGGCTCCACGAGGTCGGATTCAACTGGCAGGTTCGTCCCGGGGAAGAAAAACATCAAAAAAGAGACTAAGTCAGAAGGTAACTTTTTAACCGAGGCCTCCTGCGACTTGTAGCCGAGCAGGGCTCCATCGCGGTCGGCCTGAAAGTTTGACTTTGCCCCGGTCCTGGTGCAACCAGATGACCCGATTGGCGCTTTTTGTTTCTAAGCGCTAGAAAATAATAATACTTTAAAAATTCATATCTCCGGTTCCCCTGAACCGATTTTAATCGTTTTTGTGTCATTTTAAAGATAAAAATATAAGCTATTTTTATAAATTGGTTTTGGATTTTTAAACTGTTTCCTGTGTTTTATTTAATTACTGTTTTTTGATATTTGAATGCTTTACACTTTGTCTCCTAAGTTAAGCCTTGACGCTCGTTGCCAAGCTTCCAAGGGTTGAGCTGGGATTAATTTACTGAGACCTAACTGTACCTATGTGGAGGTTAGTGGCTTGTTGCTAGGTGTAGGTACCTACCTGCCCTACCAATAACCCATTTTCCAACATAATTGGAAGCAGCGACGGGATCCTGTACTTGTGTTCAATATCACGTTACAGTTTTGGGTAAAACAAATTAAAAATCCTTTAAATTGTCCTAGTGCAAACATTGTTTTTAATTTTTTAATTTGGATTAATTTCAATTATTGAATTTTTTTAATTTTTCTAAATTCTTGTTTCCAATTTTTGCAAAAAAGTTTTTGTTGACACAAAACTAGGGAACCATGGAGCTTGATCTGGCTAGCCTACCCACACTGACAGTAGTCCAGCTTAGGGGGTTGTGTACTGAAAGAGGGTTGCCTGCAACCACAGACCTCAGGAAGCAAATCCTGATCGCATCCCTGACAGCATGGGCTGAGGCCCAAGAGCTAGGCACAGAGGAAGCTCCAGAGGAGTAAGAAAAAGGGGAAGATGCTAACTCTAACCTCTCAGGGGAGGGAAGGCATCTGAGCCCAAGTGAGGATGAGCAAGAACGGTCCTCAGTAGATACAGTCACTAGGGGCAGACCCAAAGCTAGTGGTAGGAAGGGGGTCCTTTCAGGAAGAGAGAACCCATCCATCAGAGAAAGAGAGCTGGAAGCCCAGCTAGCCTACATAGCTTTGGAAGCAGAGAAGCTGGCCCTAGAAAAGGAAAAGTGGGCATACAAAGAGAAAAGAGATGGAAGCAGCGATAAAGAAGCTGAGGTGTCCATGGGTAGGGGAGTTTGCCCTAGATTACCCAAGGGGGTGGTTCCTGCTTATGTAGAGGGGGATGACATAGATAAGTGGCTGGGGGCCTTTGAGAGGGCCCTCCAGATGAGGAGAGTCAAGCCTCAGTACTGGGGTTCCCTTTTGTGGGAGTTGGTCCCCAACTCAGGGAGGGATAGGCTTCTGACCTTAAGGGGGGAGGAGGCAGATTCATACCCTAGTATGAAGAGGTGCTTAACTAAAAAGTTTGGTCTGACCCCAGAGCAATATAGAATGAAGTTCAGGGACACCCAGAAGGTCAGTACCCAGTCTTGGGTTGACTTTGTGGACATTTCACTAAAGGCACTAGAGGGCTGGATTATTGGTAACAAAGTAGATACTTATGAGGGGTTATACAATCTGATCATGAGAGAGCACATCTTGACCAATTGTACCCAAGAAAGGTTACGCCAGCATCTAGTGGACTCTAAGCAGACCAACCCTAGAGAGCTAGGGGAGGCAGCTGATAAGTGGTTGAGAACCAGGGTGGTTGTCAAGTCCCAGGGGGGAGACTCCAAGAAGGGGGGGACAGGTCCCCAAAAACCTAAAGAGGGAGGTGGTAAGCCCACCACAGAGACTCCCTCTGTACCCCAGAACCCTAAGAAGGAGGAGAGTAAATCCCACTCCCACTCTGACCAGCAGAGACAGTTAGACCCTGGGTTAAAAAAACTCTTGGACAGTAGGGCTTGCTTTGACTGTCAGCAGACAGGTCACTTCAGAGGAGATGCAGCCTGTCCAAAGAAGGTGGTTAGCACTGGGCTGTCCAGTGTAGCCATAGAGGAGGATTCCTCAGATGATGAAGTCCTCCTAGCATTGAGCTGGGAGACAGGACCAGATGGTAAGCTGGTGATCCCTGAGGGTGGGAGTAGGCACTTCCACCACATTCAAGTTAATGGGATCCCTACCACTGGCCTGAGAGACACCTGTGCCAGTCACACTATAGTGAGTGACCGGTTAGTGACACCAGGCATGTATGTCCCAGGAGAGACAAAGAAAGTCAGGATAGCCACAGGGGAGGTCACCTCCAAACCTGTAGCCATAGTGTCCCTAGAGAGGGAGGGTATCCTTGACTGGATTAGGGTGGTAGTCAGTGCTGACCTCCCCTTAGATTGTATCCTGGGCAATGACCTCCCAGAGGGTGGTCGCCCAGGGTGCCCCCCCAACCCAAAGTACTGGGGAGTCAGTCCCTACAGTTAGGAGACAGGGGTCCCCAAGAAAAGGAAAGAAGAAAAGGAAGGGTAGGCCACTCTTAAAGAGAGTTCCAGGGAGCCAAAGGCCTTCTTCCCCAGTAGGGGGGGAGCCCAGAGTTGGCCCTGGTGAGACCTCCCCTGACCCCAAGGAAGTCCTGAGTAGTCAGGCAGCTGTCCAGATGCAGGGTGTTGCCCCTGCACTGACAGAAGAGAGAGTGGAAGGAGGGTGTCTACCACAAGAGGTGGTAGCCCCCCACTCTAGACAGCAAGAGGGGTGCCAGGACCCCAAAGTTGCCCTTAAAGCAGCTCAGCCACCTGTCAGTGGAGAGCTTAGGGTGTGGTTCTGGGTACTGACAGCTGTCAGTAGCCTCTGCTGGGTGCTAGCCTTCCTGGCAGCACTGTACTTGGCCTGGGAGGCAGAACCCAGGGCCAATAGCAAAGTAGGCCCCCTGACCCTGTTGGTCATGGTGGGGTTGCTCAAGTGTTGGGTGACCTCTTTGGGTAAGCTAGGTGTTGCCCTAGCAAAGTTTGGAGTAGGGGAGGTGGGCACCTCACTACCCAAGTTGGCAGAGAGAGAGGAGGAAGACCCCTCTAGAGGGAAGTTTCAGTTAGAGATGGGTCCTTTCATTGTTGGGGTGGGTTTACTACCCAGAGGGAGTGACCCTGACAGGAGGATGTAAGGCAGAGTAGGCCCTGCAAAGGGACAGCCAGTTTTCTTCACTGTCTTCCTCGCCTAACAAGCCAGGAAGACTCTCCCAGGGTTGGGCTGAGTCTCCTGGGCGTGTGGGCTGGGGGGGGGTTGTGTGAGAAAACAGGGCTGATTGCAGAGGCCCCCTAACTTTTTGCCCCCATTTTCCCCTACTTGCTGGTGTTTTCCTGACTCTGATGGTGCCCTGGGTACTGCTAACCAGTCCCAGGGCCTGTGCTCTGTGTAAAATGGATATGCAAATTAGGCTAATTATAATTGGCTAAGTTAATCTACCTATAAGTCCCTAGTATATGGTAGGGCATGTAGGTTTAGGGACCACAGCATAGGTGGTGCACACCTAGGTGCATTGCTGAGGTGCCCAGTGTCATTTTAAAGGCAGGCCTGCCTTGCTGGCTGCTTTTAAATTAAAGTTATATGCAAATTCGACTTTGGAATTAAAAGTACTTCCAAAGTCTTAAACTACCTTATTTTTACATATAAGTCACCCCTAAGGTGTGCCCTATGTGCCCCTAGGGCTGGGTGCCATGTAACTATAAGCAGGGACTTTATAAAAATAGATTTATAAGCCCTGGTGAGGTAAAAACAGCCAAATTCGTTTTTCCCTCATTGAAGTAAATGGCCTTCATAGGCTAGAATGGGCAGACTTTATTTTAAATTTTAAAGTCTCCTTAAATGTTACATACCAAGAATTTGGTATCAAATTAATTGTTGTATTAAATCCCACAACTTCCAGTTGTTGGATTTAATATAACTTGATCAGGTAAAAAGTTTAGACTTTACCTAAAAAGTTGCCAATTTCGACTCTGCATTGTTTTTGCTGCTGTGCTCTGATTGGCCAGCCTGCAGCAGCTTCTGCCAGGCTGCCTTGATGAGGTGTGAAGTGGCCTGACTTCACACAAAGGAATGTGCTTGGGGGAGAGAATCTCCCCTCAGCAGATGGTGAGGCAGGAAGGGGGAGGGCGGCCAAACTGGTCTTCAAAGGCAGAGAAGGACATTTGGAGCACCCAGCAACACCCCCACATCCTGCAACCCCAGACAATTAGGTGCCCCCTTGATTAGATTAGGAGAGAGCAGGAGAGGGGTGTGTTTATGATTTTTAGCCACACCAGTGGGTGGGCTCAGCCAGATGTAACCTCCAAAAATCAGATTCATCCATGTTGGATTTTTAGAGACTGTTGCCTTCTGGGATGGATTTTTGCCACACTTCCCAGGAAGTGGTCATCACAGGGGGACGACCCTGTCCCTGATTGGAGAACCAGGACCCCCCTGCTTTTCACCCAGGAGCAAGGATAAAACTGGCAGACCTGCACCCACACCTCAGATCCCCTCCAGAATTCAACAAGAAAGGAACTAAAGAAGAAGAAGGACTGCCCTGCTGGACCCCTGGCCTGCACCTGGACCCTGCACTCAGAAAGACTGCACCAGCTGCACACTTGGGCTTCACCACAAGAAGGACTTTGCCTGGCTTCAACTGGTTCAAGGAGGGACTCCCTGTTTGCTACAGGTGAAAAATTGCTATCCAGAGTCCCCTGCACCAACTCCTGAAAAAGTGACCAGCTGACCACTGTCCAGTGGCCAAAAAGGAGTTTGCGCCAGGTGCATTCTGGGAGTTGAAGTCCGCACTTCCCAAGGACCATCACAGAACTTCTGGACCCTTGGGGTGAGCTGTGGACCCCAAAAGAACCTTAAAAGAACATCTGGGTGAAGCCCCAGAAGTTTGGAAAAGATAGGAGAATTTTTGAAAAAAAGCTCCATAAAGTGACCGACCCGACGCGGAAATTCTAGCCGGCTTGCCTCAACCGCGACCCGGCCTGACTTCGTGGTTCGTCCCGGTAAAGAAAAATATCCAAAAAAGAGACTAAGAGGGTCATTCTGACCGGAGCACCGCCAACAGGCTGGCGGTGCTCCAACGAGCATTCTGACCGCGGCCGTTCAGCCGCGGTCAGAAGCGGAAAGTCAGCGGTCTCCCGCTGACTTTCCGCTGCTCGTTTGAATCCTCCATGGCTGCGGAGCGCGCTCCGCAGCCATGAGGATTCTGACCCCCCCTACCGCCATCCTGTTCATGGCGGGAAAGCCGCCATGAACAGGATGGCAGTAGGGGGAGTCGCGGCGCCCCTGGGGGCCCCTGCCGTGCCCATGCCAATGGCATGGGCACGGCAGGGGCCCCCGTAAGAGGGCCCGCAAAGTATTTCAGTGTCTGCCTTGCAGACACTGAAATACGCGACGGGTGCCACTGCACCCGTCGCACCTTCCCACTCCGCCGGCTCGATCACGAGCCGGCATCCTCGTGGGCAGGTCGTTTTCCCCTGGGCTGGCGGGCGGTTTTTCAGCAACCGCCCGCCAGCCCAGGGGAAAACTCGTAATACCCGCCGCGGTCTTTTGACCGCGGCGCAGTATTTTGGAGGGCGGCATCCTGGCGGGCGGCCTCCGCCGCCCGCCAGGGTCATAATGAGGCCCTAAGTCCGAAGGTAAAAAGTTGACCGGGACCTCCCAGCCATCGAATCCGAGAAGATCTCCACGGACGTCGGATCGAGATCCAGGTTTACCCCGGTCGAAGGATTTTCATCTCGAAAAAACGACTAAGTCCGAAGGTAAAAATCACCACAGAGGAAACCGACTTCGCGTATCCGGACAAGGGCTCCAGAAGGTCGGATTCAACTGGCAGGTTCGTCCCGGGGAAGAAAAACATCAAAAAAGAGACTAAGTCAGAAGGTAACTTTTTAACCGAGGCCTCCCGCGACTTGTAGCCGAGCAGGGCTCCATCGCGGTCGGCCTGAAAGTTTGACTTTGCCCCGGTCCTGGTGCAACCAGATGACCCGATTGGCGCTTTTTGTTTCTAAGCGCTAGAAAATAATAATACTTTAAAAATTCATATCTCCGGTTCCCCTGAACCGATTTTAATCGTTTTTGTGTCATTTTAAAGATAAAAATATAAGCTATTTTTATAAATTGGTTTTGGAGTTTTAAACTGTTTCCTGTGTTTTATTTAATTACTGTTTTGTGATATTTGAATGCTTTACACTTTGTCTCCTAAATTAAGCCTTGACGCTCGTTGCCAAGCTACCAAGGGTTGAGCTGGGATTAATTTACTGAGACCTAACTGTACCTATGTGGAGGTTAGTGGCTTGTTGCTAGGTGTAGGTACCTACCTGCCCTACCAATAACCCATTTAAGAAGGAAATGACGCACAGGCTCACTTGCAGGTAAGGAATCCGACGCATGCTTTATTTTTTATGCTAACCAGGTACTTTGTTTAACAACATGATTCTCACTGTTTTCTAAGATTGAAGAATGTGGCCCTCATTATGAAATTGGTGGCAAATGCCCCCTACCGCCACGGCCACGGCCGCCAACATACCGTCGCCGTGGCTACCGACAGTCCATGGCATAATGACCGTATACGGAATTCCGCCAGAAGGGGGTCTACTGTCATGGTGGCAGATGGCAGTAAGGTGGCGGCATTGCTGCCAGCAGCAGCACCACTCCAGCAAAACACTGCCTACCGTGTCATGTTCCTTGATTTGGCCTGGCGGTGTTTTGCCGGCGGACGCTGCTGCTGACAGCAGCGCCAGGTCCTGTCTCCTGCCGGAGGACCCCCTGCAAACAGGTAAGTCGGGTTCTCCGACAAGAGAGGGGGCGGGGTGTTGTGTGCGTGTGTGGGTGTGTGGTGATGTGTGTAAATGCATGCATGCATGTGTAATGCGTCCTTGCATGAGTGGGTGTGGGTGTACGTGCATGTTGTATCGTGAGATTGCGTGTGTGCCTGGATGTATGTTAATGAGTGTTGCTGTGAGTGTGGTGGCTTTGGAGACCCCAATCAGTGCCAGGGAAAGAATTCCCCGGCACTGATAGTGCCTACCGCCATGGTTTCAGCGGTGGTACAGAAACCACGGAAACCATGGCAGTTGGCGGGGTCAAAATGCCATGGGCTGCCTAGTGAGACTGCATTCTCCAGCCCGGCGTTCATTACCGCTGTGACAGTCGGTGTGTTGACTTGGCGATTTGGCTTTAGCCAAACCGCCAACGTCAGAATAGGGGAGGTACGTACCGCCAGCCTGTTGGCAGTAATATCTCCACTATACCATTGAACGCCGGGGTCGTAATGACCCCCTTATTCTTTTAAA
Source organism: Pleurodeles waltl (assembly GCF_031143425.1). NCBI lineage: Eukaryota > Metazoa > Chordata > Amphibia > Caudata > Salamandridae > Pleurodeles > Pleurodeles waltl. Next base: position 1,188,269,332 of record NC_090439.1, read on the forward strand.
AGTGAATATCTTGCCTTGTGTATGTTGGATTTTCGTCGTTTTGTTCTGGTTTGATTTAGATAAATATTACCTATTTTTCTAAACTGGTGTGGTGTCCATTTTGTAGTTAAGCCTGCCTGCTTGTGCCAAGGTACCAAGGGGGTGAGCAGGGGTTAACTGAGGGGGGATTCTCCTCCACCCGGACTAGAGTGGGGGTCCTTGCTTGGACAGGGGGAAACCTGACTGCCAAGCAAAGACCCCATTTCTAACAATATCCCATGCTGCTGATTTAACACCTATGCTGCCAGGCCTTTTTCCCCACAGGTGCGGAGCCTTTTTTTGGCTATTTGGGGTAGTTTGTGCTTAGGCCCTCATAAATTTTTGCCCACATAAGCTATCCACATCAAATTTGAACCTTTTTTTCCAATGTCCAAGGGACTCCAAAGGCATTCAGAGTTTGTGTGTTCTCCTGGCAGAGACCAAGACATTAGCCAAAATACAGGTAAAATTTCACTTTTTTCAGAAATCACTAAAATCACCATCTTCCCAGCTTTCAGGAACAGGCAAACTTGAATCAGAAACCACATTTTTCAACACAATTTTGGCATTTTACTGGGACATACCCCATTTTTAAAATTTTGTGTGCTTTCTGCCTCCTTCCAGTTAGTGACAGAAATGGGTTTTTAACCAAGACTAGATCCTGGAAAGCTAAACATTTTTTAAAAGTAGACAACATTTTAAATTCAGCAAGGGGCCATTTATGTAGATCCTTCAAGGTTCTCTTACAGGAAGTAACAGCTATATTGAAAAAATATAGAAATTTAGGGAAATAAAAGAGCCATTTCTGTCCACGTTTTCTTCTATAACTCCAGCTATGGAAGATTTTTTAAAGCAATATACCATTACATCTGCTGGACTCTTCTGATTGTAGGGATAAATAGGGCTTGCAGGTTCATTCAGAACCCTAGGTGCCCATAGCCAATAAATGAGCTTCACCATGCAATGGGTTTTCATTGTATATCGGCTATGGAGCAATTCATTTGGTGAAATATAAAGATTGAAAAATAGGTATCAAGGAAACCTTTGTATTTCCAAAATGGGCACAAGGTGATGAGAAGCAGTGGTTATTTGCACATCTCTGAATTCTGGGGTCCCCATACTAGCATGTGAATTACATGGCATTTTTAAAATAAACTTCTTTTTTAAACACTGTCTTACATTTGGAAGGAAAAAGTGTAGAGAAAGACAAGGGACAATAACACTTGTTATTCTATTCTGTGTTCCCCCGATGTCTCCCGTTAAAAACGATACCTCACTTTTGTGGGTAGGCCTAATGCCCGTGACAGGAAACACAACATGGAAGCATCATATTTTTACATTGAAATCTGATATATTTTTTTAAATGGCTAGCTTTGGATTTTGGCCTATAGCTTATCTGGCACCTAGAAAAACCTAGCAAACCTGTGCATTTTTGAAAATTAAACACCTAGGGAATCCAGGATGGGGTGGCTTGTGGCACTCTCACCAGGTTCTTTTACCCAGAATCCTTTGCAAACCTCAAATCTTAGCCAAAAACACCTTTTCCTCACATTTTGGTGCTCCAAAGTTCTGGAATCTGGGAGAAGACATAAACTTCCTTCTACCCAGCATTTACCCACATCTCCCAATAAAAATGGTACCCCACTTGTGTGGGTAGGACTAGTGCCTGCGACATGAAATGCCCCAAAACACTACATGGACACAACAAAATTATTAATTACAAATATACCTGTTTTTGAGTTTTTGCTCCTGGGCTCAGCAGCTATCTATGGAAACCTAGCAAATCAAGACATTTTTTAAAACTAGACACCGGAGGGAGTCCAGGAAGGTGAGATCCCCCAGTGTTTTCTTACAAAGAATCCTCAGCAAACCTTAAATTTAGCTAAAAAATCATATTTTTCCCACATCTCTGTGTGGGATCACCACACCCCCCATGGTCCTCTCAGTCTCCCAATAAGAATGATACCACACTTGTGTAAGTGGGCCAAGTGCCTGTGACAAGGAAGAGCCAAAAACATGTCAAAAATTGAGGGGGAACCAAAGCGGGTCCAAAAGGGCAGTATGAAAAAAAAAATTTTAAGCTGACAAGTGGGGCAGAATGTTATCGGTATAGATGCAACAAAGTTGGGTGGTAGGAATTTTGTGGATTCCTGCAGATTATGGAAGGTTCCATCACAAAAATGTGGGGAAAATATGTGATTTCAATTAAAGTTGGAGGTTTGCAGGGCATTGTGGGTAAGAAATTGGTGTGGGCTGCATGTGAAGCACACCACCCTGTACTCACCCGCATGTTTAGTTTTCAGATGTGTCTAGGTCTTGTAGATTTTTCTAGATGGCAGCGTCCCAAAGTCCAAAATATGCAGCCCTCACCATTCCTTGTGGGATGATTTCAAGAGTCAGACAAGTTCTCATGGCCCAAATGTAAAATCAAAACACAAAATAATCAAATGTCGTCTTGCTTGTCATTGGGATATCGTTTAGTGTGTGGGGGGAGAGCTGAAAGAACGTTACCCCCTTTAGTTGGGGTGGGGGCATAACCGTGCCCACACTGGTTGGTAGCTACCACCCCACTACTTTTTTAAAATGTATTCCCTGGCATCTAGAAGGCTTTCTGCCCCCTCAGGGAATGGATTGGTGGTAATTGCCCCATCTGCCCACCGGTTGGCAGATCAACTTTGTCCCCATTTATTTGGGATGGGGGTATAGACATATCCCCACCCTCTTTTTAAAAAACAAAATACTTCCCTGGTGTATAGTGGGTTTTCTGCCCACCTCGGGGGCAGATGGGCCTTACAAAAATAGGATGATCTGGGTAGAAGTGAAAAACAGTACTGTGCCCCCTTGGGGAACGACCCTTGCCAAAGGGGCTGCCCCCCAAAGAAAACACACACACCAATCCATGGTGCCTAAGTGTTTTCTGCCCCCCCGCTTTGGGGGCAGCTGGGCCTAATAAAAATAGGCTGATCTGCCCCCAAGGGGGGCAGAAGTGGCCTAAAATAATTTGCCCCAATGGAGAACGGCACTTGCCCAAGGGGCTGCTCCCCTTAGGCAAAATAGTAAAGAAAAAAAATCCCTGGTGTCTAGTGGTTTCTGGCCCCTGGAGGGTAGAATGGCCTAATAAAAGTAGGCCGATCTTCCCCAAGGGGGGCAGAAATGGCCTAAAATAAAATTACCCCAAAGGGAGCGAACCTTGCCTAAGGGGTCGCTCCTCTTGCGTAAAATTGGTGCAGAAAAAAAATCCCTGGTGTCTAGTGGTTTTTGCCCCCCTTGGGAGCAGACTGACCTAATTAAAATAGGCCTATCTGCCCCCAATGTGGGCAGAAATGGCCTAAAATAAAATTGCCCCCAGGGGAGTGAGCCTTGCCTAAGGAGTTGCTCCCCATCTGTAAAAATGGAAAAAAAATCCCTTCTGGTTAGTGGTTTCTGCAACCCTTGGGGGCAGATCTGTCTAATTAAAATAGCCCGAACTGCCCTCAAGGGGGGCAGAAATGGCCTAAAATGAAATTGTCCCCCGTGGGAGCGAACCTTGCCTAAGGGGTCACTCCCCTTGGTGTAATTGGCATTAAAAACACTGGAGTCCAGTGATTTCTGCCCCCCTTGGGTGCAGATTGGCCTAATAAAATAAAAGGCCCTAAAAAAATGTCCCCCAGGGGAGCGACCCTTGCCCATGGGGCCGCTCACTTTATGTGTTTACAGAATGTAAATGCTAATCCCTGGAGTCTTATGGGCATGCTGTGCTGCAGGAATGCTCAGAGAAACATGAAAAGGAAAGGAAAAGCCTTTCCTTTACTTTTCATGCCTTTCTGACCTCCCCTGCCCCCAATCGATCATGCTGGAAGCTGAGCTTCCAGTGCGATAGGGGCGACCTCTGATGAGGTCAGCACGGGATTATGCGCTGATGTCATCAGATGTCACTGGGGGGGTTGGGAGGGTCGGGGTGGTAGGGGAAGCAATTCCCCTTTCATTCCTGTCCAGGGGTGAGGTAGGAGACCCACAGGGGGAGAACTAGCGCGCCCCCGTGGGCAGGGTACAGGACATAACAGTTACATCCTCAGCATCCGAGCGAAGTGGCTGAGGATGTAACATTTACATCTACAGCACCCAGAGGGGTTAAAAGAATCCCAAATCATGACATAGGAGGAGTCTGGAAAGATTTTAAAAGCAAACATTTCAGAGGCGAAGGCTTCAAATGGAGATGTGAATTTAGGCCCCATTTGTAAAGAAGTGGTGCAATGGGGCACTGTGGCAAATTTTGCAGTGCTGTGCTGCGTCAATTCAGAAACATAGGAATGCACTGTACTTACTACAATACGGCGCATCCCTGTGCTTTCCCTAGCGCTGGCACTCAAATTTGCTGCCTAATGCCAACCCAGGCACCATTGTACCATAGTCCAAAGCCCATACCCCATAAAACTACCATCAAGTAGCACCACTCAACCATGTCAAAAGTGTTCTCCAGGTCTAGTGACACTAGAGCTAGGTCTTGTTTTTCTCCAGATTTCTTGTGTAAAACATGGGCAAGCCCTCACAAATTAAAAGTGGTGCTGCATGCTGGTATCCACGTTGGTTCTTATGGATCAAATCTCAGATCACACCCCTCAATTTGGTTGTCATGACCTTACAAAGAATCTTAATGCCGAGTTTAGAATAGTGAGGGGTCTATAAGGGGAGGTATCCACCACATCCCCCCCTGGGTTGAACACGAAGCAAACAATCCCTTTGCGCATCAATTCTGGCAGTACTACCCTCTCCTGTACCTCCTTGAACACCTCCAGTGGTTTGCCCTTGAGCGTGGCTTTGTATGATTGACAGAACTCCACTGGAAATTCATCCCCACCCAGAGCTTTAGATATAATGAGCACTTGCACTGCCTCTCCCAATTCCTCCAGTTAGATATCCTCCTCTACTTCCACTGTCTGTTCGAGATCCACCCCGTGCAAAAAATCATATAATTCCTCTCCTAAGCTCACTGGACCAGCTATATAAATGGCCTTGAGGTGTTGATCTCCTGAGTACTGGTGACCCCCACGCCAGCTGCATTCCTAAGGTATAAGATGGGGGAAGGTTCAAACTCTTGCTAAAGTATTCAATACATCAAGCAGCCTTATTTATCCCCCTCCCTATGTGGCCTTTGATGGTATATCCTAGGATTTATCATGTCAAACCTCTACCTAAGCCTATGAAGATCCCTGTGCACTGTCAATAAGTCCTCGTTAGCACTGACAGAATAAGTCACTACTCACGAGGACTTATTGACAGTGCACAGGTGCCACTCCAGCACTTTACATTTAGCCTCCATCTAGGGCACACTCCACAAATAGTTCCTATAATTGTTCCTAGAATAACAGCCTTTAATGCCTACCGTTCTAATGGTCTGTGCTGCATGGGGCCCCACTTCAGCTCCAAATAATCTTTTAAGGACATTGCCAGTGCCTCACGACCTACAATATCCATGAGGGAGTCAGTGCACCCATTCCCTCTTGGATATTCAGTGGAGCGCCAGCAATACAGGAGCATGAACTCACAAGAATCTTCCCAGGTGTGTGACTGCAGTCATTTGTAAAATGGTTAACCCTCCCAGTAGGAAGAGATCTAGGCGGCAATATGTACCATGTGTTTCAGAATGACACATGTATTCCTGTCCCTCCGTGTACAGCACCCTCCATCTATACAGGGGACCCAAACAGCTCATGATACTAGTGGGGCAACCCACCATCAGTGGCTTAGTACCCTGTCTAAGTGGGTGATGGTCTCTATCTTCATCCAGCACACAGTTGAAATCACCAGCCCAGATAATGGAAGAATCCACCACAGCCTTGAGCAAATCTACCATTCTCTCTTAGAACATGCAGTCATTATTATTGGAAGCATATGTATTTAGGATCGTTAGAGGCCTCCCATCCAATGTACCCTGCAAGACTAGGCATCAACCCTCCACATCTGCTTCATTATATGTGTGCCTAAAATGGACACCGGAGCCACCCAAATGGCTACTCCTCTTGCATAGGAGGAGTACATTGCAGTGAATAATTGTCCACGCCTCTACTTTCCCAGTTTCAGAGTCTCTTCCCCCATCAAATGTGCTTCTAGTAGACAAGCAATCTGTACCTGTTGCATGCAAATAAACAAATGTATCCTGTATCATGTAGTGTACTTTCTGAGCCCTCTGACATTGCATGTTGTCACTTTCAGTTGTTAAACCATGAGTTCAATTGTCTCCTACCCCAAATGGGAACCAACATCCCATCTTCCCTGCAGCAGTTTTGGAGATCTTCTGCGATAGTCCCCCATAAAGACAAACCTCCATATGCACTGTACTAATAAACAAGAACTTAGGGCCAGATGCAGGAAACGGATAGCGACTCGCAAACGGCAAAAATTGCCGTTTGCGACTCGCTAATCGCGTTTCCCTATGCAGAAATGCATATTGCGAGTCGGTACCGACTCGCAATATGCATTTCAGAATCGCAAATAGGAAGGGGTGTTCCCTTCCTATTTGCGATTCGGAGTGGTATGCAATACCATTTGCGACCGCATATGCGGTCGCAAATGGTGTCGCAGTTACCATCCACTTCAAGTGGATGGTAACCCACTCGCAAATTGGAAGGGGTCCCCAGGGGACCCCTTCCACTTTGTGAATGGACCCACAAATATTTTTTCAGGGTAGGTAGTGGTCCAAGGGACCACTACCTGCCCTGAAAAATAACCGAAACTAAAGGTTTCGGATTTTTTTTTAAGTGCAGCTCGTTTTCATTTAAGGAAAATGGCCTACACTTAAAAAAAAAAACTGCTTTATTTAAAAGCAGTCACGAACATGGAGGTCTGCTGACTACAGCAGGCCTCCATGTTTGCGAGTGCCTAGACTCGCTATGGGGCCGCAATTTGCGACCCACCTCATGAATATTAATGAGGTGGGTCATTGCGACCCCATAGCGAGTCGCAGACGGTGTCTGAGACACCGTTCTGCATTGGAAATTGCGACTTGCAATTTGCGAGTCGCTCCGACTCGCAAATTGCAAGTCGCAATTCCCAACTTTGCTACATCTGGCCCATAGTTATAACAATGCCATAACTTAGAATAATTACTCCAGACCCCCACCCTGGATAAGCAGTAAAACAACAGATAGATCTGAGGGGCATACTTAAGAGCCCCTAGTGTCACTGGAGCATCACTTTTAGTGACGCTCCGGCGGCGCTATGACCTGTGTCGTATTTACAAGTTGGCATTAAGCCACTTTTTGTGGCTTCACGCCACCTTGTAAATACGCCCTCTTCACATGCAGTTCTTTGCATTGAAGGGACATGCAATGGAGCCACAGCAACAACCATTGCATTTTGACACTACCTCATATTTACAAGATTCCGTAAACCTGAGGAAGCGACAAAATCTAACACTACCCTAGTGACGTTAGGAAGGCACAGCGAGGAGGAATACTTTGATTCTGCACCACAGATAGAATGAGCAAAATGCCAGACATGATTGTTTATGTGCGAGAAGGTGTCCCTTCCTGCACCTAAACAATCATTTCAAAATGACGCTTTGGCACTTCTGTGTGTTCTGCATTCTGCAGCGCACACAGAAGTGCCAAATCTCCATTAGTGATTGTTTATGTGCAGGAAGGGACACCTTCCCACACATAAACAATCAAACCACTCAACACAGACGTCTTTGCACAGTGTTGCAAAGATTCCTGCTTTGGCGCTAGGCAGCTCAATTTAGTGCCAGTGCAGGGGACAATGCAGGGGTGCACCGTATTCAATTAAATATGGCGCATCCCTGCATTGTGAAAATTGTGAATATGACGGAGCACAGCGCTGCCAATTTTGGGGCAGCGTTGCGCTCCGTCATTTTCTTTTAAATATGGGCCTAAGTGTTGTCAGAACCGCTAACTAACCCCATAACTGCCAAGAATTGCCTGCCACCAATGTGGAAAGTCTCTCCCCGACTCCTGCAGAATATATTGCTGCATCAAAATGTAGTTGTATAATTAGCAGGAAACAACTTTCACATATAGCTAGGATGAGTATGCACAGTTGTCACAGTTGAGCAAAAGCTCTGTGGTCACCCTCCTGAAAGAAATAAAACATAAAATGCAGAATTGTCTCACTAAATATCCAAGGCCCCAGCCACTACCTCATTCTCATGAGTGTGTAAACTCCCCTCTCCTCATTTTCCTGGATGACCACTCTAAGTGGAGTCACCTTCCACTGGGAGGTTTCTTCCTCCGCTGCCACTTCATCATGCCACAGTTTCAATCTTCCACGCCAATGCTTCCCTAGAGCCATTGATAGCCAAAAGGAACTCTACTCTGGTAGGTTCCCACTCAGCTTTGTAGTCACTCCTGTCAGGCATTTGCCTTGTAATGTGTTGCAAGAGGGTTGTCATGATTGTGTATTATTTTATTGTGTTACCCTGAGAAGTCCCTGTCTGCCTGTGTCTGCCCATACTGTTTACCACATTTGGCCTAGATGATCCAGGCCTAAAAGGCTTAAACAAGTGGCAAAAAAGAGTTCCCTCCTGTGTCTGTGGCTGTCTAAGGGTGCATCAGACACCACCCTCCAAGCAGAGTGAGCTAAGTCAGATTTTCAGGCGTGGCTGATATCACTCACCACTTCAAGCAGCTGGACCTCTCCCATAGACTACAAGGAGGGCCCAGCCAGACCCCAGTACCATGCACAGGAGGTCTCAGCTTGCAGCCCCCAATAAGGCTCAGCATGACAGTGGAAAAGAGCGCAAGAAGTCCCTTTCAAGACCCAACAATGTCATGCAGGAGATGGGACCCCCAGGTGCCGCTCACCACAGCAATACTTTCCCCCAAGCTTCGAACTCCACCCTACCTGCACAGCATAGTGTAGCAAGAGGCAGAGCAGCGAGGAGGAGGCAGACCTCAATTTCTAGGGCAGTTTCCTCATGGTCCAAGGGCCCAATGCAGCAGTGTCCCACTCGGTACCAATAGGGACCACCACCGCAGCCATCAAGATGGAACACCGTCTCTTCCACTGAGCTCAGGGGGCCACCCAGCATAGCAATCTTTGAAGACGAGGCTGCTGCAGGTATGCTCAGTGGGAATGACTGTGTGCAACTGCCGTACAATGAACCGCCAGCAGCGCCCTCTCTCCTCTCAGGCAATTGAAAACGCAAAATGCAGGCCGCAGGGTTCAAGTGGGCATTGCCCCACTACAGCAGTGCCCCCACCTCCAACAGCATCAGCAAGGGCATTGCATTCCCAGAGGGGGCCACGGTCGTCTCCACAGCTCCAACCTCCAATGCAGCTCCTGTTAAAGGGACAACGGTCACACAGCCTATAGCGCAGTCAGCTGTCCCTGCAGCTCCTCAGCAGTTTGTCCCCTCAGGGGGCCCCCAGGTCCACTAATTAAGAGCAGATTACACATGCTCTCTGCCAGCAGGATGGACAGCAAATGTCCAACATCAGGCAGAGTTATGGTGGGCTATAGCCGGGTCGGATGGGAGCCTCTAAGCAGCGCGTCCCATTAGCCATCTTGCAGAAACCATGACAACTTGCAAATGCTTTTTAGTGTGCATAATTTTGACTGCTGAGTTTCTGTCCAATATGGGATCGTGAATTTGATTACAATCACCTTTGAATATGATATAATCATCAGCACATTGAAGTAATTTGCCAGGAATTGTGGTCCAGAAAATGTTGTCGACAGAGACTGGACCATAATGATTGAAAATTATTATGGGTATATTTTCAACAAGGAGATTTACAATAATAGATCAACCCTTCAGAGACATGATCTTGGTTAATAACTGTAATGTATAATTTTTATGACATAGAATTAGTGTTTAGTTTTTCTTTCCTTTAGCAGGGGAAGCAAGCTCAGTGCCTACGCAGCTTCTTTTTAGTTTGGCGGACTCTAGTTCTTAGAGATGCATCTCCTGAAGAAGTGCCACATCAGTACTGAGTAAATCAAGATGGGCTAAAACCCTCTGCTGTTTAATAGGGTTAACTAATTCCTTGATATTCCATGGACTAACTTGGATTGTAATGCTGAAACTCAAACAGACACATTTAACAAGTCTACTGTGACAAAATTAATGAAAAACTGGCTAAAACATAAGGAAGAATATCATTTAGACATAGTAGAATGAGGAAAGAAGAAAGGAGTAGTGGGAAGCGGCACAAGGACAAAAGGGAAACAGATTATAGCCACTGGAAGAAAAATGAGCATGGAAGTAGTGAAGCAGAAAACATAGAGACAGTACAAATCATAAAAATGACGAGTGAGAAACATACAGACAGGAAGAAAGGGAGGGTGACAACACCTGAAGATGACAGCGATAGGACCCAAAACTTTGAAGGATAGCAGAGCACTCTTTATGTTGATGAGAACATCACATAATAGTGAGACCACAAGGGGAAAGATATGTGAGAACAAAAGACATTATAGAATTAAAACATTGTCATTGTCATAATTATGAGGAAAACATAATGACAATAAGACATGAAGAAATCAAATAGCTTAATAGGTATAAAAAGGAAACATGCAAGAAAACTAGATTAATAATAAGGTAATTTTTCTTCTCCATGTCCTCTCCTCTGTGTGGTTGGAGGAATTTCTTAAGTGCAGCAGGCTCCTCATCACTAGTAGTATTATCTTTGTACATCACCTTAAACAGGCAGGGGTGTATTAAACCTACTTGAGCGTTCATGGCTCTCAATTGAGGGTGCATGTCCAGGAACTGCTTTCAATGATCTGCAGTGGCCTTAGCCACATCTTGGAAGAGAAATAGTGTATGACCAGCCCAGAAAATTAATTTTGTAGCTTTAACCTAAGACATCACTTGAAATTGGCATAATGGGTCAGGGTGAAGGTATCATGATGCAAGGAGTGTGATATAGCTGTGTTTTAGGGGCAAATTATGGGATTAAAATAATTTTGCATCATCATGCACAATAATCATGAAAAATCACAAATTTCAGCAAATTATTTTCAACATATTCTTGAATGTGAAAAATTCAAAAAGAAAAAACATATACTCATTCATTAAATAATTCATTTACTCATACATGCATCGAGACTCATGCGCCCACTCACACTCTAACTCAGATACTCATGCACCGACTCACAGATTTACTGAGAGACAGAGGTTCTGTAACCAACCCCATCTGCACACGGCCAAAGGCCACGTGCAGCACGGGATTGGGTGGTTATAAGGGTTGGCTGGTCATAAGGGCTTGGCAGCAGCGAACCCCTGCTGTGCAGGGCGTTTGGCCATGTGCTTCAGTGGTTCAAGGAACGTATAATAATTAAAATTACTTTATGTTAAAAAAACATAGAAATTCACTGAAAAAAACAAAGGTTACAGGGAGGTTATAGTTAGGTTCTGAATTTACTCGTACAAACCATAGAAATTCAGCAGGTATAGAAAAAATATTTCAAGTAACTATAGCTTGTGTTCTAAGGTAACTATAACTTGCACCAAATACAGCTAATTACTCCACATATTATATCATTGATGACAACTTCTATAGCAACTTTGATATTACAACTGCAACATTTGCAATAAAATTATTGATGAGAAAACTGTGCATGGTTAGGACGCGAGTTATAGTTAAACTAGGGCTCACGTTAGAGTTACTTGAAATAACTCTAACTATAACTGCTGAATTTCTATGGTTTTGTATGAGTAAATTGATAACCTAACTATAACATCCCTGTAAACTTTGTTTTTTTCAGTGAATATCTATCTATCTATCTACCTATCTATCTATCTATCTATCTATCTATCTATCTATCTATCTATCTATCTATCTATCTATCTATCTATCTAAATATATCTATCTATATATTCCTATGTACATGGATAGATATATATTTATATCTATCTATCTAAATGTCTATATAAATATCTATGTATATATACATATCTATATCCAATGAAAAAAACAAAGGTTACAGCGACGTTATAGTTAACAAATAGAATTAAAAATACACATGGAAATTCAATTAAAAAAACAAAGGTTACATGGTAGTTATAGTTAGACTCACATTTTAAACGTACAAATCCATAACAATTCACAAGTTATGGTTAAAGTTACCTCAAGTAACTATAACTCATGCCCTAAAGTAACTGTAGCGTACTCCCCTATAGATCAAACAATGCTGCACCCCCATTTTTAGTGCTTTCATATACAAGTGCTTCCTCACCTGCAATGTGTAAACCTTTCCCAGTATGTATTCATTTCATAATTTTGAATTGCACATTTCTCGATTTACAGTCCTTCCAAAATTATGAATTTTCACCTCACTGTTGCTAATCAGAGTAAAATAAAAATAAATTTAAATTCTGTGCCTTCATTCATAATTGAACATTGCATTGCACTTTTTTAAATCTCGCACACTTGAGAATATTCCTTGTTCACCTGCACTATTCACAACATTTCTTTATATTGAGTCAGCATTAATTTAATAACTTATATTTTATGTGTTGTCCATGTGGGTTACCACTAGAATATTGCAACTCCGCAGTAACTCATGATTAATGAATATTCTGTTGTGTGCACTCAATAATTGAGCCCAAGTGGGCAAAGCAATAACTGTTATCCCTCATGAAATTTTACTCCTGAGTGGTTGTTGCCACTTACTGTGATTGAAATGCCCCATTATATAAAATTTGCATAGAAGGGACTTGGGGATATTATCTACATTTAAAATTATTCATGTTTCTTGGCATGCCACTACATCATTCAAAAAAGTCTCAGGGACACGAATCCTGCTTCATGGCCAACTCATAGCCACATACATAACTCCTCATCCATATTAAGCCCATTAGGAGACTTCAAGGTGTGATCCAAAATATATTAAATTTCTGGTCTGTGGAGGGCTACCTCCTGATCACCCCCCCTATTTGCTAGGTGGGACCACATCTATGTCATAATATGTTATGCGTTTGACGTCACTCTCATGGTGCTCGGCTCAGTCCCTTGCTACCTGGCTCTTAACATCTCACCATATGGAATAGTAGCTTTCAAGTGTGGTGGGTGGAAACTGGTGGCGTGCAACGCTGTGTTGCCTACTGCCTCCTCTTCTGTACAACCTAGCTTCCAAATTGTTGTTAAGACAAAAAACTTCCAAGTCTAAAAATTGGACCTTGCCCCTGCTGATGCTACTTGTAAAGTGCAAATTAAGATTATTAATATTGATTTGTTCCACAAAATAGTTTGCACTCTATTCTGTACCACTCCATACCACAAATAAATCATCTACAAAATGAAGTCAGATAACCACAAGCTTTTCCCAAGCCTGCCAGTATTTGACCCAGAGTACCCGCTCCTCCCACCACCCCAGGTGAAGACATGCATAGCTGGGAGCACAGCATGTGCCCATTGCTGTCCCAGAAACTTAGTGAAGTAGCTGGCTATCAAACAAAAAATAATTATGCTCAAGGCAGAATCTGATCATATCCAAAAGTATACAAGTGTGTTTTGTACAAACTCAGTGGTCTTCTCTGTAAGAAATACTGCACAGCTCTTAAACCATCTTGATGATCCATATTAGTGTAGAGTCAAGTAACATCCAGAGGCATCAACACATACTTTTCATCCCAAGGTAAATCATATATCGCTCTCAAAAAATCTCCTGTGTTCTTTACATATGAGGGTAAACTTTTAACCAAATCCTGCAAACAATAATCTATGTATTTTGACATGTTCTCACATATCCCCCCAGTGGTCGATATAATTGGCCTGCCTGGTGGTGTCACAGGATTGCTGTTCATGTAGCGACCTGTTGCCTTCCACTAATTTCTGACATTTTAAAGCATCAAAGTGATGAGGAAACACAAAAATCTGCCCCTATTGTAATCCTGCTTGTCCCTAGAGAATGTTTGGGTTTTTCTTGCCTTTATGGTGTCCTCATACTTCTTAAAGAAGGCACCAATTCCCTCTTTATATTTCTTGTTCATATCTTGCTCTGGGTCATAGTCTAATTCTGTGTTCAAAGTATCAATCTGCAATTGTAATTTTTGTCTGTCAATGTCTGCATATTTCATTGGTATCTTAATTAGACTATTCAATGATTCCATGTTTCCATGTTACTCTCTGCCCATTCTTTAATCTCTGGATTAGGATTTTCAAAACTCAGCATTATTAAAATTCTGTGCCTCCTGGGTAGTCAAACCACCTCAAGATATTTAGTTCAGGGATTTGTGTTCCCACCATTTTGCTTGTTCGGTGTTCCTCAATATCGCAAGTCACGTAAGCTTAAAAGTTACAGTGAGTCACCAAAATGAAATAACCAAGAAAGAAGTGACTCAAACTGATGGATTCTACAAAGGACAAAAATCCAGCTTCTGCCTTCTTCTGGTGGTACAAGATGGTTTGCTCAGTGGCTGCTTGTTAATGTGGGACACTTTAGCCTTTATGAACAGAGTTAAGCTTTTTAATTCCTGTCTTGGGTTGTTTCAGTGCCTGCTGTGGACAAGGCTACCAGTGGATATAATTGTGAAGAATGCTTTGATGATCAGTCTGTGGACCCCTGCGCAGTGACTGGAGAAGTTCAGTGCACCGGGGAGCATAACACCTGTGCCACCTTCAAAGGAACAGCAGCCAGACCTGGTGAGATACATACATTTTTAGTTTTATATCCCAATACACCAATCTTCTTGGTTTCTGGCCCTTTCTTTCAAGCTTAATGCTGTTAACACTAATTAATGATATTTTTTTACATAAAATTTAAAATAATATCTTCACAGTTCTACCATAATACAAAGTACAAATCATTTCTCATTGACCACATATATCCTGATGCTCGATCAGACTGTCTGTTTGATGTACCAATGTCCTCTCAAAGAAGTGAATTGAGCTTGATTGTTTTTCTAATTGGTTCCGGGTGGGCTTTTCAATGAAAGGGGTACAGAGCTGACAGATTCAAAATATGTATGTATGCATCTGTATGCATGTGGTATTTGACTAGCACAAAAAGGTAACATGCTGTGCAAGGTTGAATCGAAAGCAAAAAAAGAGGAAGCTTTCGAGTGGCTGAAGTGATTGCTAAATGGGATCTAAGACACTGTGGTCCTTTTACACGTAGGGCATACTTTCACTGTTTGTGCTATGGCACACCTTAAAACAGGTACGCTGGGTGCAAACAAAGAAAGTGCATCCTGTCACGTTGAATGTACTGCTCCCAGGGCAGCTGTGAACCGGAACAGCCCTAGGGGCAGCACACTCAAGTGAAAATCAGAGCTGCTACTTTGAAGCTTCTCTGTGTTTCACTGGGTAGGCGGCAACCATGGCTGTACTCTTAAAAGGGATTAGAGATCCCCTTGCAGGACCTGACTGGAAAGGGGATGTCTGTGGGGTTCGTAGGACCCCCTTCCCCTCCTCCGGGAGGGATGCCATCAGTTCTCACACTGTCAATGCACCTCCTGACAATTAATTTGCATTGGGCCACACCCATCCCAATGAGGGAACACCCTCATGAGATAGCGCTGTCGCTATCGGAATTACTGAAGGGGCTGCACAGGCAGTAGCTGGAGATAGGCCTGTCTGATCTTTGTATGTGTGGAGTACTCCCCCTGGATTGGAGAGGCTTCGCACTCTTAAACATACTGTTAAAATTGCCAGAATATCCTGTTGTGGATTCATCTTTTAGACCGTAGGTTAGGCACCCATATTTTAGTCTTTAGGCCCATAGCCTGTGCCTTTTAGGCATGCACACATTTTATTTGCTATTCATTTTAATATATTTTATCACAGTTAGCTTTTCAACCTATTGCTTTTATGTTTTATCAGCTGCCATTCCTAGAAAATGTATTTTGTTCAAGTTCTGCATTTATCTGCACTTTGTATGCAGTTTGTTCTGTGCTCTGCTCAGTGCTGTTATATTTATCCACTATAGTATTTCCGCTACAAGAGAATGGAGTCACAGACACACAATCATGTCAGGCCTGTTCTCAGAACACAACATATTTTGCAATAAAAATACCACACATGCCGAATGAGGAGAATTGGGTGTAGGTAGGAATCCTTCGACACAGGATCTTCCGAGGATGGTGGTACTGTTTATTTATTTCCCCCTAATGGTCACAAGTATCACGTTATCATGTTTAATCCTCCTAATAATCACAGTCCATGTATTTTATCGTAGCATGCAGTCATTTCAATAAATGCAACATGTCCTGCATTTCTCTGCCTATCTTTGCATGTGTGAGAACATTGTGTAACTGAGAAAACGATACAGTTTCCCTCAAGAGTCAGAGTGTCATTAGTATACGCTGCCACAAATCACCGTTACTTTTCGGGTTTTGGTGAGGGGCTGCAAGCTGGATGGAGCAGGTTAGGCCAACAGTTTCTAAACAGTTAGGCATTGACTTAGTCACCCACATGTGGTGGTGCTGCCGCCCAAAGCCTAGCAGTCTTGGCCCCAAGGTAAGAGTTCTATGACAATCCAAGGGCATCAGCAAAGTTTACACAAAGACATTAAAAAAAAAAGTTGTATTTTCTGCCATGAATGTGGTACAGATCACAACAACATTTATAGAAAATTGACTGAGCACTCAGGTAATCAGTTAAATTAACACATGAAGAGTTCAATGTGTGTTGTAAAAGAAAAAGGTCAACAACAACTCCAGAAATAGTAAAAATACAATTATTTTCTAGATAATCTCAATAAACTAATGTGGTTGATTGACATTCAGTAAAGCTGAAGTTATTACTTACCCGTCAGGACATGAGCGAAGACCTCTTAATTCAAACATCATGGGCAGCAAGGGAATTTTTGTGACATTCAAAGTTCAGCATTTAATACCAGGCCCTGGGTTGGGTGGGCTCCAATTATTAGTAGTGTGCTATTAGACAGTCTGAGACCTTGGGAACTTTGGAACTGGGATGGGCATGAATTATTTACTAGATAGATAAAACATGTATGTAACAGCATTGTTTGATTATTGTATATGTGTTTTATCTATAGGTGATGCAGTGAGACAGTTTAGCATGAAAGGATGTGCTTCTCAAGATTTCTGCAACAATTTCTACCTGGCCGGGACACAAGTCTACAGTTATGATTTTCTATGCTCACCTGCCAAGAAGGTTTGAGACCATTATTCATACAGTCCCACCCCAGCTTAGCAATTGTCAGTAGAAACATTCCTTAAACTCTAAACATTCCTGGAATACAGAGGCTGGTCTTGTGAAGAGGAACATTGTAAGAATGAAGCAGATTAACTCATGTCACCCTCACTGGGAGAAAGAATACAAGTAGGCAATGTGCTTGGTACCTGTTAGGCACCCATGCTGTTTATGGACTACCACCCTCTCTATGCAGCCATTATTGGTGCCTGGGTGCCTCAGAGGTTCCTTTCCTTGATGCATTGACTGATGCAAACCCAGTGGCTCCAACCACCCAAAGATACTGGCTTATGGTTGGAGAAGGAGCTCTTCTTCAGATGTGCTACTACTGCTGGTGTCATACGTAACCATGGAGGAAACTGAAAATCAAATGTTACCTCTCTATTTGAAATAACATTGCCTGATTTATTTTCAACTAAAGATTAGAACCACTTTACGTTTATATGATTGTATATCAATGTATATTGTACCAATAAATATACTACAAATTACATATCAACTCCCAGTGTTGACATGTGATATACAGGCACTGGAACAAGCAGCTGTATGCTCCAACACTGGGTGATTATTGTACTTTCCATCCCTTTTAGTTTTTGTGACATCCTTTTCACCACTAAGCAGTTTAATTATGAACAGGTCTGCTTCAGAACCATCCATATAAGGTTTATCCTGCCATCTGAGATGAAGCTGGAGATCTTAGAGCAAGACATTGATAATCAGCCACTGAGGCATGACCTTGAGTGCTTTCTTCTTCCTTTCCACAGTGATGGCCAATCAGTGACCACTCTCAGGAGCCTCCCACTTATTTAACCAGCTCCTATCTGTGAGACCGTACCAGGTACTCCCAGCCATTCCTGCTTTGTGTCTATTTCTTGGCTTTAGAGGTGAACACCTCTTTGAATATTAGATCATGGAAAATATCAGCCACATTGTGTTGGTGTGGTGATGCTTTTAAATCAGACGAAAGCAGAGTGATGGGTTTATATCCTCAATGTCAATGTGCCCTATAATCCAGCAATTGGTGTGCACTGTGCTGTAACAAAACAAAACATATACTTGCTTTACACACCATATGTTTAAGAAATAAACTTTTGTTCACGCTTCTGCATTTACGATAAGACTGTGTTTTTTATAAATAGCTAATAGTTGAATGTTTAATGCGAGATGTGTTGTGAAAGTATTGAAGGCAAACATACAGCACTTTAGAACAGTTTATGTCAGACAAGATGAAACAGCAAATAAAATGCTTCAATACTGTGTAGACAATGGAATAAAGACCCATAGTCTTATGTTGCCAGTTATATCCTATTCATGCTGAACATCTCTGTTGTGATCTTCATTAACATTGAACCATGGTGGATGCCATTACAGTCATCACTGTGAAGTTCAATGGAGTATGGGTTGGACCAAAGTGAAGTTTAAGTCTGTTTGTCAGGGATTGGACTCCATGGAAGTCTGAGCGATCATTGGAGTTTGGGAAAAGTGGGTCTCAATTTGGAAATCTGGGTCTACCATTAGCTCTTTAAGCCTTAACATTTAATGCCAATCCCAAAATTAAGCCTTTATAACTCAAATCTTAAATCTCCTTACCATGATTGGGAATAAAACACAAATTTACTAGGTCTAATGGTGACCCCAATGTCTCATTACCTGTTACAAGGTTCTCATTTATTTTCTCAGAATCCTCCCTCAGGTTTCTCAATCTTCAAAATACAGTAAGATAGGACAATGATACAGAATGTAGGTCGCATTAGAGTATCAATGCCCATTGCATGCAATTCTACCATGATCTCTAGTTTGCCTTTGTCACTGTTCATAAACACCTCTTCAGACACATTGGCAGTTGCATCAATGTTATTATCTCCTGTGCACGAAATATACAGCAATTCATTCTAAGTGACTCTTTAATCACCAGCCCTCACTTTCAAATATGGAACACTTACAGAGTCACATTATCACACAGTGGTACTTAGGGTCTGATTTACATCTTGGCGGTAACAGTTCTGCTGCTACTTTTCCATCGGAAAACCCTGTCCTCCGCCTTGGTGGTCTGCCCACCCTATTTAGATATTTGCAGCACTATTGGTAAAATACCAACTGAGTCCCTCTGACTCCACCAAGAATCTCCAGCCACTGCGACAGCAACATTGGAAATAAGGGATGATGGCAGGACTCCAGGCCCTTTGCAGCCAAGCTGATTTGGATGTGCCTTGCCGCCAAGCCAACTTTGGCAGTCCAATCTTCACACCTGAGTTGGTGAATTAGAGAGGGAAGGGACATAAAACCTACCTTTTTCCACATTTCCTCTTCTGTTTTGGACTGGACCTGATTGGACATCACCCTTCTTTACTGCTACCACTGGACCACGAAGGACACATGACCCCCCCCAGCTGCAAAACTCGAAGGTGGGGATACTGCATGTACTGTGTAGGTTGTGTGGGAACTGGACATGAGCTTGGGATCCCTGCAGAAATATACATGCCACAGCAGGCATATTCAGGAACACATTTGTTTCAGTGATTGATGGGGACACACTGGTACAGGACACATATCGCACACATACACAATTGTTATTATGGTGTCAGTATTCATTGCCAAATGAATGCTGGCATCAGAATAATGAGGCATTGTGCTTGTCACCACGTCTATGTGTGCACATTGCAAGTGAATCTTTACCTGTGATATTGTGAGTACAGGTGTGTATGTGAGTCAGTGCGTGTATGTTTACATGAGTTTGAACACCAAAAACCAAATAGTTCAGGCCTTTGGTTATGTCAACTTCATAGGATATGAAATGTGCATGCAGAATACATGATTATATATGTGTCCTGCAATTATAAATGAACACATGAATTATAAATTAAAAAAAATATTATATGAGGTTACATCTTAGTGCCATAGCCAGAATACATGAATATAAATGTGCAGGAGTACCACACTTAAGCGTGTTAAAATAAAACATTAGGACACGCATATGTATGTTTTTCTAATCTTCTACTGTGAATGCACCTTTAATAAAATATAGATGCTCCACTTTACATTAGTAACGTTAAGACATACGATATATGTATTGTCAGACTCATTATTATGTCACTCCCGTAATGCATGATGGTGCATCTAAAATTCTACTTCGCCAACAGTACAATATAAAAGTGAACTAAGTTAGCAATCACATATCCGGAGTGCATCATGAAATGTGTGTCAACAACAATGTTTATTATTGTTTTAAGTCTAATAGTTCCAGCTTTAATAACTGAAGAGATCAGGGCTTTAGGAGGTAGAGCTTGTAAAGTATTGTTAATATGAAGGTAAAATATGTTTTAAACATGGTTTGATAGATGGTAATAAAGCTGGATGATCAAAGGTTGCAAAGAACACCCTTTACACCAAACTCCGAATCAGGCCCTGCGGGTTGCATGATATTCTCTCTCTTCCACGCTGACTTGATTCAAACTGTCTGCATTGCTGTTTGGTTTCTACAGGCCTATCCATGTTCCATGTTTGGATATCATTGACCAGCCCAACTTCAAAGGTAACATCACCTGGATCTGGACCCAAAGTACATTCACTCAGTTAGCATTGTTGCTGTGTTATTGAATTGTATTTTGCTGTGTGTTGTAAAGAAGACTCCACACAAAGGATCTCTTCGTTAGGTGTTTATTAGATAACACGAAACAAGTGTGACCTCCACCACAGCCAGGATGAAAATAACTGCCTCCAGTGGAATGTCACAGTTCCTAGGAAACCACGTTCCTATAACAACATACGAGCATTCTAATATACCTAAGCTACACATTATAACACTGTGCCACTAAATAGTTCCGGAGCCTGGGCATCCTTTCTACTTGTTACCTGCACTAGTCTGGTTGAGTAAACTTCTTGTCTGATGCTCAGACCATACACATTCAAAAATCATTATTGAGACTTCCTAAATTATACCAAAGCTGTGTCTGGTACTTAGATACATGTGCATATTTCTCATAGGACTGAACTAGGATACACTCTCAAACTATTCCGGAATATTCAAATAGGGCACATTACATGTGGCACAACACGTTAATCCCATATAGTTGTCAGTAATAATACATCCCAGGAATACTGCACCCATATTACCAACATTCCGGGTAACAAATGCATACTGATTACAGCAGGTGGAATTTCCAAGCAGAAAAGGGCCCCAAATGTTTGTATCATTTGCCAAATGGCCATGTAATACTGGGCGTTCATGTGGTATTCCCGATTCTGGGCCAATATCCCATAATGGCTGGCAGATGGCATGTGCATTAATTCATCAAAAGGCCAGGGGTGGCACAAGTGACAGCACATGACATTTGACTTTTACATTCACTGACTAACACATGCTTACACATAAACACACAATGACACATACACAAGCTCTCTCACATAAACACTCTCTAACTTGCACGCATTGACACAACATACATTTAAAAGCATTTTTCTAGTTACTTTAACTGCTAGGGAGGATCATATTTCAGCTAATTGTACTCCATTTGTATTCGACTAATAGTGAATAATATCTTATTATTGATGATTCATGTCATACAAATTGACAAAAAAACAAGGAGATTGCTGTCCCAACCGATGTCTGTAAGGAAGAGCTGCCCCTATGTTACTGGTACTGATTTTGCCACCTCTGAGACCAGGGATCATGAACACCGTGCTATGGGTCACAAGGGGCACAGCAGGGGTTGCAGCTGCAACCTCTGGTGAGCCCTAAATGTTGTTCATAGTAGATGGGTTGATAATGCCAGCTGATTATTGTAGGAAAGTACCATCTTGCCTGGCATGTTACCCCCATTCTTCACTGTATATATGTTGTTTTAGTTGTATGTGTCACTGGGACCCTGGTAACCCAGGGCCCCAGTGCTCATAAGTGTGCCTGAATGTGTTACCTGTGTAGTGACTAACTGTCTCACTGAGGCTCTGCTAATCAGAACCTCAGTGGTTATGCTCTCTCATTGCTTTCTAAATTGTCACTGACAGGCTAGTGACCATTTTTACCAATTTACATTGGCTTACTGGAACACCCTCATAATTCCCTAGTATATGGTACTGAGGTACCCAGGGTATTGGGGTTCCAGGAGATCTCTATGGGCTGCAGCATTTCTTTTGCCACCCATAGGGAGCTCTGACAATTCTTACACAGGCCTGCCACTGCAGCCTGAGTGAAATAACGTCCACGTTATTTCACAGCCATTTTACACTGCACTTAAGTAACTTATAAGTCACCTATATGTCTAACCTTTACCTGGTAAAGGTTAGGTGCAAAGTTACTTAGTGTGAGGGCACCCTGGCACTAGCCAAGGTGCCCCCACATTGTTCAGAGCCAATTCCCTGAACTTTGTGAGTGCGGGGACACCATTACACGCGTGCACTACATATAGGTCACTACCTATATGTAGCTTCACCATGGTAACTCCGAATATGGCCATGTAACATGTCTATGATCATGGAATTGCCCCCTCTATGCCATCCTGGCATTGTTGGTACAATTCCATGATCCCAGTGGTCTGTAGCACAGACCCTGGTACTGCCAAACTGCCCTTCCTGGGGTTTCACTGCAGCTGCTGCTGCCAACCCCTCAGACAGGCATCTGCTCTCCTGGGGTCCAGCCAGGCCTGGCCCAGGATGGCAGAACAAAGAACTTCCTCTGAGAGAGGGTGTAACACCCTCTCCCTTTGGAAAATGGTGTGAAGGCAGGGGAGGAGTAGCCTCCCCCAGCCTCTGGAAATGCTTTGTTGGGCACAGAGGTGCCCAATTCTGCATAAGCCAGTCTACACCGGTTCAGAGACCCCTTAGCCCCTGCTCTGGCGCGAAACTGGACAAAGGAAAGGGGAGTGACCACTCCCCTGACCTGCACCTCCCCTGGGAGGTGTCCAGAGCTCCTCCAGTGTGCTCCAGACCTCTGTCATCTTGGAAACAGAGGTGCTGCTGGCACACTGGACTGCTCTGAGTGGCCAGTGCCACCAGGTGACGTCAGAGACTCCTGCTGATAGGCTCCTTCAGGTGTTAGTAGCCTATCCTCTCTCCTAGGTAGCCAAACCCTCTTTTCTGGCTATTTAGGGTCTCTGTCTCTGGGGAAACTTTAGATAACGAATGCACGAGCTCATCCGAATTCCTCTGCATCTCCCTCTTCACCTTCTGATAAGGAAACGACCGCTGACCGCGCTGGAAGCCTGCAAACCTGCAACATAGTAGCAAAGACGACTACTGCAACTCTGTAACGCTGATCCTGCCGCCTTCTCGACTGTTTTCCTGCTTGTGCATGCTGTGGGGGTAGCCTGCCTCCTCTCTGCACCAGAAGCTCCGAAGAAATCTCCCGTGGGTCGACGGAATCTTCCCCCTGCAACCGCAGGCACCAAAAAGCTGCATTACCGGTCCCTTGGGTTTCCTCTCAGCACGACGAGCGAGGTCCCTCAAATCCAGCGACTCTGTCCAAGTGACCCCCACAGTCCAGTGACTCTTCAGTCCAAGTTTGGTGGAGGTAAGTCCTTGCCTCACCTCGCTGGGCTGCATTGCTGGGAACCGCAACTTTGCAAGCTACTCCGGCCCCTGTGCACTTCCGGCGGAAATCCTTTGTGCACAGCCAAGCCTGGGTCCACGGCACTCTAACCTGCATTGCACGACTTTCTAAGTTGGTCTCCGGCGACGTGGGACTCCTTTGTGCAACTTCGGCGAGCACCGTTTCACGCATCCTCGTAGTGCCTGTTTCTGGCACTTCTCCGGGTGCTACCTGCTTCAGCGAGGGCTCTTTGTCTTGCTCGACGTCCCCTCTCTCTTCAGGTCCAATTTGCGACCTCCTGGTCCCTCCTGGGCCCCAGTAGCGTCCAAAAACGCCAAACGCACGATTTGCATGTAGCAAGGCTTGTTGGCGTCCTTCCGGCGGGAAAACACTTCTGCACGACTCTCCAAGGCGAGAGGGATCCGTCCACCAAAGGGGAAGTCTCTAGCCCTTTTCGTTCCTGCAGAAACCTCAGCTTCTTCTGTCCAGTTGAAGCTTCTTTGCACCCGCAGCTGGCATTTCCTGGGCATCTGCCCATCTCCGACTTGCTTGTGACTTTTGGACTTGGTCCCCTTGTTCCACAGGTACCCTAGATTGGAAATCCACAGTTGTTGCATTGCTGGTTTGTGTCTTTCCTGCATTATTCCTCTAACACGACTACTTTGTCCTTAGGGGAACTTTAGTGCACTTTGCACTCACTTTTCAGGGTCTTGGGGAGGGTTATTTTTCTAACTCTCACTATTTTCTAATAGTCCCAGCGACCCTCTACAAGGTCACATAGGTTTGGGGTCCATTCGTGGTTCGCATTCCACTTTTGGAGTATATGGTTTGTGTTGCCCCTATCCCTATGTTTCCCCATTGCATCCTATTGTAACTATACATTGTTTGCAGTTTTCTAAGACTATACTGCATATTTTTGCTATTGTGTATATATATCTTGTGTATATTTCCTATCCTCTCACTGAGGGTACACTCTAAGATACTTTGGCATATTGTCATAAAAATAAAGTACCTTTATTTTTAGTATAACTGTGTATTGTGTTTTCTTATGATATTGTGCATATGACACTAAGTGGTACTGTAGTAGCTTCACACGTCTCCTAGTTCAGCCTAAGCTGCTCTGCTAAGCTACCATTATCTATCAGCCTAAGCTGCTAGACACCCTATACACTAATAAGGGATAACTGGGCCTGGTGCAAGGTGCAAGTACCCCTTGGTACTCACTACAAGCCAGTCCAGCCTCCTACAATTATGGAAATACTGGAACCATTATTAAACCTCCCATTTTACCTGTAATGAGGCTAAGATGTTCCCCAGATATAAGTCACACATTCATTACTGTTTTGCTATTTGCTAAAGAACCTTTGCTTTCCATCTTTCAGTGGATGGTATGTTATTAAAAGTGTATATCATGCATATGTATTCCTTTTTAAAGAAGTAACAGTGTGGGCTGGACAGTTAAGTTACTTTCAAGTGTCATCTGTAGTTGAATTTCTACCCTTCAAGTGTAAGCCTTCATTACTCACCCATGCCATTCCTAAATCTCAGAGTCCAAAATTAAGATACCTGGCATTTCAGAAAGAAACTAAGGATTGCCCATTACATCTGAGTCCAGGTCATGGCCAAAATTATCTTTGTGTCAACATCCATTACTTGAAGGTTGGACTAATGCTAACACGCATCAAACATTTAACAAGTAGTGAATTGTTGTCTTTAAAGGAATTAAGAATTATTATTCTGTATAATCTATCTGCAACAATTACTATGCATAGTAGTGGGAATGGATGGATCTGCAGCCACGTAGACACAGCATGCCTTGCCTGATTTTCAAGTAGCAGAGGGGAATAATTGTCATGGCTGAAGCTTGAGAAAAGAGGTGGGACAATAATGATAACCAAGTCACTCACTGATGCGGGAATGTGTTCTCCTACTAAACAGGATCAGACTAAGGAAGGAAGGGATTAGACAAGACTCTGCCAGGAACAGAAGCTTTGGTACAAAGATGTTAATTAATGAACCATATGTACATTATACATGAGTCACACAAAAGGATATTAAGAAAGTAATTACTAATTTTTGTACCAGAGATTGCCCATTGATGGTGACCCACTGCCTGTACTTGAAAGTATTGGCAGGCATGTGGGCATTGGACACTGTCTCCTTGTCACCCAGGGATACTTGGGTAACCATATTGGTTTCCCTCAAATTAACTGGGGTCACCTCCTCCCCAAGCACAACGGTGACCAACCCCGGGGTCTTCCCTGTACTAGGAGGTTGTGCCCTCCTGGGGTATTTGGGATCACCCAACTCATACTCATAACACTCATAGCACTTGGGGACAAACTTGCTATGACTTGTTGGTTTACTAGGGTGCAAACCCTAGTCAAGCAACAGTTACAATCCCTTGCAGGGTGAACCACAAAAAGTCAAAGTCACTAAATTAACCTGTGCTTAACCCTGAGTAATTTGGCACAAAACGCAGCCAGGCTTAATTTTTAGACAATGGTCCTCATTACGAGGCTGGTGGTCCTTGGACCACCAACCTCATGGCAGCCATCTCCCAAAGACCGCTGCAGTATGAGATGGGTGTTTTGGCTGCAGCCAAACCGCTACAACGCCATCTGGCCGGCTTGTGCGGTTGCTCCGACGCAGCTGGCGGTGAGTGCTTCTGGGCCGGCGGCAGTCCTAATGCCGCTGGTTGTGTTATGAGACTGTAGACCACCAGGCTTTCTGCAGGGGTCACCCCGCCACAAAATACTGGCAGTCATGCACCCGGCGACAGGATTCCCCATTCCAGTCGCTGGCACATACAAACACATGTCCACACACCTACATGCATCCTTACTCATCAGCATACATGCACGCACATCCCCTCCAAATTCACACTCGTGCACACACCCCCTTCCTCCACACACATGCACACATGCCCCCACACCTTCAGCCACACCGATCCACACCCCCCTTCAGCCACACACACCCACTCTTCATCCACACACATGCACACACACATGCCCTCCAGGCACACAGACATGTACTCATGCACATCCATTCAGGCACACGATCCCCACCCTTTTCGGACAATCAATTTACCTTTTTCGGTGAGGTGGTTGCCCATGAGGGGATTGATCCTTGCATTTTCCACCAACAGTACTGACGCGCCATACAGGACTCTGCCACGCCCTATTAGGTATTGTAATATGGCGGGTGGAGTCTTCTTGACGTGACGGTGCTGGTGATGGAACCGTCTCTTCATCTCCGATGGATTCAGATTTCCACCCATAAATGGGCAAAAGTTATTTCAGGAGTTGTAATATAGTGGTGAGCAGACCGCCAACATTGGCAGTCTGCTGGCTGCAGTGGCTTTGGAGGTCTTCAAAAAAGACCGCAAAGTTGTAATGAGGGACAATTTGTACAGTATTTATGCAGCAATCAAATAGTAATAAAGTGAAAACATAACACAAGGTAAATCCCAAATCCAATTTAGAAAAATAGAATACACATTAAAAATGAATTTGACTGTAAAACAGCAAATGTCCATTCGGTAGAACCAGAGTTATGATTTTTATGAGTTTTTAGTGAAGACTAGTGCATAAATTATCAAAGCGCTAACTGTAGACATCTGGACATGTGAGACCAGGTCAAATAAAAAAATTATTGCCTATCAGAAAGGAGCACGGTTCAGATGCAGGAAGTTGATTGGGCCTGGTCAGCACTTACCTTTGGACATAGAAAAAGTCTTAAAGAAAATGTTCTAAGATGTAAAGTTAAGTGGGCGAGGCTGCAGGAGGTGCCCGAGAAGGAAGTGACATCATCGAATGGACTTGGGTCGAAGCCACTGTGAAGATTTCTCCATTCAAACTTGGGGCCTCATTATGAGTCAGGCGGTCACTAGACTGCTAAATCACCACATTACAACCCTGGTGGTTGGGCCTCCAGGGAACCACAAGCTCCACCAGGATCAGAGATCCCAGCAGTCTGGAAGTTGGTGGCGGTCCTAATCTGTCAGGTAGCACCATCATGAAAAGTCTGGCGGAGAATAGGTGCAGGGGGCACCAGGGGGCCCTTGCACTGCCATGCACTTGGCATGGGCAGTGCAGGATCCCCCCTGGCCAGCACCCTCGCAATGTTCACTGTCTGCTTTGCCGACAATGAACATTGCGAGGGTGCTGGTGCACCCTGCATCCTACAGCATTGTCGCCGGTTAAATTACAAACCTGAGATAATGCTGTATCCTGTTTCCCGCTAGGCCAGGGGGCGGAAACTCAGGTTTCTGCCTGCTGACCTAGCATGAAACTCTTAATGACGCCAGCGGGAAGGTTGCCATGTAGGCGATGGCCATCGTGTCATGAGTTTGACAGACGTGCTTTCCCTTCCCCCAAACTCAAAATAGGGCCCTTAGAATCTGAAATGGAAGTCTCTAGCATCTCTAGCAGAACTAGGTAAAGCACAAGAGCAGAAGAGAGTATCACAAGATTGGACACTCCCTTAACAAAGGACTGCTGAAAAGTATTTGCTGCTATGGAGAAGAACATAGCAGTAGAAGCCACAAATTATTTCTGACAGATGATGCATCTCGAGCTAATATGCAAGCAGGTGGTTCACGGTCTTCTGGTTCTTAGAATATGTTTTGGCCAAGAGTCTAGGACTGGTGGGACTCCTCTCGAGGGTTGAGGACTTACTCCAGCTAGGTCTAGGTGTGGGTTCAAGATGGTGGAAGCCTTTTATCTCCTGTGGTTATAAACAGGAGACCAGCAACTTGCCCTTGGATTCACTTCTGGGAGTCCTGGGTGCAGATGAAAATGTAGTAAGGTAAGTCGCTAAGGTATGACTCCATCTTAGGTAGGCCCGATGCCAACATAGCTCAGGGATGCCACAATCTTCTCCATCCTGAACAGTGGACATCACCATGATTAATGTTTTTGCTAATTATTGTTGACTTATTGACAACGCTGTCGCCAGACCATATCTTTCTAAGAACTGTGATATCATTAATCTTTTTGATCAATGACAGATATAACATCTCAGGCGTCATGATTCTGGGTCAAATGTTGATTCCCATCTAGTCAAGACTAAATAACAACCAATATAGATATAGAAACACAAATATTTTAGTCTGAATCAACATCCTTTTGCCCTAAATGTCCATACAGAGAAGCAAAAAAGCACACCTTGATGCACATAATACATTTCAGGTATTCCTACACTTATGCCAGAAATCCCAATCTATGAAAAGGCTTAGGATATAAGGACTGTGATTTGCTCACTTGGGAAGATTATCCAGATTATCGCCTAAGGGTCTGTAAGAGACGGTCTCACCTACTGCCAGTGCATTTCACACTTTGCAGATGATACATCACACCTAAAGACTGAGGAAGATATTTACAAGTGGCTTCCTCTACCAGCGTGTCACTTTTATTGACACACCGGCAGTACAGGCTACAGATCCACATCTACAAGGCAAAGCAAAGCCAGTTTGTGTTTTTTTTATGGCCTTATAGATATGGAATAAGGCAAAGCAGCCAAAGCCACTGTGTTTTCTTACTCTGCATCAAAGAGGCATTTCATGGGCATTTTGGTGGGTGTTCTCAAGCACCAACTTTGGATTTTGATGCATTCCCAGACTTACAAGGTTTTGTAAACCTGGGAATGCGTAAAAAGACTATACCTGGCCATTCTGCAATTTATTGATTAGAAAAATGTGCTTAAACAGAATTATTGTTGAGAAAAATATCTCACATACATCAGGAACTTATTTTGGTTCTGAAGAACAGACATATAACAGATGCTCCTAAAAGTGTAACGTGTAAGTGCAAGTGATCAAGTGAATAAATACTGCAAAACTGCTATACAAGATGCAAATATGTACATTTGGCTGATATGGACATATGGACGGAATGACCAGCACTCATATTAAGAGTGTTGAAATCCTCAATCAAATGTAAAAAACAGTCTCTGCAAAAGTTGTTGATGTTTTGACCCATATAACAAAATGACTTAGACAAGGGTCATCATCAGGCTGAAAATGATATGCAGGAGAAACCAACTGAAGTAAGTCACCACCACCGTCAAAAGATCAGTGTGGTGGGGCGTATTGCCCTAGACATTGTGGAGTAGACTAAATCCTATACGCAGTGCAGCAAACACTTGCACAAGCTTGAGCCACTAATGGAAAGACCAAAGGTCTATTTCCAATTAGTTATTCCAATAAGACTTCCAAAAGAAAAGAATGGTGAAGCTGAACCTGTCAGGGGAGACTTGTGCATAAATCATCAATGCCAAGCTTTCAGGCCAGGAGACAGCTGAGCTGGCCTGTGAACTTGCAAGGCCAACAAAGTCAACAAGAACAGTTGTCAGCAAAATTTGCAGGTAAGTAGGCAAAGGTTTGGTGGAAGACCACTCCAAGGCTGACAGGTCTAACCCGAGTGCTAATACATGCCAACGGCTGCTGACCTTGTAGACTGCATATATTTAACAGGACGTGACCAATCCTGTCTCATGGCGCCACTGTGGTCACTCAGATAACCTTGAGCCTGTTGCACATCCCTGTAGCATAACAATAGATTCAGATGGCTTACCTAACAATGGTGACCATGGGGAACAGGAAAGCAGGGTTTTATTCCAGAAAGAGAGCCTGAGAAACAAACACAACAAACAACAAAGGAAAGCAGCAGACATGGAAAATACCCACTCATGAATTGGGTATACAGTGATGGAAAATAACAATGCAGGACTTTTTTAAGATCCTTGTTGGACCTGGCCCTTTTTGCAGGGTTATCCACAAACATGTTACCTTCTTCCTCCTACTTTTACTGACCTCTTTTAGTTGGATTTAGGACTCTGGGCACCTAACCAATGCTAACCACTGCTAAAGTGCCATGGTTGGAATATTTGATTTACTACTAAGTCCCTAGTACAGTGCACAGTGTATGCCCAGGGCCAGTAAATGAAATGATACTAGCGGTCATGCAGCACTGATTGCACCACCCACATGTGTAGCACTGTAAATATGGCCTCCCACTGCAGGGTCTGTGTGGGTAGTTATAAACTGCCTTGTTGACCTGAAAAGTACACCCACTTGCCAGGCTCAAACCTTCTCTTTTACTACATGTTAAGTCCACCTAAAGTAGGCCCAAGGCAGCCCCATGGGCAGGTTGCATTGTATTTAAAAGGTTGGAAATGTACTAGAGCATTTTACATGTCCTGATAGTGAAATGCCACTAAATTTGTTTTTCACAATTGCACAGCCTGTCTCTTCCAAAGGGTAACATGGGGAATTGCCTTGAAATACATTTTCAGTCTAATTTCCCACAGAGATCAGATAGAGATATCGAGTTTGGGGTCTCTGAAATCACAATTTAAAAATACATCTTTGGATGAAGTTGGTTTGTGAACTGTAGGTTTGAAAAAGCCACTTTTAGAAAGTGAGCATTTTCTTGCCTGTCTGTGGAATACACGTCTGGGTCATGATGACAATTGGGCTGTTTGTGCATTCACTGTAGACAGTCACACAAAGGGAGCTGAGGTGTGCGCTGCATATATTGATAGCCCATCACCAGGCTGTTGGGTCTTCCTGAGGTAGAGTGGTGAGAGGAGCTGACACTTGCACCTAAATAGGGTTGTAACTGTCCTTACACAAAGCAGTCTCCAACCCCCTGGAGTGTGTCGGGGACCAGAGCAGGGAAGTCCTGGTCTTGTGCGCTTTTGTGAAATTTGCCTAATTCAAAGACAGAAATGGGTATAATTACCGGAACTCTGACACCACAGGGTTAGAACACTTCTGGACGGAGGACATTCTGCCAGGAAGAAGCGCTGGATACTCTAAGAGGTACTGCCACTCTGCCTGTTGCTTGTTGTGCTGACCTGCTGCTTGCTCCTTCTGGCCTGTGAGTGAAAGGACTGGACTTGAGCTTGCCTCCTGTTAAGACGGATCAGGGCCATCAATAACTTCACCTACTAGTGCCTACACTCTCTTGCTGAGAGACTGACTTTGCAAGTGGTACCAAATCCAATTCCTGTGCCCTTGGAAGTGAACTCTCATGCACCCAAGAAGAAACTAAGCATATCGAATCCAGAGCGAATTCAGAACCAGCACTTCTCTACACCTCCACATTGCCACCTGCACCGGACCTTTGGTCCCTTCTGAGTGCAATGACCACCACCTGCAACACAGGCCCGACGACACTGAAGTGCCTCCAAAGTCTTGCCACACCATGAATCCTGAGTGTGGTATCACTGATGACCGGCAAAACCAACTCCTTTGCCGCACCTGTGGCCCCATGGTGTAACACCGCAAAGTCACGTCTCACGTCTTTCATCAAACCAGCCTGAATGTAAGGAACCAACACCTCACCAATAGATGCTGTATCACCTCCCCTGCAACCATAAGAAACCAATGCCTCACTTCCCCTGCCTAGCAGCAAGGAACCAATGCTTCACCTCCCCGGTAGCCAGAAGAATCGAGCTTGGTTCAGAAAGGTGTAGAACTGGAAGGCGCCCCTGCTGTTGCGGGCCAGGGTCCATGTTCTACCTCTCTAAGCAGGGAAGTCCATCAAGGTATAGATTAGTCTACCCTGCCTTTAGGCTGGAAGGAGTTGTGTTGGACCTGGCCCTTTTTTACGGGTTATCCTCAAACTTTTTGCCTTCTTCCTCCTATTTCTTCTGACCTGTTGTCACGACTCACGTGCTGCTTACGCCTGGAATCCACAGATCGAGTGGCGTGGGTCTTGAATGTTCGGCTTTGGCCCAGATAAGGGTGACTCTTTCTGGTAGCCACGGTGCTGTAGGCAATGGAAACGCCAAGAACAGACCGTGCCCTTCAGAAATAGCGGCAGAGGGAAAAAAAACTGAAAAGGGGAAAAAAACCTCCAAACAGGAACAAAAGAACAGGAATCAACAGAGGCAAAATACAGGAAATACACTGAATCGACCAGAACCAGCACAGAAAGGCAAAGAAACAGGAGCGAAGATACCATCCAAACAGAAAGTGTTGCAGCGCAAGGAGAGAAAGAATAACAGTCCTTAAATACCAATAAACATGAAGCGACCGACAGGAAGTACAAAGACACCATCTTAGATAGGGAAAAGATACATAGAATAGAATGAACAAGGAACCATAGAGAGCAGGGAACAAGGAATGTTGGGAAAAGAAGGGAGATATGGGAAGGGAGAAAAAACATAAAGGAAGGAACAACCAGATAGCCAGGGAAAAGCAGAGAGGAAAAGAAAAGAAAAGAAAAGAACAGGTGAGTGGGGGGGTTCAGACCTGCCTGTACGCGTGGTGCAGAAAAGGAAAACGAGCCCCCATGCCAATTCTGGGGCCTTGGAGAATGCAGAGTAGTCTGGGGCGCGGCGCGTCTTGTTGCCGCGCTCCGCGTCCCGAGCTGAATGTTCGGCTCGAGACGCACGCGGCGGCGCGACACCTGTATTTGTTGGCTTAAGGATTCATGGCACTTTACCACTGCTAACCAGTGCTAAAGTAACTATGTTCTCTGTCTAAAATGTATTGGTGATTGGTTTCTCCATGATTGGCCTATATGATTTACTACTAGATCTCCAGTACAGTGCACAGTGTGTGCCTAGGGCCTGTAAATAAAATGATACTAGTCAGCCTGCATCACTGATTGTGCCACCCACATGAGTAGCACTGTACATTTGGCTCAGGCCTTTCAGTGCAGTGTATGTGTGAGTAGTTTTAAACTGCCATGTCAAACTGCCAAGAGCCCAGGTGCTGATAGGTGACGTCTATGGGAGTGAAATGAGTGGACTTGACTTGCTAAATCCTGCTTTCTAAGTGTTGAACTGAGCTTGCCTCCTGTTAAGAAGTCTCAGGGTCATCATAGTTGTCACCTACCAGCGCCTGGGCTCCCTTGCTGAGAGTCCTGACTTGCCATGTGGTGCCAAATCCAGTTCCTGGACCCTTGGATGTGAGCTCTGGTGCAACCAAGAAGAAACTAAGGACATCTGCTCCAGAGCGAATTCAGAACCAGCGCTGCTCTCTAACTCCACGCCACTGCCTGCTCCGGAGCCGTGATCCCTACTGAGTGTAATGAATGACACCTGCAACACAGGACAAAGCTACCGAAATGCCTCCAAAGTTTCACCACAGCGTGAGTCCTAAGTGCCGTGCCACTGATGTGTGGGACACCCGACTCCTCCAAAGCACATGTGGCCCTATGGGGAGATCGCAACACAGCAAATTCCCAACCTCACGTATTCAAAACGGTAGGGGAAACCATACCAAGGATGCCAGGTCTGACACACCATTTTACCCTTGCTGTGCTATGTTTTGTGAAATGTTACTGATCCCACTCCTTGGTTCATAGATTAAGTGTGCTTTTGTACTCTTTAGTGCTGAAGGTGGTCCCTTCCTGCACAAAAAAATATATTTTTTCTTTGCAAGTGCGCTGTATAATGTAGCACACAGGGCAAGAGGAGTATACAATTGGTCATTCAAACACCATTTTATATTTTTATATTATCTTACGTTAGGAGTAATTGTAAAGTCCACTATAACCCAGGAAGGTATATTGGCACTGACTAGGGGAGTAAGTGTAGAGTCACTTAAGGTAGGCAGGAGGGAATATTCAATCAGCTATGTCTTCAGCTTTGTGTGGAACTCAAAACCTGAGGAGGAGACCTGGATATTTAACTTCAGGTTATTCCACACATTTGGAGCGCTGTAGAGGAATAAACAACGTCTGAATCATGCTTAGCATATGCACAGGGTGTTTGCAAGTAAGACTCAGTCTGGATGGTTTGTGAGAGGAGAGTTCAAAGTGTGAGTGAGCATTTTCAACTGTGGCTGCCTGTGTATAGTGACCCAAGGGAGATCCCTGTGAGCAGTGTGATGTGGATGTGGAATGGAAGTTAGAGTGTGAATCTTGCTGCAGCCCTTTAAGTGTTTGGCAGACGCGTGGTGAGATAATTTACATTTCAAAATTTGAGGGAGATCCCATCGTTCAGTTTGCTTGTGACAGCAGTTTGGATATGCTGCTTGGGGGGCATTTGAAGATATTTATCTTCACCTTCAGGGTTTTGAAACAGGAAGCTGGGACATCGTTGATTTGACCAGGCATGGTAAATTTGTCATTTATGATGATCCTAAGGTTCTTTACACAGGTGTTGGTGGTGGCAAGAGTGTAAGTTCAGCTGGCTATCAACATTTGTCTTGCCATTGTTAAGTAAAACAGTTGGTCCTCATTCAGTCAGGTGTTTTGGGCATGCAAGCATTGAGCAGATCACGAGTATCATTTGCTTAGCAAATCATGTCAATGTCATGAGTGAAGCAGAATTTTGCAAGATGATTCATAAATGCGTTGAAGACTGTCAGGCTTAGTCATGAGCCTTTCAATAATGACAGAATTACTTTGCAGGTCTCCATATACTGAGGGGCCAAGCTGACTGACTGTGCCTTACAAGTTTGGTACTAGGAAGTCCAGTAGAAAGCTAGTCCTTGAATTCAAATACCATGCAAATCTTGTACAGGCACTAAATGAGAACATGTTGAATTACAGGTAGAGGTCAAGGAGGCTGAGGACAGCTGTGCCTGTGTGTCCAGGATTAGACAGATGTTGTATGTAGGTGTTTATGTGCTCAGTAGTTGCATGTGGTCACTTGTCGTGCAGAAAGATAGAGATGCTGAATGATGTCAATGTTACTTACCCACCCATGAGGTGACCAATAATTATGCATATGCTCTTGTCAAGAGGTCCCTCTCCCCTATTATCTTATCTGTACTGCTTGTTCTTGCTTACATCAATGCTGAACTTGTGAGCATAGTTTGTTGTGGTTTTTACAATATAAATACCACTGCTTGTAGAATTTTGCACTTCAGTCATGGCCTCTATGTTGAGACTGCCTGTCATTCCCAGCTGAAAATCAATAAAATCTATATTACTTTGTCAAATCGATCTGTCTTATTTTATTAACAGATTTACGTCTAACATTGTATGTAGGTGTTTATGTGCTCAGTAGTTGCATGTGATGTAGTACTGTGTGACATAAAGGAGTGGGTTGTGGTTTAGATGTTTCTTATGGGATGTGTTCATGAGTTGCCTAAGAGTTTTACTGGGAAGGGTAGCAGGGAGATCAACCTATAGTTGGCAATCACTAATGAATCCAAAGAGAGCATATTGAACATTGAGGGCCGTATTTATACTTTTTGACGCAAAACTGCGCTAACGCAGTTTTGCGTCAAAAAACTTAGCGCCGGCTAACGCCATTCTGAAGCACCATGCGGGCGCCTTATTTAATCAATGACGTTAGCCGGCGTTAGCCGCCGGCGCTGCCCGGTGTGCGTGGAAAAAAACTACGTACACCAGGCAGCGCCGGCGTAGGGGGATATGGAGCTTGGGCGCCCAAAAATGGGGCAAGTCAGGCTGAGGCAAATTTTTCGCCTCAACCCGATTTGCGCAATTTTTTTCGACTCCCAACCCCCATAGAAATGACTCCTGTCTTAGCAAATACAGGAGTCATGCCCCCTTGCCCAATGGCCATGCCCAGGGGACTTCTGTCCCCTGGGCATGGTCATTGGGCATAGTGGCATGTAGGGGGGCACAAATCAGGCCCCCCTATGCCACAATTTAAAAAAAAAAAAAATACTTACCAGAACTTACCTTAATATCCTTGGGATGGGTCCCTCCAGCCTTGGGTGTCCTCCTGGGGTGGGCAAGGGTGACAGGGGGTGTCCCTGGGGGCATGGGAGGGCACCTCTGGTCTCCTTCCGAGCCCACAGGTCCCCTAACGCCTGCCTTGTCCAGGCGCTAAAAAACGGCGCAAAAGCGGTTGTACGTCATTTTTTTTGACCCGCCCACTCCCGGGCGTGAATTTTGCCTGGGAGTGTAAATACGGCGCACATGCCTCTGAGTCACTTTTTTGGGACGGGAACGCCTACCTTGCATATCATTAACGCAAAGTAGGTGTCCACGCTAAAAAATGACGCAAACTCCATGGACTTTGGCGCTAGACGCGTCTAACGCCAAAGTATAAATATGGAGTTAGTTTTGCGTCGGAATTGCGTAAAAAAAAACGACGCAATTCCGGCGCAAACAGAGTATAAATATGCCCCTGAGAGTACTATGGGGCACTTTCATGGGCCAAAAATGAGAACTGCAGCATGTTTCCATAAGCCAGAAATGAAGCTGCTGGTATTAGGTGAGATTATTCATTGTAAAGGTAGACTCATGTCCAAACTAATGTCTTCAAATTATGTTTTCAACGAATTTTTATCACAATATGTCGGTGAATACATGAGAACAGTTATGTGTGAACAATGCGTCCCCTTCCTGAAGCAACAGTACTTAAGTGAGCATATTGTATACAAGCACAATAGTTAAAATCAATTTGAGGTACATTTATTTGTGGCCATACTTTGTCAAAGAATTTTTGTCGTTCTAAATTGTAATGAAATGATGACAGTAATTTTCTAATTTCATCATTATTGCAATATGTACCATTTAAAAAAAAAAAACTTTGAATGGCTGAGAAAATAATAGGTTTGCAGCAAGAGCGGCCAAATACCAGCACCTGCTGTTCATGGCTAGGAGCTATAGAGAGATAGGCAAGATCTTTGAGCAAAAAAAAAAGCAGAAAATAGAGCTGCGAGAATAGCTACATCTCAAGCCACTGCATCATTTCATCAACAGCAAAGGCAGCAAAAAGTAGACCAGAAACACATGTAAGGCACCCAGATATAGCAACAAAAGGTACACAAGGAACTTTGAAAAACCTCACAGCAAAAGGACTGCTTTAATAAATGCTGGTCACCCCTATGGTAGGCCTCACAAGCACAGGAGACAGTGTGCATTATAATAGAAGTGTGGGTGCAAGCATATATGTCCCTACAGTAGCCTTTTCAATTACCGACCCTTATAAGTGATTAGCGGTCCATAGGATAACATGGTTTGGCACCAGTGCACCCCGGAGAATGACAGCTCCACTATGGTCCCACTGAAGTATGTCATGTTTTGTATCGAACAACTTGTGTCACTAAACCTAACTTTGATCCGAAGTCAGATTTAATGCGGCATACACCCAGGTAATTGCCTTAGAGGTTGCCTACCTAGTTGCTCCATGATTTCCTTTGACAGCCTGCATCTACCAAAACAGTATTCTGGCTCCTTGCAAGGAGGTGTGAACACTTCTAGTAGACAGAAACAAAGGCCTGCCTGGGTGGGAGGTGTCACTTCCCTTCCTCTGAGGAAAGCTAGTCAATCAATCAATCAGGAATTTGGAAAGCGCACTTCTCACCCATGAGGGTCTCAAGGCGCTGAGGTGTGGGGGGTGCTGCTACTGATCAAACAGACAGGTCTTGAGAAGTTCCCTGAAGGTAAGGACGTCTTTGGTCTGACACAAGACGTGGGAAGAGTGTTCTACGTGCAAGAATGATCTGCCACTGATTGTAGTTCTGTGGATGCGTGGGATGGTTGCGAGGCTGCAGATGCGTGGGATGGTTGCGAGGGCGAGGTCGACGGAGTGGAGATGCCAGGTTTGGGTGTAGAAGGAGAGCAGTCTGTTGCCATATTCTGGTTCGGTGTTGTGCAGTGCTTTGTCAGCGTGGGTGAGGAGTTTGAAGGTGATTCTCTTCTTGACTGGGAACCAGTGCAGGTCTCTCAGATAGCCTGTGATGTGGCAGTGGCGGGGATGTCCAGGATGAGGCGTGCAGTGGTGTTCTGGATGCGTTGCAGCCTCTTCTGGAGTTTGCCCGTGGTTCCTACGTAGAGGGCATTGCCGTAGTCCAGTTTGCTGCTTACGAGGGCTTGGGTGACTGTTCTTCTTGTTTTGATGGGAATTCATTTATAGATCTTTCGGAGCATGCAGAGGGTGTTGAAGGGGGAGGAGGAGTGAAGTGGCACATCAAGGCAGTGAGATTTGAAGGGCACACCAACTATGACATGCAAGTAGGCTGTCACCCAGAGGTAGACGAATACATTCTTCTGCCCCCATGCACATTAGCACCCAGACAGGTAGGGAAAATTAGGTAGTCAGGAGGCTAACCACACCTCTAGGGTAGGCTGCTGGTCTGTACAGCCAAGGACTGGTTTTGCACCTTGATAAGTGGCAAAATAGAGGATTCTGGGTAGAAGACGGACACACACCCTCGAATGTGGTCACCTCAGGGGAAGACTTTATAACTAATGTAGAGGTGGGTCTTCCTCGTACAAGTGACCACGCCCCCCTGCAAATTGCATATAACGTAGCCCTGTTTGACCTACCCACTGGTTTGCCTGGCTGAAGTGTTCTGTCAAAACTTTCCACTAATAAGCTTGCGGTAAAGTGGCCCTCTTTTTTGAAATCCGACTTACTGAACCATAAGCTTGACATTATGATGTCCCGTCACCAACTTTTTGAGGTCTCCATTGCATTATCTCCTTCAGAAATTTTGTCCGCCTATGTGGGGTTTTTTGGGGAACTTAAGGAGCTTTTCACTAAACCTGCCAAATCCCAAACAAAATCTCCTGCTCCTAGGTGCAAATGGTTTGACAAAGAGTGTCGGGTGGCCAAGCATCTTTTATCTGAAGCCTTAAAGGCAAAGAATCGGGACGACATTACACATGCGAGAAAGAACTATGGGTCTCCTCTCACTCTATCAAAACTCAAATATGAGGAGCATTTATGGGAGTGTTTGGCGGAGGCTGCTAGCTCTCGCGACGCCAAGCTCTTTTGGACTTTGGTTGCGCGTAGTGATCCAGGCCTGTCACCCACTACTGAATGTCATATCGACCCAGGAATTTGGCTTTCTTACTTTCGTGAACTGTATGGCTCTCGGACAGAGCCCTATGATACTCCCATAGATTATGCACTGTGCCAGCCCGAAATGCCGCCCTTCACCCTAAAAGAAAAATAGATGGCAATTTGCGCTCAAAGATCTGGTAGGGCCCCTGGCCAAGATGGTATTCCCTCTGATCTGTACAAATCAGACCTATCTGTGTGGACCCCTTATATAAACAGGGTATCAAACATCGCCATGACATCTCGATCCTATCCACTCTCGTGGAAGATGGCGATTATTGTCCCTGTTCATAAAAAAGGAGACAAGAGCTCCCCTGGGAATTATAGGCCTATTAGTCTATTAGACAACTTGCAGAAAATCTTCTCGTACCAGTTGCTAACTAGATTAAAACAATGGATAATGAAAAACCAGGTCTTAAGCCATCTCCAGGCAGGATTTAGGGACAAGATCAGCACTATCGATCAGATCTTCCGATTTACCACCATCAAGTGGAAGACGGTAGACGCAGACAAAGGCCACTTATTTGTGGCCTTTGTTGATTTGAAGTCTGCGTTTGACCTGGTCCCGCGTGCCAAGCTTTGGGAGGTCGTTAGTACTACCGGTGTTCCGGGTTCCATGATTAATATTATTAAGGATCTTTATTCTGATAATTGTGCTAAAGTCCGCTGGGGTACCATTGGCGATTTAACCCCTGCTTTCCCAACTACACGGGGCGTGAGGCAAGGCTGTGTTTTGGCGCCCACCTTATTTCTTTTGTTTATTAATGCCTGTTTGCCATATCTCTTAGACTGTCAAAGTGACGCCCCTAGCCTGGGCGGGCAGAAGATCCCCTGTCTTCTGTTTGCAGATGATACCCTCTTGCTATCACGTACTGCCATGGGCCTTTCTAGGCTGCTCTCCAGATTTCTGGAGTTTTGCACTGATCATGGGTTATCAATTAATTCAGCAAAAACAAAATACATGGTTTTTGGAGATAGTAGAAAAAAAATAAAGAGGCCTGTATATTTAGATGATGTCCCTTTGGAAAGGGTGGGCACCTTTGATTATCTTGGTATGAAAGTGGAAGATTCACATCTTTGGCATGCCCAGCGCCGTAAATCTTTATTATGCCTGAAGCAGAGGGCAGGTGGAATTGTCAGATTTGCCTCTAGTTCCCCGAAATTTGCAATATCTCCTGCACTGGAAATATACAAAGTTCAAGCTAGGGGGGCCGCCCAATACGGAGCCGAACTTTGGGGCCATTGTAATTTGGCAAATCTGGCTAGCGCGGAAAACCAGTTTTCAAAAATGATGCTAAAAGTTCCATCGAGTACCCCATCCTTCCCCATTCACTTGGACCTAAATCTTTTCTCAATCTCACAGATTGCTGCCCTAAGGCCCCTGCTGTTTTGGATTCGGCTGTGGACAACTGATGCCCTAAACCCTTTTCGGTGTGGCCTCTTAAATGTGGTGGGCCATGATTTTAGTATCAAACCTAAATGGTCTGTATTCGTTGAACAATCTTTTTCCCGTCTGGGGTTAGGTTCCTATTGGCATGATCCTATTTCTATTCCTAAAAATGCTGCACAGCTGTTAAAGGATGCTTATTGGCATAATGTTCAGGTTGGGCAATTTGCTGGTTCGATCCCATTGTCCATGTCCGACAATTTTTTACTTGTCAAATGCCATTACAAATTTGAGCCCTTTTTGGATGCAAAGTTATCTCCATTTGCTCGTGCCCTCTTTATTAGGTTTAGGATTGGGTCCCTCCCCCTGTGTTGCCTTACATACAAATGGTCCAGTTCAACTAATAGATCTAAAGGTTGCCCGATGGGTTGTAAAGATGCAGAAACTGTTTCACACGTTTTTTTCCACTGTCAAGCATATCCCAAACAAAGAGCACTTTGGCTTATCCCGCTTCTTAAACAATTAGGAGCTAGATCCTGTCTCCATGCTGAGAGAATTTTAAAAAGCGACTCGTCCGTCAAGATAGCTCTACCAGATGCAAGTTTCCTCGAGTCTATCTGGAGGTTGAGATTAGCAAGTTTAAGGGATAAAATGGTGTAGTTACTGTTTAGTCCTATTTATGTATATTTTTCCAATTTGGATGTATGATTGTAGCTTTTCTCTGTACAGGACATGGATTTTGGCTTGATTCCTTATGGATTATTTATAGACCTATGGAACTGTTCCCTTATTTTATGAGAATTTTTAAATGAAAATCAGGGAAAGGGGAAAATTCTTATACTGTTATGATATCCGAGTTCAGCAATTTCGAAGAGCAAGAGTGGGGAACTAATTTTTAAATTTTTAGACTTACCTATTTATATTTATCAAATTGGATGTGTGATTGCTCCACAGTATACAGATATTGGTGTATTATATTTTTAACTAGTGCTGATCCATGGAACTATTTTCATTTTTGAGTATTGCCTTTTACTATATTAAGTGATGTTTATCTGACTGCTTATTTCTTGTTTGTTTCTTAACAACCTGTCTTGCCCCTTTTTTAACTGTACTTTTACCTATGTTTTTATTACCTTCGTGTTTTTAGAAGTCCTTTCTTTCTTTGTTGTGTATTGTACTTTAATGGTTTGTTTTTACTCACCGAAATAAAGTTAAATGAATGAATGAGTAACCTCTTGGCCACTTGTCCCAACACCCAGAAGGCCCCTAAATCAATGATCCTCAGATCTGCTCTAAACTGCAGCCAAGGACAACAACAGAGACCTGTGTGTGCACCATCAGAACTCCACAAAGAAAATGGTGTGAAACTCTGCACCTGTTTCAGTTACAATGCATAACCGTAGCTCGTCCTGGACTACAGACTGGTTCCAAAAGGAGGAAGAACCCCTCTGCAACTGAAAGGCATCACCAGAACTCCTTTGGGCTAAAGGCACTAGTGCCCTACAGCCAGCAGATAGAAACTGCACTCCCTGAACCAAGAATTAACTAGCCATCGTCCCACCCAGAATTCACCTAAAAGTAAAAGATCTAGTGGCATCTGCGAAATGTAGTCCTGACAGCGGCCCCATAACTGAACTTACCTTGCGTCCATCCCTCCTCATGTTTCTCTTCTTTTGGTGCTGGGACACCAGCACATGCTCCCTAGCAATCCTGGCACTGCTTTCATGCAAAACCTTGCATGAAAGCAGTGCCAGGATTGGCATAAGCGGCAGTGACTGCTGTTCAGACACTGCCCTGGGGTCTGTGCAGGTTCTCCAGTCTGGCTGTTAAACACAGCCGGGCTCGAGAAACCTAAGTGCGCATTAGTGTTTGATCGACCTCAGACGGCCGGCCAAACACACATATGCACTAAGGGGCACTCTCCCCTCCTCCCACCTCCCATGACCGACCCCGCCCCTCCCTCCACTCCTGGCTGTGCGAGAAGCACAAACATAAAACAATAGTAAACTAGAGTTTTTTATTTCTGATTCTGGCACAGTCAGTGGGGAGACACTCCTTCGCCCAGGCAAATGCATAGACGCAACCATAAATCACGGGAAGATTGTTCGGGACTGTACGAGCTAGATAAAAAGAAAGACACAGAGACCACTAACGTATTGATATATATCACTTAATATTACTGCTACAGTATCTTGAAAAGTGTAGCTTGATGGTATGTTTGTTTCAAATGTATTGGTTGGTATAATCTATTTTTTTAAAGATATAATTTTTTAATTCATGTTTTCTTTACTATATGCTATTTGTAAAAATATAATTTGGATATAAATGTTTTGATTATATTCCAAACAGTTTTTTTCTAAATTTATGTAATATACAAATTTACATTTTATTTTATCTTGTGATTCAGAGACCAAACAGATACAGTACATTAAAACGTCTATCCAATCTTTGCAACATCAAATAGATAACAAGAAAGAGTCCTTCATTTCTACCATGGGTGTCCCCACCAGCAATGTTGTTGCTGCATTATGAACTCAGCAGACCCTTGTCAAGGGGTGGCATTAGAGTGGCACACATAGAAGGAGCAAATTACCATTGAAGATTGTTTTTGTGCAGGAAGGGGTCCCTTCCTGCACAAAAACAATCTCCCTCTCAACACAGCCATTATGGTGCAATGGTGGTTTCATTGGCGCGTAGCAGAAACTTTTGCGCCAGCGCAGGGGAAAACACAGGGGTGCACTATATTATTGTAAGTACGGTCCATCCCTGCATTTTGAAAATGACCTTGTTCAATGTGCACAGTCATTTTCACTTAAATCTGGCCCTTATTCTTAAAAAAAAATATGTAAACACACTTTGGGCCTCATTACGAGGTTGGCGGGCCCACTGCTGCTTACAGGGTGGTCTGACCGCCCCATTATGATTGTGACGGAGCAGCCACGGTCAATCCGCCAACACCACCAGGCTGTGGTGAGTGTTCCGCTGGTCTAGCGGGCAAAAACGCTGTTTTCACCCACTGGCCAAGCAGGACACTCTTAATATGACAGGCAAAAGACCTCCATTACTGGCGGTCTTTTGCCTGCAGCGGCTTGGGCGGTCCTGTGGTCCTGTGAAAGGACCGCCAAAGTCGGAATGAGGCCCAAAGTCTCCTAATAAGCCTTGTTGGTCGTTGCCAAGCTACCATGGGTTGAGCTAGGATTAATTTATTGAGACCTAACTGGACCTAGTTGCCAGGGCAATAACAAGACCGCCAAATTCATAATCAGGACCTAAATATTTAAAAAGAAATATTAACAATGGTCCAACTAGGTCCAGCAGACCTGCCTAATATTAGCCCCTCTTCTGGCCATAAAACCGAGCAGTCTGCCATGAACAGGTAACCAAGATATTTTTGTGAATCTTGGGTTAACTCTGGTTTCCCCTCTTGCATCCCCTTGTGAAGTGAAACAAGAGCCTGAGAGGAGGGGGCCTGTCTTCTTCCGCCTAATTAATCAGCTGTATTAATTCCATCCATTGAGCCTCATAAATATTACTCTGCTTGATTGTGCTTAGTTGAGTTTATCCCTGTATCTCAATAACATAGAGTGAGAAGGTTTTCTTATCATTATTATTGTAAATATTATTATTTGTATTATTATTTTTATTATTATTGTTAATAGTAGCAGCAGTTGTTATTGTTGTAGTGTTATTGTTTGTATCATCTGTACTGTGGTTATTATTAGTGTTTTTAATAGCAGTAGTTGTGTTGTTATCGTTATTACTATTATTATTAATATTATTATTATCATCATCACCACCATCATCATCATGTTGTTATACTATTTCTATCCCTTATATCGCACAGATGTAGACCATTTGCCCATGTTCTATTATGTAATATTGACTATCATGGTAACAAGTGATATTTATTATGACCTCCTTTACTCAACTAGGAATTAATCTAATGGGATTGTGACAAGGGTTGTGTTTTTTTCTACAAAATAGCCATTTACATCCATTTCTGTGTATTTTGGGGATCAGAAAGGAACAGGAGTGTCTATATGTGTTAGAAATGGGATCTCTAGCTGGCAGTCAGTTTACACCCTGTCAAAGGAGAGACCCTCACTCCAGTCAGGGTAAGGGAGCCACACACCTAAGATAAATCCTGCTCACCCCTGGGTAGCTTGGCACAAGCAGACAGGCTAATCTCAGAGGCAATGTGTAAAGTATTTGCACAAACCCATACAGTAACACAGTAAAAA
Source organism: Pleurodeles waltl (assembly GCF_031143425.1). Classification (NCBI taxonomy): domain Eukaryota; kingdom Metazoa; phylum Chordata; class Amphibia; order Caudata; family Salamandridae; genus Pleurodeles; species Pleurodeles waltl. The sequence continues at coordinate 1,188,314,329 of NC_090439.1, forward strand.
CACTACACCAGTTTAGAAAATTAAATCAAACAAGACTGAAAGGACAAAAATCCAACATACTGTACATAAAAAAAGATATATACATTTTAAAGTAAAAATAGTCTTAAACTAAAAGAATCAATGCATGCGTTGTTTTAGCAAAAAATACATGGTATGCATCCAAAACAACAGTTGCACGGACAAGGGTACGTTAGAAAAACAAGTGATGCAGTGATTCCTTATCCTCAAGTGAGGCCATACATCGATTTTTTCCCCACCCAGTAAGCAATGTGTCAATTCTTTCCTCGAGGGAAAGGAAACGTCGATTTCTGGGAGAGCAGCTAGGGTTCATGCAGTGATGTTGAAGATCTTGATGCCCAGGGACGATGCATTAAAAATCCAGGTGCATGACAACAGTGAAGTCATGCTGAGGTGGCAATGCACCAATTTCTGCAGCCACGAAGCAGGTGCCTCATCGATTTTACAGCTGCAAGGCGGGTGCTGTATTGATTTCCTACTCCTTGGCGCCGGTGCGTAGATTTTCACTCAACTCCTGCCTGCTTCTCCTGCCAGGGGCCCAGGGACTGGTCCTGGAACCACTTGGTAAGTCAGAGGGTCTCAGCAAGAGAGCCCAGGTGATGGCAGGTGAAGTCATCGATGTCTCTGAGACTTCTTAACAGGCTTCAGTCCAAGCCCTTGGATAAACTTCACAAACAGGATACACAGCAAATTTCTTTGTCCTCTCTAAGGCAAAAGCAGCAACTGCAGGCTAACCTAGAAACCCACACACAACAAAGGTGCAGTACTTCTCCTCCCAGATCTTCAGCTCTTCTACTTGGTAGAGGTTCCCCTTGATCAAGACGTGTTTCAAACTTGTGGAGTCAGCAGTTCAATACTTAAACTCATTTCTGCCTTTGAAGTAGGCAAACTTGAAAGGAAACTCTGTATATTGCACAAGACCCTGCCTCTTCCTTGCCTTGCCCTAGCTACACTCTAGGGTTTGGAAACTGTATTGTGTGAGCGCAGATGTCAGCTCCTTCCTCCCACTCTAGCCCACTCTAGCTCATGAAGATTCATCAGGATATGCAGGACACACCACAGCTCCCTTTGTGTTACTGTGTAGAGTGAATTCACAAACAGCCCAACTGTGAGCAGCCAAGCAAAGGCACAGAATGGTTTGCTATGAACAGTTCCCTGGTCTTCAATGTTTAACAGAATGCTGTTGAGGTTATATGTCGGAACCACAAGTGCTTCAAGCACCCGTGGCTGAACAACGAGGTCGGAACCACGATTTTACCGTTCTAAACGCATTCCTTGTAAAGGCATTAGCAATCAGCATGCACGGTTCCAGCATGCTTCCCTCATACCCCCCACCCCCAAAAATTACCGCAACCCCCATCCCCATAACTACCCCAACCTCCACCCCCAAAATTACCAGAACCCCAACCCTCCTCCCCTAAAACCTAAAACACCCCAACCACCAACCCAACCCACCCCTTAAACCTAAACCCTGATCCCTCCTCTCCCAAACCCTAATCACCCCCAGCCCCCCACCCCACCCCAAAAACTAAAAATACCCGAGTCCCCACCCCGCCCTAAAACCTAAACACGCCAATCCCCAACCCACCCCTTAAACCTAAACCCTGACCCCCCTCCCCCAAATCCTAATCACCCCCAGCCCCCCACGGCACCCAAAAAACAAAAAATACCTGAGTCCCCACCCTGCCCCTAAAACCTACACATCCCAACCCCCAACCCATCCCTTAAACCTAAACTCTGAACCCTCCCAAACCCTAATCACCCCGAGCCCCCACAACACCCCACCCCCCAAAAAAAACAGCCCCAGTCCCAGCCCAACTTACCTCCTCCTTCACCTCATCAACTCCGACTCCCTTCTTCTGTACCTTAACCACACATGTACGTGGTTCAGACATGCGTGGTTAAGGTACCAAAACCAGGAAGTCTTGGAAAACGAAAGCGTTGTTTCGCTTTCGTTTTTCACGACTTCGTGGTTTCAGAGTCGTTGTTCCGGGTGTTTCCCTGCTGTTGATATCAGGAATTCATGTTCACGGCCATTTAGTTCAATCAAGTGGATTTATATAGTGTGGCTTGTCACCGGAGAGGATATCCTTTAGTTAGGGCTTCTTGTACTTTAGATGGGGATTTTTTGACTAAGTACAGCGCCTACTTGAAAGTTTAGACCTGAAGAGATGTGCATCATGAACCAACTGTTGTTGTTACAATGTTCTGTACATTCGCTTTTTTCCATTCACTTTCAGTTGCTGACCCGGATGACTCATTAAGAACACTTAAAGTGCTGGTACAATGACTGATCCATTATGCATGAATTGATGATGTTATTTTGTAAGATGTGGATGAAACCGAAAGGTCTTATTAGTGTATGAACTCAGCAGAACATAAGGACACAAAATATTGCCTGGAGGGTTGAAAGTGTTAGAAGAATGAGAGGAGGGAGCGGCCCTCATACACTCAGGGGAAGCCTAAACAGAGGGACTCACATGCATTTTGATGAACCCAAAGGCATAAAGGGGCTTGTATTCTGACTGCAGTACATACATTCATTATTTTTACAAAAGGAGGCCAGGGTCATGCTTCACATGGCTACCACCTGTTCCTGTTTCCTGTCATGTGATAGAATTCTGAGCTACCTGCACTTTCAGACATTTTTGTCCATGCCTTTCACATGATGTTTGCTTGATGATGGTTGCTGGCCTTGGTTCATGCGTGAATGGTTTAACAGGAAACAGCTGAAAAGGTTACAGCTCATAGATTCTGTTGTTATTCACAGTAAACAATGTCAGCACTGGGACATGGAAAGGAAAGTTTGCAAATTGTAACAAGTCATGGTAAATGTTAAAGACAAGGGAAAACAATCCTTGATATAACTGAAACAATCAACTGTTTCAGAGATGTGTGTAGACTTGTTATTATTGCCCAAGAAGATATGCAGGAAAAAGGAAATGTAGATTTTTTTTATCATTTGTACGTCTCTGTGAAATTAATTGTGCATGCTAAGCTGGTAATGGCTTTTGTGTAAAAAAGAACAGATGGTTCATGGGGGGACTCAGAGTTGGCATATCCATTCTTGCCCATTGGCTGGATCTACAAATGAAACATAACTAATGACATATTAGCCAAAGCATGATTTCAAAGCTGACAAGGTTTAACAAGTGGATGGCTTAAATTGTACAATCCTGGGGGTGGAGTAGCAAAACTGTGACCTGGTTAAATAAGTTGGCTTCAGGTGTGGCCTTCACTGAGCTCTGACTGGGGCGTCTTCAAGCTGGTCATTTTGGAGGAACAAACAAATCCTCCCTTGTGCAGAGCTAGAGCAATCAGTCCCTGGGGCTCTGTCCCGCTTTGCTAGGCCCAAACAAACCAGCTACCACAAAATAAAATTATGTTTAATACATTTTACAAAATCTATCTGTATTGATTGGTCTACACCATGACAAAAAATGCAATAATATGCTGCAATGCTAGGGCCAGGGATCACTTGTGTCATTTCGGATTTCAAATTGCTTAAACAATTAGTTCAGGTAAAAGTTCAACTTGAAGATGTATTTCAAGCTGATTTCTGGTTGCTCTCCTTGAAACCAATGCCATTTGCATATTGATCTATAGTTTCATGCTAAAACATTAGCCGAATATTCCACTCAGGTAAGAAATATACCTGAACTGCTAATCAAGTTCCAAAATTACCCAAATTATACATCTTGGGTTAAACGATCTTCTTGAATTTATGCAATATGGTGTAATGGCATAATCTCAGTAATTTGACATTACTTTTGTTATCCAAAATCACCAAAGTCATATTTAGTAACAATGCATAGAAAGTGCTACAAAACATACAAACAAAATACCACATCATGTTAAATTACCCATAAATCATTACAAATTGCTGCATTAACATTTCCACCCCAAAATAAGTTAAATAAATTAACTTAATGTTTTGTGGCTTATGTCCATGACCCACCAGCAGTCCACAAATAAAAAACAATGCACAGAAATTGGCAAACAAAAATCCCCAAAAAGTGGGAAAACAAGAAAATAAAGAACTGTTCAAGGAAAATAAAAAAAAGGAAATTTAGAACTAATAATGGTTGAAAATATCCAAAAATTAAGTTCCTTTCATAAAAAATATCCAAAATTGAAAATGCTGTACATATATGTAAAAGCACACAATACAACTAAAGACCTACTGAAGTATACTAGCAGTATACAATATGTCTGTATGTGTAAATATACATGCTGAATATATGTATACATATATACAAAAGTGGAAAAGCATTACAACAAAGTGATTTTGTGCTACAACAAATATATATGTAATATATACTATAGCAAAGTACACTATGAAAAGTACACTGTGAAAAAGTGTGTGCAAAATTGTGTTAGTAAAATATACAATAAAACAGACTATTATTTATTACCTGCAAAATAAAAACAACAGTAACAAAACACAAGCTTTTGGCCTGATTTAGATGTTGACGGAGGGCAATACTCCATCACAAATGTGACAGATAACATGTCTGCCCAATTGTGATTCCACTATATCTTATAAGGATCGAAATATGGGATATCTATGATGTTTGTGACAGAGTATTCCCTCCACCCACATCTAAATCAGACCCTAACTCTAACACACTTATAACGGTACTATATAATATATTTAAAAAAAACAGTTGTTGAATACATTAATTAAATATTCTACTTCCAGTACAGAGTAAGGGCCTCATTATGAGTTTGGCAGTCGGACAACCAGACCGCCATGCTGGCAGTTAATGGTCTCACAGACCGGGCGATTACAAGTTACACAGGTAGGACAGCTGACCACCAACAAAAAAGGCAGACATGCAGTGGTGTGGAGGGCTAGGAATAGGCGGTCCGACCTCCAACACCAACAGCCCAGTAACCAACCACTGGTCATTTTACATGTCCAAAGTCACAGTGTTGCAGACCCACGGTGGTTAGCCAATGGCAGTCTGAACCACAGCGGTTTGTAGTATCCAAAGTAATACACAACAGCACATTGGATTCATTTGAAAACAGCACAGCTAACACTCAATGTCACATTCAACACACCTGCAAAGGAGACAGTATAAAACACACCCCTTCACAGACCACAATCCTTTGCATTCACACTGCTACACACTGAAGCCAAAGTGCAGTTAAAAAAAGAAAAACATAGGATAGGCACTCCTACATTTTTTACACAACACATACCACACCCTGCACACACTTTTTCAAGTTACATACTTTTGCACTTTTGCACTTCACCTGTTTAGTAAGACACCGTCAACTGTTACTGGTCTCAATTTGTTTTTTTGGATTACCACCCTGTCATCTATGCAAAATTCAATTTTCACTGATGGCGAGTCAAGTGTTATGGTGTCCACAACTCACCACAAGGTTTCAAAAGCTCCGGGTTGCTCCTTGGGGGATTAGCACAAATCCAAAAAAGGCCACTGGTCAGCTGGTCAATTTTTGCAGGGCTTGATGCAGGGGACTCTGGTCATCTCTTTTCTACCTGTAGCTTACAGAGCGTCCCTCTTTGCAGTAGTAGAAGCCAGGAAAAGTTGTTTTCTTGATGAAGCCTAAGTGTGCAGTTGGTGCATGCTTCTGAGCGCAAGCCAGGGGTCCAGCAGGCCAGCCCTTCTTCTTCTTGTCTTGTTCCAGTAGGGATCTGAAGTGAGGTACATCTCTGCCATATTTATCCTTGCTCCTCAGGTGGCAAGCGGGGTGGAGGCTCTGTCCAATCACATGCAGGACACCACCCTCTTGAGTGACAACTTCTCAGGAAGTGAGACAGAAATTAATCCCAGGGCGCAACGTTCATCCAAAATCCAAGGTGGCTAAAATTCTATCTTAGAGGCTGATTGAAGAAAAGCGGCACCGTATCCAGTGCAGAACCACTTTCCTTGAGCCCTTAGCTCCCCTCCTTAGCTTCCCCCTTCCGCCACCATGTGCGCGTCATATTTAAAATATGGCAGAATTGCTGATGCTATTGATGTACTCTGCAGGAGTAGCATTAAAATGTTGACTCCATTCCTGCAGAGTACATAGGGGCCCATATTATTCAACGGCATGCCCCCTTGTAATGCGTGCTCTGAGCAGGCGTTAAAGCGGCTTTCCTCCTTTGAAGTACAGTTCGGCGGCTCTCCCCTCATCCTGTTCTACCATCTACTGAGGCAGATCCCCTCCCACTGATTGCTTCCTTTGTTACAGCCCGGGCCACTTCACACCTCGTCAGAGGCTGACCAATCAGACAAGGGCACTACAGGGCTGAAGTTGGTAACTTTGAAGGGTTCTACAATTCTTTCTAGGTACAAGTCATGATCACTTCAACAGTGGTAAGTTGTTGGATTTATTTGAACTTTTAATTTGTCACTACATTTGCCATATTTAGCTTATTGCTATAAAAAAGTATCCTTTATTATTTTAAAATAAAGGTGGTCATTATGAACACGGCGGAAAACACCGCCGACCGCCGTGGCGGCGGTTAACAGAAGTCCACCATTGCCGGTGAATGGAAACCCACCATATAATGAACAAAAATCCCAACCCCGCTGTGAGAGAACAGGATGATTGCAGAGGCACCCTAACTTTTTGCCCCCATTTTCCACTTTTTGCTGCTGTTTTCCTGACTCTGATGGTGCCCTGGGTATTGCTAACCAGTCCCAGGTCCTCTGTGTAAAATCAGTATGCAAATTAGGCTAATTATAATTGGCTAAGTCAACCTACCTATAAGTCCATAGAATATGGTAGGGCATGTAGGATTAGGGACCCCAGCATAGGTAGTGCACCCATAGGTGCACTGCTGAGGTGCCCAGTGCCATTTTAAAGGCAGGCCTGCCTTGCTGGCTGCTTTTACATTAAAGTTATATACAATTTCGACTTTGGAATTAAAAGTAGTTCCAAAGTCTTAAACTACCTTATTTTTACATATAAGTCACCCCTAAGGTGTGCCCTATGTGCCCCTAGGGCTGGGTGCCTTGTAACTATAAGCAGGGACCTTATAAAAATAGTTTTATAAGCCCTGGTGAGGTAAAACAGCCAAATCTGTTTTTCCCTCATTGTAGTGAATGGCCTCCATAGGCTTGAATGGGGAAACTTTATTTTAATTTTTAAAGTCCCCTTAAGTAAGTTTGGTATCAAATTAATTGTCATAATAAATCCCACAAGTTCCAGTTGTTGGATTTAATATAACTTGTTCAGGTAAAGAGTTTTACACTTTACCTGAAAAGTTGCCAACTTCAGCCATCCAGTGTTTTTGCTGCTGTGCTCTGATTGGCCAGCCTCTGACAGTCTGGCCAGGCTACCTTGATGAGGTGTGAAGTGGCCTGCCTCCACACAAAGAGATGTGGCTGGAGGAGGAGGTCTCCCCTCAGCAGATGGTGAAGCAGGAAGGGGGAGGGCTGTCAAACTGGTCTTCAGAGAAGGACAATTGGAGCAACCCAGCAACACCCTCAAATCCTGCAAACCCAGACAAGTAGGTGCCCCCTTGATTAGATTAGGAGAGGGTAGGAGAGGGGTGTGTTTAGGATTTTTAGCCACACCAGTGGGTGGGTTTAGCCAGATGTAACCTCCAAAAATCACTTTCAGCCATGATGGATTTTTGAAGAATGTTGCTCCCTGGGATTGATTTTTGCCACACTTCCCAGGAAGTGGTCATCACAGAGGGAAGGACCCTGCCCCTGATTGGAAAACCAGGACCACCCTGATTTTCACCCAGGAACAGGGATAAAACTGGCAGACCTGCATCCACACCTCAGTTCCCTACCAGATCCCTACCAGGAAGAACTACAGAAGAAGAAGGATTGCCCTGCCGGACCCCTGGCCTGCACCTGGACCCTGCACTCTGAAGGACTGCACCAGCTGCACACTTGGGCCTCACCACAAGAAGGACTTTGCCTGGCTTCAACTGGTTCAAGGAGGGATTCCCTGTTTGCTACAGGTAAAAACTTGCTAATCAGAGTCCCCTGCACCAACTCCAGAAGAAACCGACCAGCTGACCACTGTCCAGTGGCCAAAAAGGAGTTTGTGCCAGATGCATTCTGGGAGTTGTAGTCCACACCTCCAAGGAGCGTCTCAGAGCTTCTGGAACCTTGGGGTGAGCTGTGGACCCCAAAAGAACCTTTAAAGAACATCTGGAAGAAGATCCATAAGTTTGGAGAACTTTGGAGAACTTTAAAAAAAAATAGAGGGACTGACCCGCCGCGCTACCTCTAGCCGGCTTGCCTCAACCGCGACCAGGCCTGACTTGCAGGTTCGTACCGGTAAAGAAAATCTGCAAAAAAGAGATTAAGTTCGAACGCAGGAAGATGACCGGGACCTCCCAGCCAGCGTATCCAAGGAGGGCTTCCAGGACGTCAGATAAAGATCCAGGTTTGCCCCGATCAAAGGATTTTCACCTCGAAAAAAATGACTAAGTCCGAAGGTAAAATCTCCACTGAGGGCTACTGCGACGCATATCCGAGGAAGACTTCCAGGAGGTCAGATTGGACTGGCAGATTCGTCCCACTGAAAAAATCTTCAGAAAAATGACTAAGTCCTAAGATAAACTTTTGACTGAGGCCTCCCGCGGGCTGTAGCCGAGCCAGGCTCCATCGCGGTCGGCCTTAAACTTTGACTTTGCCCTGGTCGAGGTAAGACCAGATGACCAGATTGGTGCTAGTTTTTTCTATGCGCTAGAAAGCAATATTTGTTAGAAATTCAAATCTCCGGTTCCCCTTAGCTGATTTTATTTGTTTTGGTGTCATTTTAAAGCTAAAAATATTTCCTATTTTTATGAATTGATTTTGGCATTTCAAACTGTTTTCTGTGTTTTATTTAATTACTGTTTTGTGATATTTGAATGCTTTAAACTTTGCCTCCTAATTTAAGCCTTGTCACTCATTGCCAAGCTACAAAGGGTTGAGCTAGGTTTAGTTTACTGAGACCTGACTGGACCTAAGTGAAGGTTAGTGCCAATTGCTAACTGTAGGTCCTTACCTGCCCTTACCAATAACCCATTTTAGAAAACCTACCAAAAATCACCAGACCACCACTTCCCGCCATGAACCTGTCGACGGAATCCCGGACCTACCCACCCCGCCACCGCCAAGCACACCCACATCCCGCCCTCCAAATAATGATGCACAAACCACCTTTGTGGAGAGTGGAGGCCAGACGACCATTGGCGTTTCTGACCGCCACGTGCGGCAACTAGACTTAACAGCAAGAAGTGCACACATTGGATAAGCGTGTAACCCACACACCTGACACACATCCATAACCCCATGAAACACCCCTAGACATACCCCATATTCTTTTGCAATGAAACCAGGCCAAGAGAGCACCAGAGGCAGACACCGAATGCCAGCATACACGAGACGCACACCGACCCACAGAAGAAAACCCTCACCGCGTTCCCAGCCCCAACACCATTCACCACACTCACCATGTCATTCCCCAAACATCCACACTTCACAGAAAGGGAGTTAAGGACCATGGTGGATGAGATCTTGAAGGTGCCGAGGTGCAGCATACACGCATCACAAGGAAGATGGAGCTATGGTGTGCAGCACACGCCCATCACAAGGAAGATGGAGCTATGGTAGACCATTGTGAACAGGGTCAATGCAATGGGACACCATCCACGCACCCGAGACGACATCCGGAAGAGATGGAATGACCTGCGGAGGAAGGTCAGGGGCATGGCATCAAGGCACCACATTGCAGTCCAGAAGACTGGGGGAGGACCGCCACCAACACCACTAGAATACACAGACTGGGAGGAAAAAGTACTGGCCATCCTGCACCCTGAGGGACTCACTGGACTCACTGGAGGAATGGACTCGGGTAAGTCATCAACATATACCCCATATACACAATACCTGTAATGCATACACCACCCCACTCCACCCACACCCACCAGGACCAACACCACACCCAGGCAACTGCCACTGAATCCACCCCCCCTGCATAACCACAAACCCACTAACAGGCCCACATCCCTCCCCCTCTGCACAGCCACCTACCCCTGCAAGTACACACAATGGTACGACACCCCCCCACCACAATGCAACCCCACAGTCAATGCTAAATGCAGTGTCAACCTCACAAAGGCACACTGTAAGGCCACTGAAAGTAACCCCAGAACGAAATATTCCAGTCCTGTTCATCTCAAACGTTCATGCAGCTGTAACAGACATGTCTAAGTCCCCCAACAGGCAATACCACCCATGCCACCCTAACAGACGGGACAAGGAATGCCAGTGCCCCCCAGGGAGACAGAGGCACCTCACAGGACACTGGTGAAGGATCACTGGACACTGATAAGCAGGCAGGCCCGTCACACAGTCCTGGACTGTCACCATGCAGCAGCCCCACCCAGGAAACCACTGCCACCCCTACTACCCAGTCAAGACCAGCAGCCCAGGGCAAGCATCCCCACACCAGTGTATCCAGACAACAGACTGGTGGAACACAGGTACAGAGGCCCCACAGTGGCATGGGTCTCCCACTCCCAACATGCAAGAAGGTGAGGGCCCCAGTACAAGTGGTACTGCCAGACCTGTGCAGGGGACACAGGCACACCGGGCTAGGGTTAGTGCTAGGGTGGCAGTGGGCCAGGGGGGAGGCCACAGGATGGATGCAGCAGCCCAGACCGTGATATCAGAGGTATTGGGGGCCTACCAGCATACCCATGACAGGTTGGCACAGATAGTGTCCACCCAGGAGCACAGTCAGAGGATGCAGCAGGAACACCACCAACAGGCCATGGAGCAGTGGAAGCTGCACAACGCCACAATGGCCACCATAGCAGGAGCACTGCTGCAGCTGGTAAAAACCCAGTCTGAGACCCACACAGGACAGGAGACCCCCACTACAGCACCGGACACCCACCATGAGATTACACCATCAGCAGAAACATCCCAGGGTCTAATATCACAGGAAACCCAAGGACCTACCATGTCATCCCCTGAAGATCAACAGCAGGCTCCCAAACGGATCCTCAGGCTAAGATATGGCACTGGAACCCCAGCAAAAAACAAGGCCCCCTTCAAGAAGTAACTCAGCAACAATCTGCACAGAAACCATCCCACTCAATCAGCCACCACACATTGCTAAGAGGCAATATGAACTAATGTAAGAAAAGATGGACCCATCAATACTACCAACAAGGCTGCCACCATGTTGGCTTTTAAGACACCTACCCCCTACGAGTTGCCATCACTGTCAATAGCACTATTCACTCCCTGCAACCAATAAAACACATATCACACCTGTAAAACTGTCCCCTGCGTTAAATTGTGAATAAAGTGAAGTATGGATGCAAGTGACTGATAACTACTTTATTGTCAAATCTGTGCATGAAGGGAGTCCTGTGTGCCTGAATGTGGGCCCTAAGTAAATGCAGTAAATATCAATCTGTGCCATGCAGAACTGGACCATGTTTCACCTATGATTATCAACCCCCCCATATGACTGAGCACACTGACAGTATGTGTCACAAACCCCAATGTCAGCCCAAAGTCCCACACAGTTACTGGAAGTAGAGTTGTATCAGTTGGGTCCTGGAATTGACATCTTCCCCATCCTCATCATCACCATCACTCTCCTCCCCTCTCTGAGGTAGCTGGTCAGGACATACAGCACCCTCCACCTCCAAGAGGGGGATACAATTTCTCACTGCCACATTGTGCAGCATGCAGCAGGCCACCACTATTCTACACACCTTTTCAGGCCCATAGGCCAGGGAACCCCCAGAGATATGGAGACAATGAAATCTAGCCTTCAGGAGACCTATTGTGCACTCTATCACCCTCCTAGTACATCCATGGGCCTCATTGTAATTCCTCTCTGCATCCGTCCTGGGATTCCTCACTGGTGTCAGGAGCCAACGCAAGTTCGGATAGCCAGAATCACCTAGAAAAAGGTGCAATACAGAGTAGTCATTGTTAAGCCCCTTAGTCAGACAGCCTGGCTGTCTGCTATGTGTCAGTTATTGACAGACACACTTACCTTTGATCATCCTCTGTCTCTTGGAGTTGTTCCATCCTCTGTGGCACACTGCTTTTCCTCAACACAAAGGAATCATGGACTGAACCTCAGAACATGGCATTCACATGTGAGATGTACTTGTCTGCAGTACATACCAATTGGATGTTCATGGAGTGAAAGCTCTTTCTGTTTCTGTAGACCTGTTCACTGACTCTTGGGGGGATGATCGGTATTAAGGTGCCATCGATGGTACCTATAACATGGGGCATAGAATTCAGACTTGATGGCAGGGAGGTCAGTACTTTGGGGAAACCTCACATACGACTGCAGGTGTTGTACAAATGCATTTAGAAATCTTGTCAGTAGCATGCTGAACATTGGCTGTGAAAATCCAGCACCCATGCCCACTGTCACTTGAAATGAGCCCGTGGCCAGGAAATGGAGTGCGGAGAGCACCTGCACTTCAGTAGGGATGGCATGCTGATTACGATTTCCCGGAGTTAGTGCAGGATCCAGTAAAGCACAAAGTTCCTGAATTGTTGCACGTGTGAGTCTGTATTTGATTATGATCTGACACTCCACCATGGTCCTCATATCCACAAGTGGTCTGTACACCGATGGTGCCCTTCCTCGCCACAAGGGTCGGTACCTACGAGGGGTATCAAAAAGGTGTGATGAACACACATACATAGGCACATATTGTCATCAATTGTGCACTGCATGGTTCATTGTAGTGACTCAACATTAACTGCTTCTTGACAGATCTACACCACAATGAGGGAACAGAGTTTTTCATGTGTGGTATATTATGGAATGGTCACAAGTTTAGGTGCTTCATGTGGCTAGTAGGGCCTGCATTGTGCACATTTTTATTTATAGATGCGTAGTTACTGCCAAAATGTCTGACCACTGTAATCCCGGCCTTTCGTTGTGGAAGTGACCTCATATCGCTAGCGGTTGACTTCACAGCGTAAGGAGGTGTTTACCGCCGTTCGCACCGTCATTGGTTAACATAGATGCCAATGGAGAACTCTGGCGTATCATGATCGTGCCGGCGGTGACTGTGCACAACGCCATGGTACGTACGCGATTTCGTCATCTATTATTCACTTGACTCCCTAATCTCATGCGGACAGGTACTCCACTGTGTGTGCTGCTGTGACCTGCCTCTGGCAATGGATGTGGCTCGTGTTGCAGGGGAAAGGGCCCCGGCCTTCACCCAGGAGGAACAGGAGAGGCTAGTGGGTGGGGTCCTGCCCCTGTACGCAAAACTTTATGGACGGCCAGAGGTACATGTGAGTCTGGGTTTGGGGGGCACTGTTTGGGTGTAATGGATGGTGTTGAATGGACATATGTGTGCACCTCTGAGCCTGCATGGACCGTGGTGCATGGCATGCTGCGTGCGTATGGCCTGTAAGTCTGAGAGTACTGTCCGTCCCATAGTAGACAATTAGCCAGCTGTACCTAGCTTGCAAGTGCCTGACCTCTGTGTTCCATGTCTGTGTCACCCTTTTACGTCAGCGCCCACCAGAAGAGGGCACTTTGGCATGCCATCACCAAGGAGGTGCAGACCCTGGAGGTCTACAACCGGCGGAGCACCCACTGCAGAAAGAGGTGGGAAGAACTGCAGTGCTCGGCGCGCAGGATCTGTGAAGCCCAACTGGGGAAGTCCTCCCAACGTGGAAGGGGTGACCGTCGGGCAATGACCCCCCTCATGCGACGTATCCTGGTGGTGGCGTACCCAGACCTGGATGGGCGCTTGAAGGCTGCACAGCAATCACAAGAGGGTGAGTATTCATGTCACAAACTTCAGTCCGGAAGGATGTCTGTGTGTGCATTAGGGTTCATGCTGCTTAGAGGCAGGGACTCTGACTGGCATCCATGTACATATGGTCCCCGAAGGGTGTAGGGGTGTCTTTGTCAGGTCTCCCACATGTCGCCTCCTTAGGTAGTCCAGGGGATGGATGTAGAGCAGTATTCTGGTCAGTAGTCAGGGACATGGCCATGGGCATAGTGAACGGTGCTGGCTGTTGGGAGAGTCTTCTGGGTGGGTGTATGTCTGGCCATTATGTACCTCCATTCAGTTATTTACAAGTGTCTCTCCTGTTTTGTCTCCCCATCCCTGTTCTATTGTGTTGGTTTGGTACATCAGCAACATCTGGCGAGGGAGCTGGGGCACCGGCAAGTGGGGAAGCAGCTGCCCACGGATCCTCGGAGGCAGAGACATCCAACGCCCAGGGGACCAGTGAGTGGAAGGGCGAGGGGAATTCCACGGGGAAGGCAACTAGCACTGGAGGTAGTGACTCCGAGACCTCCTCCGATGAGGGCTCCCCCAGCTGTGGCAGACCTTGGTGGCCACACCACTACAGTGACATATTCCGCCAACCCGTTCCATCACCGCCCTCCCTTCTGCTTCCCACCGAGTTGCCTGTGCCCGCTCACCCAGAAAGGTGGGCATCTCCTTCGCCCCAGGCACCTCCTCCCCTGTCCCAGTCAGCCCTGCTGCCCTCAAAGAGGAGGCTATTGACCTCCTGAGAACCATCCCTGTAGGGCAGACAACCATTGTCAATGCCATCCAGGGGCTAGCATCAGAGGTGCAGCAGACAAATGTCTATCTGTTTGGCATTCACAGTGCTGTGTCTGCCCTACAGAGATCTTTTCAGGCTCGGGCCTCCTCTTGGATGGCAGGAAGTTTCCCTGGCCATTCCGTCCCCCCTCCAACTTCCTCTACCCCTTCCAGCACCCCACTCCCATAACCCGTCCAAAGCACACATTCAGACATGCAGTAAAACACATCAACACACAAGAAGCACACTTCTAAACACAAGCACCACACCTCCCACCACACGCATTCACACAGCCAACAGACACATGCACACACAACAACATCCACTTCCCCCAGTGTGCCCACCTCTTCCGCCTCCCTGTCTGTCCCCTCTGCATCCACACCCTCATGCAATGCACCTTCAGTCACTGTTGCTGCTCCTCTTACTGCACTCACCACAATAGCAGACATCCATACATGCACCCCATATACCCCACCTGCTCTCACCACAACTACTGTAGTTGACACTTGCAGCACACTCACCAGACTTGCAGACACCCGCAGAACATACATCCACACTAGCTGCCTGTCTTCTCCCACTGTGTCCACCCCCTCCTCCAAAAACACACAAACGCTCCAAGACACCCACCCATCACACATCCACCACGCTACAGAATACTGTCCAGTCACCTGCACCCACTACACGTACCCCTACACCACATACATCCACTGCCTCTGCCTCCACTCCCATGCCCTCATCCAGGACCACCCCTATTGCTCCGAAAAAACTTTTCCTCTCCGTTGCTGACCTCTTCCAACCCACTGGCCCACCCCGTCTTGTCCCCAAGTGCGCTCACCTCCTTGCTCTTTCCACTCCTTCCACTTCACAGCCCACCCCTGTCCGACCTTCACATTCCTGTGCCCCTTCCCCAGAGGAAAAAAAAGGCCTGGGCAGAGCCTAGTCCATCTGGCTCCACCCACTCAAAACACCCCCCCTTAAAGGACAAGCTCACCCCCCTCCACCTTCCAAACGAAAGTCCAAGGCCCACCCCAGTCGCAAGTCCCCACCCCCACCACCCCCTGCCCCCGTTCTGTGACGTGCCTGGATGCCCCAATTGTTGCCCCATTAGGTGGAGTACCATGCCCTTTTGGGAGTCAGGTTGGGTCCGTTGTGGCCCATGGCACTTGTAGCCATACGGACTGGCCATTGGCCCTGATTGGAGTATTTGGCTCTGTGAGCTTTCATAAATTATTTCTGTGTGACCTGTGTTTTGGTGGCACACTGTTGTTCCCTGGTCTTTCATTTCATTGTTTATGGGTGTGGGGCACTTGTATGTACTATGGTCAAGTTGGATTTACCTTGTGTCAGGTAAGTACCTCTTGCTGAGGGGAGTATGACTTGTGCTGCTGTGAAGGGTTGGGGCATTGCAGGGTGGGTGGATATGTAACTGTGCTCTTTCCTCCCTTGTTTCGTAGGTTGCGGTACTTACTGTCGTCATCTTCGTCAGTGGTCTCAGTCGTGAAGGTATATGGGAAGGGGCAGGGCTGGCATGATCTGCAGCTCTCTATCCATGTCTGCTTCAGCGCATTGTGAGGGCCTCAGGTGAGTGTTTCATTGGATTTGGTTCATTTCCGCCTGGCTTTGCGTGGCGGTGGCTCCCACCCCGGAACTGGCGGCGGACTGGTGGTTCATTATTTGATGGGCGGGTTGGGCCTTTCCGTTGCCCTGTGGGCGGACTCTGCCGTCGTCGGCGGCACTCCTCTACTGATGATGGGTGGTTTCGGGATGCCTGTCTTAAGTTTGGTTCATTATTTGGCGGTCCATCCGCTCCTCTGTTGGCGGTTTTTACTGCCACTGCCGGCTGCGCCGAACGGACCGCCGTGTTCATAATGAGGGCCAAAGTCTCTCCATGTTAGCCTATGGAGCCCATTCAATACAATGATTAAAACAAATCTAGCCATTTTTCCCTTACCAGGGCTTGATTATAAAACATCTTTTTTAAAGCCCTTGCTTATAGTTATATTGCACCCAGGGGAACTTAGGTCAAACCTTAGGGGTGACTTAAATGTGAAAATAAGGTAGCTTAGGACTTTGAAAGTACTTTTAATTCTAAAGCCGAATTTGGGGTTAACTTTAACTTAAAAGCAGCCAGCAAGGAATGCCCACCTTCAAAATGATACCGGGCATCAAAGCAGTGCACCTATGGGTGTACTATCTATGCTGGGGTCCCTAAACCTACATGCCCTACCATATACAAGGGAATTATAGGTAGGTTGGTACAGCCAATTATAATTAGCCTAATTTGCATAATCCATTTTACACAGAGCAATGGCCCTGTGACTGGTTTAGCAGTGCCCAGAGCACAGTCAAGGTCACTGATCACCAGCATCAGACACAACATTTGGGGTGACCAGGGCAAAAAGGAAGACTCTTTTATACTTATGAAACAGACCCCTTTGTTTGCCTGCATAACAATCAGCCAGGCCTCAGAATGCTCAAAACCACATCCTGCCAAGCCACTGTTTTAACTGCATTGGTGGCAAGATGGCATTCTCTGCCTATCCTCACAAGTGACAATGGACTCCTAAATTCAGCAGCTGCTTAACGTCATTGCAATTGGCGTGTTTCACAAATGGCAAGTCAATACAACCAACACCATGGGTATCTGTCACAATAGGTTAACCAGCAAAACAGCTACCTACAAGGTCTTTGTTAAATCTTACTGTAAACTTCTGAAGGTACATGTAACTATACAACCAGTAACATTGTGCCTTTCACATCAACAGGTCAAACTGCCACTGGGCAGACAGAGGCAACTGAAGAGACTGCCACCACTCTCATGGAGGAATCACTCAGTGATGACAGCACTCCTGTGCATCTGGACATGGAGGACGGTTCAGACACAAACACTAACTCACACTGTGCTCAGATCAAGACCTCCCAGCCCAGTTGCATCAACCTCACAGCCAATCATCGCACTACAATAGGTGTACCGAGCAGAGTGGCAACTATCTTGTGTCCCCAGTCCAGAATCCTGAGTCACATCACTTTACCTTGGACAATGATGGTCCTGGAACCAGTAGTAGGGGATACCCTGTGGCAAGGGCAGAGGCCCATGGAGTTAGGGTACAGGGGAGGGATGCTGTGGTCCAACGGGCCATAGGCACTGTTGATGCCTCTGGCCAGGACACCATCAGCCAAGTAGTGCGGGTCTATCAAGAGTTCCAAGGTGTGATGGACCAGGTAGTTGCAGAATACTGGAGATCAAGCAGCAGACATGCATTGGGAAATGCTTCAAATGTGGGAGGTCACCAATATCATCTTGGCCTCTCTAACAGGGGTGTTCAGGGAGACTAGCAGTACCCTGATCGGGAATCATGAGCATCACCATACCCCCTCCTTTGGACAACCAACACCAGGCCCTTCATCATCAGCAAGGGAGGCCCTGTCAGGGGACGAACCAGCAACAGGCACCCCTGCCTTTGTAGCAGCAGCTTCCTTTCCATGCAAATGGGGATGTCCAGCTAAGAATACAGGAGGTTCAGATAGCAAGTCACCATCCACTGCCAGCTTGTAACCTCTTCCTATATGAACTCCTTTGTGTGCCACATGATGACTCTATTGACTATCCTTCAACATCCTCCAATTCCTACTGGAGGAGTACAAAAGACTTTGGACCTCAAATGCTGTGGCTTCTAATACAGTGATTTCATCAACCATCACTTTTCTGTTACATCGTGTCTCTTATTTTCATCGTATGCACCTATGCACAATAAATGGCGCCTATCACAAAGTTTGTGTCTGCTTGCTTCTGTTACAATTATTGCTATATAGAGATGTAAGACCATGTGAAGCAAATTAGGAAGACACAAGATGCTAAGTGCAAGGAGGGATGTGTAACAGGTACACTGTCCTGCTAAGAATTGCTAAAAACACACAGACACATTGCTAAATGTGTCTGGCCACACAAAAAAAATGTTTTCAATGTACAGCACAAAGACTGTCAAGATGTCTGGACTGTCAAAGCCAAGAATATCTTACTCATATTGTGGAAAGGTAGATATACTGAGATAAGTCCTCCAGACCACAGAGGGAGGGTCCTATAGAATAGGCAAAGATATAAGTGGTTAATGTCACCAGCTTGAGCCTTGTCACATAACACATCAAAGTAATCCACTGTGATATAAACCAAGGTACAGTCAGAGGGCAGTACAACAGCCCCTGATCACAGGACCATCATCATCCGATGACCATGCATCTGGTGGTATTGCACAAACCTATGTCAGTGCTGTGACGTAGCACTGTGGCCGGCAATGGTGAAACATATCTGCAACTACATATAGGTCATATATGAAGAATGTTTAGCTTTCATAGATACTGATTTTCTTGTGGTAATCTGTTGCCTTTTCAGATGGCATGCATGCCTATGGTTGACACATGTTTTGGCTACTTAGGTGTAGTTATTTGCTGGTGCCTACTTGACATAATGTTTACTAATCAGAGCTGTTGTTCAGGTGTGTTCATGGACATGTGATGACCCTATTTCTGTTTGTCTTTACAGCATCTGCACCAGCAAGTGGAGGAGACGGGTCTGAGTCAAGTGGGGAAGCATCTGAACATGGGACCTCAGGTCAAGACGCAACCGACACAGAGGGACACAGTGGCCTTGAGGGTGAGGGGAGTGACACAGTTGAGACTGGTTGAACATAATCATCATCAGATTCTTCCTCCAATGGTCACTCACTAATGGTGGCAGACCCATCAGGGCAACCCCCAGTGCCATCCTTGTGCCATCCTTGTCTGCCACCCCATTCTATCACAGTTCTATCATTGCCCTCCCTGTTGTTCTTGAAATGATGCTCACTATATGCTAGCAATAAAGTCTGAAGATCTTCTGGTGCCTTTATATCACTATTTGCTTTCTTTTGATATATGTTCCTGATAGATGTGTGACTGCCTTGCAACCATTTCCCCAACTAACAGAAACAGTGAATAAACAATCCCCCCCTCTAGAAATCACCCACCTTCTAAGTATAACATTTGCTCTCACCTTAAGTGCTGCAATGTATTGATTTGTAGATTAATGTGCTTAGTTATCTGGGAATTTGAGCTTGGGTTGCTTTCTAGGTATATTATACCATTTCCCTACACTGTTTTTTTTACTAATTTACCTCCAGCGACATGATGCCAAGACATACATAATACAGCAACTTCTTGGGAAGCATTATACTGTGTGTTTATTGCATCATTCACTAAATCTCATGCATAGATGAATGAGTGAGAAATTTGTAAGACTTTAGCTTATCTTAGATAGAAGAGGTTGTTCACTTTGTTGATTCCTGGAGTACATAGTTTTGGTATTGCAACCTATGTGAGGTATTTATCACTGTTCCCTTGGTGCATATTTCCAATATGTTGCTTGTCAAGTTGTCATTTGAATTGCTATATACCATGGAGTATTTGCCCCTGCCATCTTCCATCCCAATTTACCAGCCAGGAAAATGGGCTCTGGGATTCTACAATTACATTACTCATGCATGTTCTATGACATCATTTATTATATCAAGGAAGACACATCAAACAACAATCTTGTTGATATCATTATTATTATCACTAGTGACGTCATCCAAGCTACTTGTGTACACATTACTCTATAAAGCAGTGTAACATTAGATGAATAAAAGTGAGTACCAAATAGCTCAGTATTGTCCTTCTGTTTCAATTAATATGTAATAATATTCCGCTGCAGCAGTTTATTAATACCAATAAAAATGTGATTTCATATTTTTAATATTTCAAACACTTTTAATCATACTTTTATTGCACTTGTAACATATTACACTTACCTATATGTTCTTAAGAATTAACATTATTAATTAATGAAAAAATAATATAAAAAATAATTGCAACTTATTATCATCCTATAGCCCCCCATAGTGATCATGTGCATGGAAATGGCGTGAATTATAGTTACCTTACAGCGTGAATAGTCCAGTTCAAAATCTATATACATAAAAAAATCAAAATATATATTTATATATATGTATTTATATACAGTATATATTTATATGTATTGTAAAGTGGCAAGTGCCACTATGTAGTTAAGTTAGGACCATGTTTCCATAGAAGAAGCATTTTTTTGACTTGCCTATACCTTTGGCACTGTAGTTGATCCTATTTACTTTTAATGGGAATCAGGAGTTTAGCTAAGCCTTCTGGCTTGTAGTCTTGTGCCCTCGTCACCTAGTATCATTTAACCTACTCAGCTTGCTCTGTTTTAGCATATTTATTTAATTATTTCTTTCAAGATGGCTGCCATGTTCATAGTTAGGAAGATGTTTTAGTTTCATGTTATCAGTGCCACTTTGTAAAGTTGTCACTACCAACGTCAAAGATAACTGAGATAGGTAGGTATTCACTTCATGTACTTTCCCACTTTCATGTGACAGTAACATAATGTACCTTTTCAGGGAATTATTTATATAACTGCGGCCCCAAGCATGCCTTCTTATCTATTGTTTGGGAACATACCTGTGTCAGGGATCCTACCAGATCTGTATAAATACATCTCAATCAGAAAAGACAATCAGAGGTATTCCTACTAGATGCCATCAATGTTATCTATGCTACACGTTGCATTGACGTAAACCCAGTCTTCATGTCCTCACGGTTAGAGGTTAGAGATTAGGTTCATCATGCTGGTGTATTAGGGTTCATCTCATATCTATTTCACATCTTATGTTTTTGCAAGATGGTTGGGGTCTTTGTATTCATGACTCTTGTTTTTACAATTCTGTTTCTTGCATTGTTCATTATCCTAATCATTGCAGCCCATGGAATTTACAGGAGATTGCAGTCTTGTTAATAAAGGCTATTTAAACTTCACTGCCTCCCTTTTATTGCCTGTGTATGACTGAGACATATAGCTCATGTGAGAAAACCATGACCTCCATGAGATGTTGAACTCTTGAGTTCATGGGTAAAGGCTGCCACAAAGCTTCTTTTTCTGTTTGGGTTTTTGGTGAGGTACTGCTTGTGAGCTGGGAGGGTTGGGCCAACAGTTGTGAATTGTTGTAGGATTGGCTTAGTCCCCTACATACAGAAGTGCTGTCATCCTAAAACCAGCAGTCTTAACTAGAGCAAGAGTCAAACTGAGACAGCACCCTTTGGCGAATCTTCACGAAACGTTCCCAAAAGAGTACCTCAGTGATTCTTGTTGCACATTTGAAGTTTTTTTGGTGATCCGTCAAACTAGGGCAGAGGAAATAGGGGTGGGGGGTCAAGAAAGTTGTGTTTCCCATGTTAATTTCCATAGGACCTTGAGGCAAGACTACAGCCTGACCTACTGGACGGAATCACACCAAATTTGGCAGAAAGCTAGCTGACGGTGTGCAGATTGTGCTTCCACTTATTTGGTGTAAATGCAATATTAAAGAGAAAACACATTTCTATATCGCTGTCTGCGACAACTTCGCGAAGGTTAAGAGCATGTGCACAACAAATGCACAGCTCTTCAAACCAGGAACTGTTGGCTTTAGCCAAGCTCCTTTCAAAAATGTAAAAAAAAGGGAAAGGGGCCAGGATAGTGACCCCTTAGCTATGATGGTGGAGTCCCAAAGGGACCCCTCCAGGGCCAGAAAGCATTTTTTTAAACAATATTGCTGCAAATTTGCAAAATTTTCAAACTTGCAGCAAAGAATAAATAAAAAAATAAAAATTGCTAAAGTGCTTGTTTCTGTGAGGCTCCCGAGTGGGCCAGGTCCTAGGGGCATTAACATTTTTAATGAGGGGGGCCGTCAGGCCCTCCACAGCCTTGGGGACCACCACCTCCCTATTACTTCAGGCCCAGGGACCACCACCAGCCCAGGGAATTTCTCAAATTGTGTTGATGGGGCATGTGAGTGGCGGTAAAGGTGAGTGTGTCTGCTTGTATGGGTGAGTGACGGAGTGTGCTTATGACTGTATCAGTGAGTGAATGGGTGAGTAAGTGTGTGTACAATTGAGTGAGTGTATTTATCAGTGGGTTTATGCTTAAGTGTGTGGATGTGTCAGTGACTATATGGGAGATTAAGTGGATGTGTGAGTAGCTGTATCAGTTAGTCACTAATTGTGTCAGTGTCTGCATTGGTGAGTGAGTGGGTGTGTGGGAGCTTGTATGAATGAGTGAGTGGGTGTGTTAGTGACAGTATTGGTGAATGAGTGGATAAGTAGGTGACTGTGTGGGTGTAGGAGTGACTATCCATAAGTGACAGGCTCTATCAGTGACTATGGGGGTCATTCCTACACTGGCAGTCATGGACTGCCAGGGCAGGGGACGGAGGAAGCACCGCCAACAGGCTGGCGGTGCTTCAGGGGCCATTCTGACCGCGGCGGTAAAGCCGCGGTCAGAAAAGGGAAACGCCGGTTTTCCCCTGCCCCAGGGAATCCTACACAGCGGCGCTGCAAGCAGCGCCGCCATGGGGATTCCGACCCCCTTCCCGCCATCCTGTTTCTGGCGGTTTTCACCGCCAGAAACAGGATGGCGGGAACGGGTGTCGTGGGGCCCCTGGGGGCCCCTGCAGTGCCCATGCCTCTGGCATTGGCACTGCAGGGGCCCCCTAACAGGGCCCCATTAAGATTTTCAGTGTCTGCAAAGCAGACACTGAAAACCGCGACGGGTGCAACTGCACCCGTCGCACACCCGCAACTCCACCGGCTCCATTCGGAGCCGGCTTCATCGTTGCTGGGGCTTTCCCGCTGGGCGGATGGGCGGCCTTTTGGCGGTCGCCTGCCAGCCCAGCGGGAAAGTCAAAATGACCGACGCGGTCTTTTGACCGCGGTACGGTCTTCTGGCAGTTCCCGCCAGGCGGGCGGCTTCCGCCGCCCGCGGGAGTCAGAATGACCCCCTATATGTTAGAGTAAGTGGATGTGTGAGTAGCTCTGTAAGTAAGTGAGTTGGTGTGTTAGTGTCTGAATGGGTGAGTGACTGGGTCTGTCAGTGATTGTATGAGTGAATGATAGGTTTTGATAGATGTTGTACAGGTGAGTTACTTTGTGTGTCAGTGTCTGTATCAGGGATTGAGTGTCTGTGTCTGTGACTAGATAGCTGAGTGTGTGGATGTGGGACTGCTTGTATTAGTGAGTGAGTGGGTATATTAGTGGCTGTGTGGGTATGTTATTTGTTTTTGTGAGTTGTTGTACAGGTGAGTTGGTGTCTGAGTAGCTATATGGGTGTGTGAGTGGGTTAATGTGAGTACCTGTATAAGTATATGAATAGCTAACTTAGTAATGTATGGGTGAGTGAGTTGTGTCAGTGGCTGTGTGAGTGAGCGCATGTGTGTCAGTAGTCTTATGAGTATATGGTTGAGCATGTGAGTAGTTGTGTGTGTGGGTTTACATGTTTGCATGGGGGTATGAGAGGGTGTCTGATCATTTTTGTTAATTATGTCATCAGTGATTTCATCAGTGATGTCTTTTGAGATGTCATCAGTGATGTCACTGACCATGTCATGAGTGATGTAATATGTGAGGTGAAAGCAGTGCATACAAGGGTGCATGTTAGAGTTAGCTGAAGTAACAATAACTGCAGAATTTCACTGCTTCTGTTCTTGTGAAATGTGCGTCTAACTATAACATCCATGTAACCTTTGTTTTTTTCTGTGAATTTCAATGTTTTTTATGTTTATTTCCTAACTATAATGTCCCTGTAGCACTTGTTTTTCTCAGTGACGTGAAGTAATTTTCAATACTATACATTAATCCAACCACTGCCGTTTGGCTAACCTCCTATAACTACAGGGCCTCATGCTGCACATGGCCAAAGGCCGTATGCAGTGGGGGTTGGCCACAGGGCCTGACATGCAGCCAGACCCTCAGGCCAACCCCCAACCAATGTTTTCAGTGGGTCTATGAGTGGGTGTGTGAGTGGGTACTTGAGTGTCTGAGTGGGGCTGTGAGTGGGAGCGTGAGTGTCTGAGTGGTTCTGTGAATGGGTACATAAGTGTCTGAGTGAGTGTGTGAGTGGGAGAAAGAGATTGAAATAAATAAATTGAGAGAAAGAGAGTGAGGGGGAGAGATAGAGCGTTTTTATACATTGATGAAGGGTATATTTCTGGTGAAATTGAAAAGAACAACGTATTCAACAAATTAAAAAGAAGGAGAGCACCGCTTAGTGTGAACCTTAAGCCTTTGAAGGTTCAAAGAAATTAAAAAAGGAAAATAACCACAGACACACCTGGAGTAGAACCCTCAACATTCAGCTCAAGGATCTGGGACCTTAACCTTTAGGCTGTACGTAATTCCTGACGATGATGCTTCCAGACATTCCTATGACAATCAACCAATGCATATGAATGGGAAGAAACATGAATGTTCCATCACCAGGAAAATTTATCAGTGAAAACACGAGAACACTCTGCCAAGCCATACTAGAATTGAAACCTTTAGTCTACTGAGTGACAGCACAAGACCTTGACCATTAAGCCAGAAGTGACTCTGTTCTGTCATTGTATGTCAATGACAATCTCTCTATCTCTTCCATTCCATTATGGGATGGAAGAGAGAGAGAAAGTGACAGGACCATGGGGGGAGCATCAAGGCACCCTGCGCGAGCTGGTATTACTCAGAAAGCTTTAAATAGCATCTCCCTGCTTGTGGGAGCACTGTTTTCATCTGTTTCCCTTGCATGCATATTTGCGTGCAGAAAAAAACAGATGAAAATTCCACTTTCTGCTGCCAAGCAAAAGCAAACAGCTATGTCGCAGGGGTGGGCACACCAGGACATAGCAGGAGCTGGCCCTGGGGGTGGTGGTCACCAGGACCATCATTGGCTCCTTTGGGGGGGTGGTATGCAGCTCCCCTCAAATGACTATTACCCTGGGGACCCCCTCATTATTGTATCTTAGCCCCAGGGAGGTGGTGGTCCCGTGGGCTGTGGGGGCCACACAGCACCCCGCACAAAATTAAGGGGGTTATTACAACTTTGGAGGAGGTGTTAATCAGTCCCAAATGTGACGGATATACCACCAGCCGTATTACGAGTTCCATAGGATATAATGGACTCGTAATACGGCTGGTGGTATATCCGTCACTTTACCGTCACTTTTGGGACTGATTAACACCTCCTCCAAAGTTGTGATAAACCCCTAAATCTTTACCCTTGGAAGGAGGTGGTCCCCGGGGCTACAGGAGGGCCGCGCAACCCCATCCCCGCATAACATATTACATTGGCCCCCCAGGAGGTGGTGGTCATTAGTAGTATTAGTTCAGCCACAGGGATATTCCAGTCCACGGGACTTTGGCATCCTTCCTTATTTTTCCCATACCCACAGACTTGGGCCACTCGGGGGTTTCATGGAAAGGGTGGGAAACAATTCATTTTTTTTTTAAATGTCAGAAAAATCTGCAGATCTGGAGCCACTGATTATTTCAACGTTTCATAAAACATGCTTTTAAGCCCTAGCAAGTTTCCTCAAGGATCCCAGCACCGGAGATAAGTGGTCAGTGTGTCCCTACCCTTGCTACTTTTCTCTTTCTTTTAATTTTTCTGTCTGGGACTCAGCTGAAGGCGAGTACCAAGGTGGCTGCCAACACTTTCTGTCTGAAGTGATGGCAGCCAATCAGATATGAGCATGGGGACAGTTGAATCCGCAGAGGATCTGCATCCCTATATCTCTATATCTTTTTAACTCTAATATCTCAGAAACTACTGAAAAGACTTACACTAAATCACAAAATTCATGCTTTCTGGAACAAGATCTGGCTTTCTGGCAAATTTGGTGTAATTTCATCCAGCACTTCGGACTGCAGGCATGTTTCAAAACTTGAAAAATCCCATTGACTCAAAAGGAAAAGTGATTTGTGACCCCCTTTTTCTCTTCCCCTGCTTGATGGATCACCATAAAACAGTCAAGACAGAAGATGAACTGACCAAAGTAAAAGTTTTGAAAATTTTGTGAAGATTCTTCAAGCGGCACCAAAAAAACACTAGCGGCGGCTAACCCGCCAACAGGCTGGCGGTCCAAAAAATGGAATTCTGACCCTGGCGGAAACCGCCAACAGAGACTGCCACATTAACACTCCGACCGCCACGGCGGGACAAACAAACAGCGCGGCGGTCACCGCCAACAGACTGGCGGGAGTCAATGTACTGCCCACCCTAGCCCCGCCGATAAAAACACGCGGAAACAGACATTTTAAACGGAAAACACTCACCTCCATACACCCCACGAGGAATCTGGACAGCATGGAACCCGAACTACACATCCTACCAGCTATTGTATTCCTGCTCCTCTACCAGGAGCACGAACGCCGGCGCAGAAGACTACGGTGAGTACTGCACCTACGACACAGGGGAGGGGGGAGGAGAAATTATTACGGGCACACATACGCTACACACCCACCACCACCCTCACCCACTACAACACACACATCAATGCATAGCAATACATCACTGCTACAACCCCCAAACCCCCCGGAAGAATGCAAAGACAATATGAAATGAACATAAACAGTCGAATATATTGTATTATTGGCATATCAAAATATCATACATTTAAAACTAATATATACATAAATATTAAAAGTCCGATACTTTTAGCAGTCATTGTCCGTGGACCACTGGGCCCAAATCACATGGGCAAGGCCCACACAGGATACCTGACACCTACAGAGAGAACACTGCAGGGGCATCAGATAAAAAAAAACTACAGGCACCTCAGGGGGAAGGGAAGGGGGGGCACCTCAGCCACATGAGTACACAACGCCAAATCCACGAGGGGCCTCCATGGCCACTGTCCCATCCTGGGGAGCGCAAAGCCACAGTCTGTCAAGTCCATACAGTGGGTGGTTTGCCCACTGTACCATCCTGGGGAGTGCAAAGCCACAGTCTCTCAAGTCCATACAGTGGGTGGTTTGCCCACTGTACCATCCTGGGGAGTGCAAAGCCACAGTCTCTCAAGTCTCTACAGTGGGTGGTTTGCCCACTGTACCATCCTGGAGAGTGCAAAGCCACAGTCTCTCAAGTCCATACAGTGGGTGGCTTGCCCACTGTACCATCCTGGGAAGTGCAAAGCCACAGTCTCTCAAGTCTCTACAGTGGGTGGTTTGCCCACTGTACCATCCTGGGGAGTGCAAAGCCACAGTCTCTCAAGTCCATACAGTGGGTGGCTTGCCCACTGTACCATCCCGGGGAGTGCAAAGCCACAGTCTCTCAAGTCTCTACAGTGGGTGGTTTGCCCACTGTACCATCCTGGGGAGTGCAAAGGCACAGTCTCTCAAGTCTCTACAGTGGGTGGTTTGCCCACTGTACCATCCTGGGGAGTGCAAAGGCACAGTCTCTCAAGTCCATACAGTGGGTGGCTTGCCCACTGTACCATCCTGGGGAGTGCAAAGGCACAGTCTCTCAAGTCCATACAGTGGGTGGCTTGCCCACTGTACCATCCTGGGGAGTGCAAAGGCACTGTCTCTCAAGTCTCTACAGTGGGTGGTTTGCCCACTGTACCATCCTGGGGAGTGCAAAGCCACAGTCTCTCAAGTCCATACAGTGGGTGGCTTGCCCATTGTACCATCCTGGGGAGTGCAAAGCCACAGTCTCTCAAGTGGATGACAGTGTCCACTGGTTCTGGAGGGGGACTGGTGCCCAGAGTGCTTCGTGCAGCCCTGCCCGACACAGATGCGGCACTGCCCCTTCCGCCAATGGGCCAGCGGTGCTTGAGATGAAGGGCCCAGTTCAGC
Organism: Pleurodeles waltl; assembly: GCF_031143425.1. Lineage (NCBI taxonomy): Eukaryota > Metazoa > Chordata > Amphibia > Caudata > Salamandridae > Pleurodeles > Pleurodeles waltl. Next base: position 1,188,342,576 of record NC_090439.1, read on the forward strand.
GGTGCTTGAGACGGAGGTGCACAGCAGAGCGGTGCTTGAGATGAAGGGCTCAGTTCAGCGGTGCTTGAGAAGGCGGTGCCCAGCGGAGCGGTGCTTGAGATGAAGGGCCCTGTTCAGCGGTGCTTGAGACGGCGGTGCCCTATTCAGCGGTGCTTGAGATGAAGGGCCCAGTTCAGCGGTGCTTGAGACGGCGGTGCCCAGCGGAGCGGTGCTTGAGATGAAGGGCCCTGTTCAGCGGTGCTTGAGACGGCAGTGCCCTGTTCAGCGGTGCTTGAGATGAAGGGCCCTTTTCAGCGGTGCTTGAGACGGCGGTGCCCAGAGGAGCGGTGCTTGAGATGAAGGGCCCAGTTCAGCGGTGCTTGAGACGGCGGTGCCCTGTTCAGCGGTGCTTGAGATGAAGGGCCCAATTCAGCGGTGCTTGAGACGGCGGTGCCCAGCGGGGCGGTGCTTGAGATGAAGGGCCCTGTTCAGAGGTGCTTGAGACGGCGGTGCCCTGTGGAGCGGTGCTTGAGATGAAGGGCCCTGTTCAGCGGTGCTTGAGACGGCGGTGCCCTGTTCAGCGGTGCTTGAGATGAAGGGACCTGTTCAGCGGTGCTTGAGACGGCGGTGCCCAGCGGAGCGGTGCTTGAGATAAAGGGCCCAGTTCAGCGGTGCTTGAGACGGCGGTGCCCAGCGGAGCGGTGCTTGAGATGAAGGGCCCTGTTCAGCGGTGCTTGAGATGAAGGGCCCTGTTCAGCGGTGCTTGAGACGGCGGTGCCCTGTTCAGCGGTGCTTGAGATGAAGGGCCCAGTGCAGCGGTGCTTGAGACAGCGGTGCCCAGCAGAGCAGTGCTTGAGATGAAGGACCCTGTTCAGCGGTGCTTGAGACGGCGGTGCCCAGTTCAGCGGTGCTTGAGATGAAAGGCCCAGTTCAGCGGTGCTTGAGACGGCGGTGCCCAGCGAAGCGGTGCTTGAGATGAAGGGCCCTGTTCAGCGGTGCTTGAGACGGCGGTGCCCAGCGCAGCGGTGCTTGAGATGAAGGGCCCAGTTCAGCGGTGCTTGAGACGGTGGTGCCCTGTTCAGCGGTGCTTGAGATGAAGGTCCCAGTTCAGCGGTGCTTGAGACGGTGGTGCCCAGCGGAGCGGTGCTTGAGATGAAGGGCCCTGTTCAGCGGTGCTTGAGATGAAGGGCCCTGTTCAGCGGTGCTTCAGACGGCGGTGCCCAGCGAAGCGGTGCTTGAGATGAAGGGCCCTGTTCAGCGGTGCTTGAGACGGCGGTGCCCAGCGCAGCGGTGCTTGAGATGAAGGGCCCAGTTCAGCGGTGCTTGAGACGGTGGTGCCCTGTTCAGCGGTGCTTGAGACGGTGGTGCCCAGCGGAGCGGTGCTTGAGATGAAGGGCCCTGTTCAGCGGTGCTTGAGATGAAGGGCCCTGTTCAGCGGTGCTTGAGACGGCGGTGCCCTGTTCAGCGGTGCTTGAGATGAAGGGCCCAGTTCAGCGGTGCTTGAGATGAGTGTCCAGTGCAGCGGTTCCGGCCCAGGCATGGATGTCACTCGCCACCTGACATGTGGCTGGCGGGGCCTTCCTGCCCATCTGTCTGTTGACTTGCAGGGCCCTCCTGGGCTGCCGTACCGGGCCTCTGGGTGTCCTCCTGCACACCTGGGATGGGGCTGGTGGGGCCCTCCTGGGCAGCTGGGCTGCTGCCGGACTTGTCGGGCGTGCTGCCCTTCCCACCCTTCCCTGGTCGTCTGTGGCCCTTTCCCACCTTTGGCGGTGTGCCAGGTGGCACCCCACTTCCAGCCGGAGCCAGGGTAGGGATTTTGGTCCCTGGTGTCCTTGGCCTCTCGCGCCGGGCACTGGTTATCTTTGGGTGTTTTTCCGGGGGTGGGCTGGCTGTGCCTTGGCTCCTAGCAGAACTAGTTGCCCTTGAGGGTGGGGGACTCCACAGTCCTTGGACAACAGTCTTGATCGGTCCTGGTTTGGTGGTGGCTGAGGTGCTGATTGAAGTCTTATGAGATGGACGGGGTGGGGGAGTTGTTGGAAAAAGGTCAAGTTTGGAAAGGAAAAACATTTTGCCATCAGAGGGACGGGTAGGTGTAGTGGGTATGGGAGTGGAGGAAGAGGATGTGGTTGTAGGAGTGTGAAGTCTGGTGTCTTTGGGTGCAGGTGCTTGGGCTGGAGGCTGTCGTGAGGTGGATGGCTGTTGGGTGGGTGGCTGCCTGCGTTTGTGTGGTTTGGAAGAGGGGGTGACAGACACACTGGGAGAGGACACAGGGGACGTGTAAATGGTAGTGGGGGTGGTGACTGCACGTGTGCGGAGTGCTCTGGTGGGTGTGCTGGTGATGGACGTAGTGGCTGAAGATGTTGTGCATGCAAGTGTGAGTGGAGACGTCACAGGGAGGGAGGAGGGAGACGAGGAGGAGGGGGACACAGTGGAGGCAGTGGGTGTTGGTGTGTCTGCATGTGGATGTTGCTTGTGTGAATGCTTGTGTGATGTGTGGTGCTTATGTCTGGATGAGCTTCCCTTGGGTGTTGAGGTGTGTGCAGGCTGGTCTGTAGGGGTGTCTGGGATAGGCAGAGGTACAGGGGATTGGGTCTGGGTGGAGGAAGTTGGAGGGGGGAGGCTAGAGACAGGTACAATTGCTGCCGTCAGTGCAGAGGCCAGAGCGTTGAACGATCGCTGATGGGCAGCCTGACCCGAATGAATGCCCTCCAGGTATGCAGTACTCCGGTGCACCTCCCTTTCTACACCCTGGATGGCATTCAAAAGGGTAGACTGCCCAACAATGATGGTCCTCAGGAGGTCAATGACCTCCTCACTGAGGGCAGCAGGGGTGACAGGGGCAGGGCCTGAGGTGCCTGGGGCGAAGGAGATGCCCCCCTTCCTGGGTGAGCGGGCACGGGGCAAATGCTGAGGGGCTGCTGGGAGGGCGGTGCTGGTGCGCTGGGTGGCGGCTGTACCTGTTGTTGCGGGGGGCACGGATGTTGCCACCACCACAAGGGAGCTCCCTTCAGAAGACGAGTCGCTGCCACTGACATCAGCACGAGTCCCCGCTGTGGAGCTCCCCTCGCCCTCTGTCCCACTGGTGTACTCAGAGTCCGTTGCATGGACCTCCAGGGCCATGTGGGTTGCAGCTCCCTCGTGCTCCGATGCCACTTCTCCTCTGCCTGATGATGCTAATGCACACATGAACAGGAAGACCACAAAAAAGGGGGGGAGGAGAAATAAAGACATGTTGAGTGCATGGATTACCGCTACCGTTGGCGGACAAGACAGACACAGAAGCCCCCTGCACTACGCCGCGCACTTGGGGTCCACTACGCAATCCGTGGGACATGACCTACAAGCCTATGGACGACAACTGCACACATAGATGACACAGGGCCATGGATACCTGTACTTGGCACCCTACAGAGGTGGGGGGTGGGGGCACAGGGCCATGCCTTACGGAGGGGCCTAGCCTACAGAAATCGCCCTGGCCTAGGGATACCCACAGCCCTCCTCCCCCACCCAGACACCTCCACTGCGCGCAAAGTCAGCAGAATGTATTTGTACTCACCCCCTTGTGTCTGCTGTGATGTCCTCATGCGCCCATCCAATTCGGGGTAGGCCACCGACAGGATAAGGGACATCAGGGAGGTCAATTGACGACTGGCACCCCTCCTACGTTAGGAGGCCATCCCCAGCAGAGCCTCCGCCGTCTTCCTGCTCCCGCGTCGGATGTCCTCCCACCTCTTCCGGCAGTGGGTGCCCCGTCTGTTGTGGACCCCCAGGGTCCGGACGTCCTTGGCGATGGCACGCCAAATCGCGACTCTCTGGTGGGCGCTGACCTATGTGACATGTACAGGGAGAGAAAAATTGTCATCACCTTCTGCATGCTCGATGTGAGTGGCCCCCATCCCCACCCTTGCCATGTGGCACATGCTCTCATCTGTCGTCTGATGCATGCCTCAATCGCTCCCCTCCCTACCATCTTTCATCCACCGACTCAACCCAGGCATTGGCCACAAAGCATGGTCCCAGTGTACTTATCTGTTGGTCTGGAGGACCGTAGAGTAGCGCATACTGGGGGAGGACCCCATCCACGAGTTTCTCCAATTCTTCAGAGGTGAAGGCAGGGGCCCTTTCCCCAGTCGCAGTAGCCATTGTCTCTTCCAGACCGAGGTCACAGCAGCACTTGCAGTGTAGGTCCTCTCCTGTGGAAGATCAGGTATCGAGTGATTAAGCTGATAGAAAATGGTGGTCACGCCCGCGGCGGTGCGTACCGCGGCGGTGCGTACCGCGACCGCCGGCGCACATCGTCATTGGCTCGTGAAACCCATAGACTTTAATGTTAACCAATGCGGCTTTGCGCCGCGGTCTTCGACCGCTTACCGCCACGGTGTCCCACGCCAGCGCATTGACCTCACATCCCATTGTCACACTTCACAGGTCAGGCAGCCACCATTTCAAGGGCCCACATGGCTTAATTTCTACTGCGTCACACATACATAGGCCTTTCCTCAACACTCATACAAACCATTCAATGCATAGTGAATCGTGTTGTGTGCAAGCTGTGGGAACGTACCTGTGGGTTGATTGACTCTGTACTCGCTGTTGTCCTTCCTAGGCACCGTCCCCTGGAACATGCGAGGAGATGGAGGAATCTTCCTGTGTACAGACCGCTGGTGGACCTGTCGACAATGGAGGAACGACATGTCATTCTGACATACAGGCTTGACCGAGCCACTATACATGAACTGTGTGCCCAACTGGAGGCAGACCTGATGTCACCCATCCGCCAACCCACAGGGATCCCCCCTCTAGTGCAGGTGCTGTCAGTACTCCATTTCTTAGCAAGTGGGTCATTTCAAACAACAGTGGCCATATCATCAGGGATGTCCCAGCCCATGTTTTCCAAGGTGTTGTCCAGAGTGTTGTCTGCCCTGCTCAAACACATGCGGAGCTACATCATGTTCCCTGAGGTGGGGGATTTGCCTACAGTGAAGGGTGATTTCTATGCCCTTGGACATATCCCCAACATCATAGGTGCCATTGATGGGACACATGTGGCTTTGGTACCCCCCAGCAGGAGTGAACAGGTGTACAGGAACAGGAAAAGTTATCATTCCATGAATGTCCAGATGGTGTGTTTGGCTGACCAGTACATCTCCCATGTTAATGCCAAGTTCCCTGGGTCAGTGCATGACGCCTACATCCTGCAGAATAGCAGCATCCCGTATGTGATGGGTCAACTCCAGAGGCACCGGGTGTGGCTATTAGGGGACTCTGGTTACCCCAACCTGTCCTGGCTACTGACCCGAGTGAGGAATCCCAGGACCAGGGCAGAGGAACGCTACAATGAGGCACATGGGCAGACTAGGAGGGTTATCGAACGCACCTTTGGCCTCCTGAAGGCCTGGTTCAGGTGCCTCCATATGACAGGTGGATCACTAATGTACTCACCAAAGAAGGTGTGCCAGATCATTGTGGCCTGCTGTATGCTTCACAACCTGGCTTTGCGACGCCAGGTGCCTTTTCTGCAGGAGGATGGTCCAGATGGTGGTGTTGTAACAGCTGTGGAGCCTGTGGAGAGTGATGAGGAGGAAGCCGAAGAGGACGACATAGACAATAGGAACACAGTAATAGAGCAGTATTTTCAATGACTCACAGGTAAGAGTAGACACCGGCATATTACATTTACCTAAAGACTCCTACCTCTCTACTGTCTGACTTTTTCCCCCAGTGTATGGTAACAGTGTTGTGACTTTCCCTTCCGATTTCAGAGCTGTGGGCCCCACTGCGTGACATCTGCTTTGTTTCCCCATGGACTACAGCTGTGTGACAGCGGCTTGTTGGCATCACAATGTGAATAAACATTTTGGCACTGTCATGTCTAATACATTTGTTAAAATCACAGACAGACTCCAGATTGTTTATGTGCAATAAGTGCGTTTATTCAAGTGTTCTAATTTGGATGGGTGGTTGCAAATCGGTGAGGGGTGATGGTGGAGGATTGTCCATGGCAGAGTCCAGACTATCAGTATCACAGGTGCATTGTCCAAATGCCTGTGGAAAGTGGAGCAGGGGCAGTTTAAAGTTGGACAGGGTGACAATGTGGGACAGTGGGATGACAATCAGGGCGGTATCCTTTGCTGGCGGGGGTCTTGACATGTTACTCTGTCTTCTTCCTGGATCTCAGGGCCCGCTTGCGGGGTGGTTCTCCTTCTGCAGGGGGTGGGGTTCTGGTGGCCTGTTGGTCTTGTGTCGGGGCCTCCTGTCCACTAGCGCCGGCAGAGGTGGTAGCCAGTTCTTGGTCCATGCTAGTGACAGGGGCCCTTTGAGGTGCCACAGTGTTCCGCAATGTGGTGATTAACTCATTCAGGGCCACTACGATGGTACCCATGGCGGAACTGATGTTTCTTAGTTCCTCCCTGAACCCCATATACTGTTGCTCCTGCAGAAGCTGGATTTCCTGAAACCTGGCCAGGACCGTCACCATCGTCTCCTTGGAGCGGTGGTATGCTCCCATGACGGAGGAGAGGGCCTCTTGGAGAGAGGGTTCCCTTGGCCTGTCCCCCCCCATCGCACAGCAGCCCTCCCAGTTCCCCTGTTTCCCTGGGCCTCCGTCCCCTGGACCGTGTGCCCACTACCACTGCGCCCAGGTCCCTGTTGTTGTTGGGGTGGTGGGTTAACCTGGGTTCCCTGTAGTGGTGGACACACCGCTGAATGACGTGTCCTGGGGACAGAGGTATGGGCCCGCTGGGTGGGTGCTGTGCTGGTTTTCCCAGAGGGGGGAAGGTCTGCTGTGGCCTGTGACTGTCTGAGGGGAACCGATTGTCCCGAGGTCCCCGATGGACCGAGCTGGTCATCTAGATCCAGGGAGACAGAGCTGCTGTCCTCACTGTGGGCCTCTTCTGGGGGTGGAGTGGACATTTGTGGACCCTCCTGCGCGGTGACCTGGCATTCGGGTCCTGCAAGGGTATAAAAGTATGGTTATTGCTTCTGTGTGTGCCAATGGCGTGCAATGGGTGGGTGCCAGTGTAACCCAGTGCTGGCATTCCTTTGTGGGGGCTGTTGTGACGGTGTTTTGGGGGGGGGGATGGGTATGTGCATTGGGCATGCTTTGGTGATGGGTGTCCATGCTTTGGGGCCGCATGCAGGGCTAAGTTTTGGGATGGGTGGGTTGTGATGGTGAGACATTTGCAAGGGGTAGTTGTGATGGGGGTGGGGGTGAGGGTGGGGGTATGAGTTGGCATGCAGGTGGGGTGGGGGGGATGAAGTAGTGAAGATGAGACTTACCAGAGTCCATTCCTCCACCGACTCCTGCGAGGCCCTCAGGATGCAGGATGTTCAAGACTTGCTCCTCCCATGTTGTAAATTCTGGTGGAGGAGGTGGGGGTCCGCCGCCAGTCCGCTGTACCGCGATGTTGTGCCTTGATACCATGGAACGCACCTTCCCCCGTAGGTCGTTCCACCTCTTCCTGATGTCGTCCCTATTTCTTGGGTGCTGTCCCACAGCGTTGACCCTGTCGACTATTCTGCTCCATAGCTCCATCTTCCTGGCAATGGTGGTGTGCTGCACCTGTGTCCCGAACAGCTGGGGCTCTACTCGTACAATTTCCTCCACCATGACCCTGAGTTCATCATCTGAGAACCTGGGGTGTCTTTGAGGTGCCATGGGGTGGTGTGGGTGATGTGTGGGATGGATTGTGTGGTGCTAAGTGTGGTGATGTGTATTGTTGTGTTGTGTGAAGTGCGTGCTAATATTACAGGGTGACAGTGAATTGGGCGTCTGGGTGCTCGGATGTCTTTTCTCGGTGCGTGTTCACGAATCTCTAGGAGTGGAAGTTTGTGGGTGATGTGGGTGTTTGTTTTATATTGTATTGGGTGTGTGGGAGTGGTGTGTGTATGTGTATCAGGTGTGTGTATTTCGAATTGGCCAATGTGGTAGCGTTTTGTACGAGTATGTGTATTTCGACCGCGGCGGTGTGTACCGCCAATAGAATACCGCGGTTGAAAGACCGCCGCGTGGATTCGTGGGTCGTAATGGCATGGGCGTATTTCTGTTGGCGTGACGGTGGAGGTTTGGTCATCGCCAGTTTATCGCTGACCTTTGGTGTGGCGGGGTTTTGTGGTTGTCGGTATTTTGGCGTTTTGCCTGTTGTGGGTCAGAATGACCGTGGCGGTTTACCGTGACTGCGGCGGTGTTATGGCGGTCTTCTGTCTGGCGGTAAGCTCGTTTTACCGCCGAGGTTGGAATGACCCCCTATGTCTAGGGAAAAAAAAAACATAACTATATAAATATTCAAAAAAAAAAAAGGTTACAGGGATGTCCTAATTAGGAAATAGAATTAAAAAAACATAGAAATTCACTTAAAAAAACACACGTTACATGGACGTTATAGTTAGGTTCTGAATTTACTTGCACAAACCAAGTCAACTTCAGCAGTTATATTTAGTTATTTAAAGTAACTATAACTCGCTGTCTAAGGAAACTATAATATGTGCCCTCATCATATACATATATTTATTTTTCCACAAAAGGTTGCCCAAGGGTCTTGTTGTGTTGTTGTGCATGGAAAGTTTTGTTAATTCACCATAGAGATTTTAGACATGACTACTGCCAGCTGGACAGAATTATTTGGCAGAAACATTTGACAGAAAGTTAGCTCTTGGTCCAGAAAGCACAATTTTCCTTATTTTGTGTAAATCGCGTCAGCAGTTTTTGAGATATTGAAGGAAAACCACATTTGTATATCTAGAGGCGTGACTGCTTTACAAATCTTCCTGATCTCATGCAGAGATCTGATTGGCTGCCAACACCTCAATCAAGAAGCGCTTACAGCCATTTTCAAACTAAACTTCAGTAAAAAAAAAAAGAAAAGGGACCAGGGTACGCTTACCCCCTGGTCCCGCAACAGTTTTGGAAAGTGGAATATTGGTAATGAGATGCAAGGTAGGCATTCCCATCCCAAAAATGGTGCTATCCCCATAGCCCCACATGTATCCCCCTGTGCTAAAATGATGCACGGGTAGGCGGAGGGGCTAAACAATGGTGCTAAGCTTGCTTAGCACTATTATTTAGTACCTGGGTCAGACCAGGTGTTAGGGAATCCGTGGATCAATTTCCATGGTTAACACTATGGAATGGGTCCACAGGTGCCCATCCCAGGTAAGTTAAGTATGGATAAGTATTTTCTTTTTGTTAATTGAAGCGCCATCGGAGGCCCAACTTGGGGCCCAAGTAATTTTGGGGTGCAAAACCCCCTTCTCCCATACCGCCACCCCCAACTGGTTAGCGTCATTTTTTTTTTTACACTAGCCCACCCTTTGCATTGGCTTGCACCATTCCATAAATATGGCGTCTGGCTGGAGCACAGGAATGGCGCAAGCCAGGATCTGTAGCCTACCCCCGTGCACAGCCGAAGGGCATGTGTGGCTTGTGGTTATAGGGGTTGGGTGCTTGCTACCAGGCCTTGCAGAAAACCCTGCCACGCACAGCTGGTGAGCAGTTGGGTGATAGTAGGGAGTTGGCCTGAAATGATTCAGTTTGCGACTGAGACCATTCCGTTTCAGACACCTTGCATTCCATGACAGCAGACACTGATCCGCTCAGCCTCTTTCTGCACAGAGAAGGTTGCAGCATGTCATGGCATCTGAAAGAAGAAGGAGGGGTTGATGCCAGTGGTCCTAATAGTCTTGTTCTTCTCCCTACTGGTCACTTTCTTGGCAGGAACCTCCTTCCTAGCAATAGCAGGAGACACTTAGCACTAGAAGCAGAAGAAATTAGTAGAGGAGGACTCAGGAATTGTTGTCAGCTAAATATCACACTTCTTTCTGTACCAGTACCATGTATGATGTCTTGTGCACATGCAAACAACAAAAAAGGTCAGTGAAGTGTGGGAGATCAGAATCTATCAAATGAAAAAAAAGTGAAGTAATCATCATCATCTTCATCATCACAAATGCTTAATTATATTACACTCCTATAAATGTCTAAAGTTTCTTTCACATGACAAAGTTACACAGAAACGTTTGGTGTCCTTCCAGGGCCATGGGACGGCTATGGAAGGCAAGGGGTGCAGAACAAACATTTTACCAAATGAACTAATTATTTCTTGGGGTTCATTCAGGGCCATGAATGAGAATTCAATGGGACTCAGTTGGAGGCGGGCAAAACTCTAAACAAAGATATTCAATAATTGCAAGAGCCGCTCCAGGACCCTGGACTCACACTGGGAGGTGAGGGAGGTAGGAAAAAATAAAATAAAAAATATATAATTGGCCTGAAAAAACACTTAGGTTCCAATTTACCTCGTCAAGTTGAACACTATTGATGTTTGTTACTATGTTTATTTAACAATCCAAAAGTTCATATCTCAATTTTCCCTTATTGAATATGGGCCATTTTGGTATAATTTTAATTATTAATATGTACTCAATTTTTCTAATTCAGTTTAGGATGTCTATTGTCTTGTGTTTTGACTTTATTACTGTTTTGCTAATGCATAAATGTACTACTCATTAATTTAAGTTAAGCCTGTCTGCTCTTTGTAATACCTGCTGAGGGGGTGAGCTCACAGTGATAAGCAGAACCAAGAGGCAGAAACAAGAATAAGCAGATTGCAAGACAGTAATCTAAAGTCTCAGAAAGAGAGTGATAGTACTCAAACCTCTCAGGTATTCCCACACAGAAAGGATACTCAAATCCATCAGGAAAATCCAAACAAAAACTTTCAATGGATGATTTAAAATAGGAATATCACAAGAAACTAAATAAACTGTTTCCACTCAGGAAATGCTTAATACCACTAAGGAATGATTTCAGAATGCTGAATATCACATTTTACTTTACAGGTTCTTGTAAACTTGTAATTAGACACAAAGATAAAACTACAAATTGAGATTACCCTGTAACTCTCAGGTTTCTTAAACCTTCACCTTGTCATCAACATTAAATAACACAATCCATTATACTGTTTTAATACTCAATTAAGATATCTAATGCAACTGTATGTACTGTATCCATTAATAGGCTTCATACAAAGTGATATTACATGCTTACACCCTTACATGTAGTGTGCATTCAAGCAGAGCCAGATCAGTATTAACACACCAAGATCAATGTAACTATCACTCTACAATGAACCCAAACACTGTGCCGTCTGTCATGGTAAGACACCATATCTCAACATACACTTACTCAGTAATACACTCTATAATTCAATCAAGCAACATCCATACACTAGATAATCATGCAAGCAGACTGAACATAGAACAATCACAGGTTCATTCACCCCTTACATACACCTCTAACACCAGACTCAAAAGCACATATACACTAGTATGCAAACCTGCAAGGAGCAGTAAATGACCAGCACAGCACCTAACTAGATGTATGGTGTTAGACCTGACAGCCTTAGGGTGGTTATTCCCCAAAGTTTTACCTGCCTCTCTCTACTTTTCTGACACTGTTTTGCTGGTTTTAGGACTCTGCGCACTTTATCACTGCTAACCAGTGCTAAAGTGCATATGCTCTCTCATACCCGATTGGCATGTTTGATCTACGTGTAAGTCCCTTGTAAAGTGCACAACATGTGCCCAGGACCTTTAGATAGAATGCTACTAGTGGGCTGCAGCACTGGTTGTGCCACCCACATAAGTAGCCCCTTAACCATGTCTCAGGCCTGCCATTGCAAGGCCTGTGCGTGCAGTTTCACTGCTACTTCCACTTGGCATTTACAAGTACTTGCAAAACCTTAAACTCCCCTTTTTCTACATATAGGTCACCCCCTAAAGTAGGCCCTAGGTAACCCATAGGGCAGGGTATAGGTAAAAGGCAGGATATATACCTTGGTGTTTTATATTTTCTGGTAGTGGAAAACTCCTAAGTTCATTTTCCATCTCTGTGAGGCCTTCTCCTTTCATAAGCTAACATTAGGGCTACCCTCATATATTGTTTGAGTGGTAGATTCTGATCAGAAAGGGGTAAGCAGGTCATATTTAGTATGGCCAGAATTGTAATACAAAATCCTGCTTACTGGTGAGCTTGGATTTTATATTACTGTTTCAGAAATGCCACTTATAGAAAGTGAGCATTTCTCTGCACTTAAAATCCAACTGTGCCTTACAGCCTGTCTCCAATCCACATCTGGGCTGGGCTGGTTGACAGCTCCCTGTGCATTTCACTCAGACAACAGCAAACACAGGATACTCAGTCACACCTTTCACTCTTCTGCATACTGAATGGTTCTTGCTGGGATGGAAGGGTGGAGGGGCCTGACACTCACATTTTAAAGGCTAGTGGCCTGCCCTCACACAAATGTACTGCCAAACCGTCTACTGGGACCCTGGCTGACAGACCTGTACTTAAAGGGGACCTTGTGCACTTCAAAACCACTCTTTAAAGTCTCCCCCACTTCAAAGGCACTTTGGGGTATATAACCCCTGTCCCTGACCCCACCAACTCAGACACTTCCTGGGACAGACACTCTTAACAAGATCCTGCAACCTGCCAAGAGGAGCTGCCTGGCTGCCCAAAGGACTCACCTGGACTGCTTTGCTGTGAAGGACTGCTGCCTTGCTGTTGCGCTGCTGCTTTGCTGGCCTCTGGCTCTGCTGAGAAGTGCTCTCCAAGGGCTTGGATTGAGCTTCCCTCCTGTTTCTGGAGTCTAGGGACAAAAATACTTCCATTCTTCAAGAAAACTCCTTGTGCGGTGAAAATGAATGCACAGCCTGCCGGAATAGACGAACAACCTGCCCACAGGTGAAAGAATCACCTCATCGCCAACCAGAACAATGCAGCCTGGCTCCCCGAGTGGGAATCGACCCAGCATCTGTGTTGTGATCGGAACTTTGATGCACAGTCAGACGGATTGACGCATCGCTGAGCCGTAACAAAACAGCCTGACTTCCTGCGCGACTAATCAATGTAACGCCGTGGAGAAGTGTGGCTCAATGGTTAGAGCGGCAGACCCTGAAGCAGAGATCTGGCTCAAGACCAGGGTTCAAGTCCCGCTTCGGCAGGTCTTGGGCTCAATTCCCCTTGACCAGATAATTCTCGCCTCGGTGCCTAATCTAATTCATGGGTCCCACTCTGCAACTCTGGGCAATAGCTTGCTTAATCTCCACAACGGCCCCAACAGCGCTTGGATGCCTGGCTTCACCCTGGGGGTGCTCAGGAGTGGGCGCCTCACAGGGAAAAGCCAGAAGGGGTTCCATAGCGGTATGAGTACAGCGCCTTGAGACCCTAACGGGTGAGTAGTGCTCTATACAAGTGCTAATTTACATTTACATTCACGCCTGCTGTGCGACAGAAACTCTGACGCATTGCCACACTGTATAGACGTCCAACAAAAACATTACCAAAAAACATGATGAATGTGAATCTTAAATTAACTTGAACAAAATTTAGTAATCAAAAAGACAAATGATCCTCTAAATAAATTCAAAACAACATGATTACAATAAACTAATTAGTGGAAGAGCTCATGTATGGGTCAACAACATAAAAGCAAAGAAACTCCATGAATTAGCTGAGAAAATGCTACTATGTCTATAAAATCAACAAATCAAAATACATTTTCAACTTTGGGACAAAGGTAAAATTGACAAAGTTGAATTGGGTATAAAAGAATTAATGAAACACTTCTGTAACTACTATAGAGATTTATACAACCCAGACAAAAAAAAACACTCTCAATGAATGCTGAGCTTACCTAGTTGCCAATAAACACACTGGTATAAGCCATGACTCATAAGCAGAGTAATCAAATACCTTAAAAAGGGTACGCCACTTGCACTTAATGGGTTTCCTGCAATGTTTCATAAATCTGTCCAACTATATCTAATAGCCCACATGGACAGGATTTTGACCACTACATGTCCACTGGGATAACATGCCCCAAGTTCTCAAAAGCTATCGTAGAGCTCATACACAAAGAAAATAAATGCCCTCTAGATCCTAAAAAATACACACTGCTGAAAGTCTATCATGAAATGTTTGCCAAAATCTTGCCCATCAGACTAGACAAAACATCTACCGTCCCTAGACACCCTCTAAACCCAGCTTTTTCAATGGAAGAATGGAAACTGACAATAACAGACTCTTTGCACACATACTAGAAAAAGCTAAAACTCCTGAACTCTGCAGCAATGACCATGACTTTAGAAGTTGAAAGAGCCTTACTCAACCGTAACTTAGGCCATTGCAGAAAGGTGTTTGCTCCTGAGAAGAAGATATTGCCCCCTAGCCATTTGAACTTCTAGGCTACCAAGTTCTTAGTATTAACCTTGCTCTATTCCACTCTTTAAAGGAGGTTAGACATTTCTTACTTTGTTGGGGGTATGTAGCACATTTATTATCTGAGCCAGCCATGGCTGCAGGGCAAATGTGGCAATTAATGGGTAATGGTTGGTGGTTTCCTGTATTTCAATTAAAAAATATGATAGCTGTGAAATGTAGACACATTATTGAAGGACAGTGGGACGTTTGCCATGGAGGCCCTGTTTTTGGTTCAGTTTAGCTGGTAATTTTTAAGGAATGTGTTTAGTATGTTCCCCGCTGCATCTGTCATTTCCTTTTCCGATGGATTTTTCCCCACCCTGCGTGTTCAAGTTGATTAGTAATATGGGTCTATTCATCCTATTTATTTTTAGGCCTTGTAGATGAACTGTCAGGGCCTAGTTAGTAGAAAGTTTAATTTTTCTGCTGTAATGTCTAGCGCCAGATTTATATAGGTGGAAATGCCTCCAACGGGCCTGCCAAAAAAACTGATCTTTTTGACGAGGAGGTGAACTTCAGTCATGCCTGGGATTAATAGTTGTGTGAAAGCCCAAGCCTCTTGCAGGCACAGCAGGCTGCCATTCTGAAGAAAAGCTAGTGCTGCTTTGTTTGAGGCGGTGGACTTTGTCCCTGCCATTCTTCATGGGAATGACTTTGTTTAGGATGAATTCTGAGGCTCAGCCTTGTTTTGTACTGAGGGAGGGCTGGGAATAGTTTGAGCTCCTCCCTACTGCAGTGGGAGTGAACCAACCCTGTTTGTGGGACAGTGTCAAATCTGATGTATCTGATCTAATTTTCCAAGATGTCGTTGGATTGCTAGAATCAAAGGAACACTGTATTTTCAAGGGTGACTGTTGGACTCTTTCCCTTATGCAGGGTCATACCCCATCTTTTTGCCTTCTTCCTCCTATTTTTTTCTGACCTGTTTTTGTTGGCCTTTGAACTCTGAGCACTTTAGCACTGCTAACCAGTGCTAAAGTGCATATGCTCCATGTGTAAATTGTATTGTTGATTGGATTTCCATGATTGGTATATTTGATTTACTGGTAACTCCCTAGTAAAGTGCACTAGAGGTGCCCAGGGCATGTACATCAAATACTACTAGTGGGCCTGCAGCACTGGTTGTTCCACACACATTAGTAGTCCCGTAAACATGGCTGAGACCTACCAATGCAGTGTATGCGTGTGCAGTATTAAACTGCCAATTCGACTTGGCAAGTGTACCCACTTGCAGGCCTAAACCTTCCCTTTTCTTACATGTAAGACACCCCTAAGGTAGGCTCTAGGTAGCCCCATGGGCAGGGTGCAGTGTATGTTTAAGGTAGGACATATACTAATGTGTTTTATATGTCCTAACAGTGAAATAAAGACAAATTTGTTTTTCAATGTTGCAAGGCCTATCACTCTCATAGGTAAACATGGGGGCTGCCTTTAAATATGATTAAAGCGTAGATTCCCTGTGGGAGCAGATAGACGTGGAGTTTGGGCTCACAATTGAAAAATACATCTTTTAGTAAAGTTGATTTTAAGATTGTGTGTTTGAAAATGCCACTTTTAGAAAGTGAGCATTTTCTTGCTTAAGCCATTCTGTGACTCTGCCTGTTTGTGGATTCCCTGTCTGGGTTGGTTTGACAGTTGGGCTGTTCGTACCTCTCCATAGACAGTGACACAAAAGTATCTGGGGTGTAGCCTGCATATTCTGATGAGCCATCTGTGCTAGGAGGGAGGGGAAGAGTGTTCACTCACACCTGAAAGGGCTGTGCCTGCCCTCACACAACGCAGTCTCCAACCCCCTGGTGTGTGTCTGGGGCCTGGCCTGGGTAAGTCAGGATTTCACAAACAAGAGAGACTTTCCTTTGAAGTAAGCCTACTTCAAAGGGAAAAATGGGTACAAGAATGGCACCCAAAACCACAGGCTTTAGATCACTTCTGGACATCAAGAGGAATGTCTACCTGGAGGAGAACTGAAGAGCTGAGGAGAAGTGATGGCCTGCCTGTGACTGTGCTTTGTGGAGCTATCCTGCAGTTGCTGCTTCTGCCTGGTGAAGGGGGACGAAGACTAGACTTTGTTGTGCATTCCTGCTTGTGAAGAAATCTCCAAGGGCTTGTCCTGAGCTTGCCTCCTGTTGTTGAAGTCTCAGGGCCATCAAAGACTTCCCCTGCCAGCACCTGGACTCTCTGCTTAGACTCCTGCCCTGCCAAGTGGTGCCCTATCCAGATCCTGGAGCCTTGACAGGTGAAGCTTGCAGACCAAGATTGAAACAATCCACGCACAGACTGCCGTGCAGGGATATTTCCGACGCACCCTCTGATAAGCAGCTGAAGAAACGGCGTTCCACCAGCTTCGCGGCTGAAATCGGCACTCCGCCTGCAGCGCGGCTGGAAGATCAACTCATGCGACTGGAAAAACGATGTGCCACACCGCTAATGGAGGCTCGTAACATCGCAACCCACACAGCGCGGTTTTGCTGATACAGTGCAGCAGGATTTTCGATGCTAACCTTGCCGGGTGCTGAAACCAACGCAACGCCTGCCCAGACCCGATTGCTTGCCAAGATCGATGCATCGCTCTCCTGCAGAGAGGAAAAACAATGGATGCCGACGTGACCACAGAAGGAGAACGACACACGGTCTCGCTTGCGGGTGAGAAATTGACGCATCAGTAACCTTTTTTAATGCACACTCACCTGCGCTTGATATTTTTACGCTACCAAGGAACTTTTCAAAGCCATCAGTGTTTTTACTGTTTACAAAAGGATTTATGACTCTTTTGCTATTAAAATTAATAACTTGACTTGTGTATGTTGGATTATTGTCGTTTTGGTCTTGTTTTGTTTAGAGAAATATTTCCTATTTTTATAAACATGTGTTGTGTCATTCTGTAGTGCTCTCACTGAGTTACTGTGTGTGTTGGTACAGATACTTTACACCTAGACTCTGAAGTTAAGCCTGCCTGCTCGTGCCAAGCTACCAGGGGGTGAGTGGGGGTTAACTGAGGGTGATTCTCCTTTACCCTGACTAGAGTGGGGGTCCTTGCTTGGACAGGGGGTAACCTGACTGCCAACCAAAGACCCCATTTCTAACAGTGACCAGAAGTCTTGGCAGTGACCACGCGTTGTTCCTCTAAGTATACCCTCCTCGTGAGGATTGAGTGTGTGGATACCTTTCTAGTTGGAAGGCCTGTGCCAAAATCTCCCAGCTACCAAATTTGGACTGCCCCTCTAGGATCTTCTAGGTGAGAATGCTGTCCGTCCATGGAGCCAGGGTAGAATATTTCCGGTCAATAGTTTCAAGTCTTCAGAGGATATGTTCCAGTTTTTGAGGAATGTTTACACTATTAAAGATATTCATAGTTCCATGTGAAGTATATTCCGGTGGTGGCATTGCTAGGCCTATCTGGACTTTTGTTTATAGCCAGCTCAAGTCTGTGTGGAGTGATTTGTCCCATCAAACATCACAGATGGTGATCCCTCCTGAAGGGAGGATTGGTAAGAGGTTTCTCTTGGGCTCTGTTTGAGTAGAAGCAGTTGAAGATCTGTGGTTTTGAGCTGTGTTCAGTGAGCTGTAAGGTCATCCCCTCGGGCCTCTGGTGATCGAATTCTGTGGACTTCTTCTCATATTTACTTAGATTTTTCCAAAATTATATTGCTAGACCTCAGGGGCGTCTAGCAGATTGATTCTGTAGGCTGCTTCTGACGTGGATGCTTTGTTTCCTATGAATTTCATACCAATATTTGACAATATTGCACACTGCACCACACATAAGCTTCTGGATCAAACTTTTTTAAACCAATCTCTGGAATCAGATAAATGTTTGAATTGTTCAGAAAACGACAATAGGTTTATATTTCATCATTACAGGCTTGTAACACAGCTCTGGGTACTCAAACAAACCATCAAAAAACTCTTTAAAAAAGATATATCACAGAAAGCTGTTAACATCTCCCTAGTACCCTGATGTTCAACCTAGCACGTGTCCCTTAACATCTCAGATTGATTACTGTTGAATATCTTAGTCAGATTAGGCATCTAGATGATTTTATGTAAATGGAAGAATTACAAGAAAATAGCATAGAATATATGGCGGGCATGGGAAGCGTCTCAAGAAGTAATAGCCACACATTATTCAGTAAGGATCAAATTGCACACTACTTAATAAAATGTGTCCAATGAATAAAGCCTTCTCCAATTCTAGGTATGAGCAACTTTAATCTAGAGTGATGGGAATTTGGGCCCAGATCTAAGAGGGCCTAGCGCCTCCTTGTGCCATATTAGCATCTTTTATTTTATTGTAATGTGTCCCAACAAGGCTAGAATAGCCATGCCAGGTTTACAAAGTTGTGCAATGCATGAATTGGTCCACTTTGCCACCCCTCGAGTCAGATTATGCCTGCACCAGGCATACAGGGGGACGTTCCCCATTGGGGGGCAGAAAAAAAAGATGTATTTGTGCCATTTTGTTCGCCATTTTTATTGCCTGCTCAGAGCAGGCATTAAAAGGGGGCACACCACTGGTTACAATGGGCCCCTACGTACTGTTCAGGGTTAGCACCACATTTTTTGGCACTAACCCTGAGCAGTACATCAATAGCGTAACAAATAATGATGCTATTTCCCCCTACCCCGCGCCATGGTGCACTGTACTTTAAATATGGCGCACACATGGTGGAGATAGGGGGGGCGGTAAGGGGTGCAAGGGAAGTGACAGATGCAGTGTTACTTTTCTTAAATCTGCCCCTTGGCATGGAAGGATGTTCATTGTTAGTTTGTCACTTTTGTAAATTATGGAGGCAGTATTGTTTGCACATAATTCACAAAACTCTCATGATTTTTTTCTTCTAAGAAGGCAGTCAGCTTTTTGAAGCCAAAGCTGGCTGCAGCAGACGGCTATGTTGGATATTTTGGTGCCCTGCCTCAGAGCAAGAGCCTGCAGATAGAGTAAAGATGTGGGAAGCCAGTGGTGGGAACCCATAGAGCAAGGGTTGGGGGAACAAACAGATGGAAGCAAGAAGAAGGGAAGGGAGGGGCGGTTGGGAGGTGGAAACAGGCCACATGCACACCCGCTGAGTGGGAAAAAGGAAATGCCATATAAAGAATCTCACAGAGATGCTCTGCATGGTGTTAGGGTGGCAATCACAGATTTATCTCTGCTTTTTCTGAAATCATTTCTTTTGAAAATTACAGCACCGCAAAGCAGTTCACAGCACAAACTTTAACACCCTTTGCAGGCCTATTGTCTGCAAAGCATTGCAATTTGAAGAAAAAAAGCATTGGCTTCGTATGAGGATTCTACCTCGTAGGCCTAATGGCCAAGCCAATGTAAACAGTGCTGGGACATTTATGCAATAAAGGTTATAAAAAAAATAAAAAGGCTCAGTATGTGCCAACTGATTGGAAGCACAAAATTGATTTAGAATACCCATTACCAAATAATTGTTGTAAAGGTACACAAATGCAACACAAGCACTTAGGTTCAGATGTAATAAACATTTTAATTGCAAAAGCTCCAATGTGGCAGTTTGCAACAGGTAACCTTATTTTACAAGAGTGTTTTGTAGGCTTCCATTCCAAATACTGACTTGGTATCCAATTTCTCGATGTTGTGTGACCGAAATCCAGTTGAAAAACAATGACATTTTACCAACACCTCAAGATTCAATTCGTATTCACAAAATGGAAGGGGTCCCCTTCTTGAAAATTAGAAACCATCTACTCTTTTTCAAAAACAGTCCCATCTTTTTTAAGGAAAGCAGGCTGAATAAAAAAAAAAAAAAAGTGTACCTCATTGAAGCGTTCTTCAGACCACAGCTGGCCACCATCTCTGTGATGCCTCCAATCATAGTGAGTCACAATTTGTGCCCTACTGTATTCATATTCATGAGGTTATTCATATTGTGATGCACACTGAGCCGGATATTTAAAACCAGATTTACACAATTTATGACCAACATTTCGTGACCAGACATCCATCTGACCCTTAGTTGGGGCACAAATGTGTCACACAAATAAACCCTTTTGCATTTAGCATTTTGTCTCTAGTTGGTTTGCTTTTCACCGTAGTAGATATTGACTGTATGTACAAAAAACAAATCTGGTTGAGGGTGTAAACATGAAAATTCATTAACAATTAGGTTTCTCAATTTTAATAATTATATTAGGCCCAAGACACCTGGGCTGGTCGCTATTTGACCTCCTAATGGCTGTGATGGCACCGCTGTGTGTTGCAGCACAATCAAGCTAATATCAGTGAGAGCGCTTGGTCATCCAACCTAATTATGTAAGAAGGTGCAGCTGCAATAACGTGATTAATGGAGTCCCCACCTCAGCCAAATGTGTGTGTTTAAGTGGTGATGCAATGACGTGTAGCAAAATGAGTGAAATATGTGATGTTTGGTGGGGCTGTTGTGTGTGTCAGTCTTCGTTGCTGGATTGCATGGTACGGTGGATTGTCTCTAAAAGCAAAAAAGATAGGACGTGTATATCAAAGGAGCTATTGAGGCAAGGAGAGTGATGAGTGGGGACGGGAACAATTCCAGGGAAGGGAGGGCTGGACTAAGATGTACAATAAATAACAAGGTTACATGGAGTGTGGAAGCAGATAGTGGTGCAGGCTGTTCTGGTGAGTAACAGGGTGAAGGAGGGAGAGAAGAGAGAGAAACCTTCCTTCTCACTTCAGGTCTCATTTGCAAGGCTGCGTGCTGGTCCATTTTCACAAGGCCACACAAAGCCACCTTGCATGGTTTTTCATGGTCTTGTAAATATGGCACCCTTTCACTCTGCGTGAAGTGGGCTCTCCGTGGGTGTTGCTATGGGTGTTCCCACGCTAAAAATCCATGGAACCTGATTGAATCAGACGCATTCCCAGATTTACAAGGCTGGGAATGCTTCAGTTGCCTATGCACCTCAGGGATGGCATTAAAGTGGCAGAACTTGGAAAAATAACATTATTGCTCCCTGTATTTTCCTCTTTCTATGTCTGCTGCAGAAAAGCAGGCGAGGCTGTGCCACATTTGGCAGCGCCGCGCTCTGTCATTTTCACAATGCAGGGATGTGCCATATTTAATAGAATTCGGCGCACCCCTGTTTTGCCCTCTGTCCTGTGCTAAATTTGCTGCTGAGCACCAACACAGCCACTTTTGCACCATGGTGCAAGGATGGCTGCGCTGTGTGGGATATTATTTTTGTGTAGGAAGGGACACCTTAATTGGTGATTTGCTCTTTCTAAGTGTTATGCAGAATGCAGCACACATAGAAAGAGCAAAAAACAAGGAGAAAAAGCATTTCTTCTCGTGGCGTCATGCTAACGCCACCCCTTGCGTGTCGTTAGATTTTGGCACTGCCTCAGGTTTACAAAATCTTGTAAATCTGGGGCAGTGTCAACATGCAATGAGTGTTGCTGTGGCATGCCACAGCAACACCCGTTGCAGGGCCCTTCTACGCAAAGTGCTGCATGTGAAGGGGCCATATTTGCAAGGTTGGGTTAAGCTACAAAGCGTGGCTTAAAGCCACCTAGTAAATATGGTGCAGGGCATAGCACCACTAGAGCCATCTAAATCTGGCCCTTAGTGTTTGCTCTCACTTAGTGGGAGCTCTACATTAATCCCACCAAGTGAAAGCAAACAGAGATTTCCCTGCCCGCACCAGTGCCTCTATGTCTAGGGGTAGGCACCCGGGGGCATAGCTATGGCAGCCCTGGGGACTGAGTCTTGGAGGGAGGCATGTGGCCTTTCTTTCTTTTCCAATGCGTGGCTGAGCCCCTTGGTTGGGGTCTTTGGATCTGGGAGGGGGGCTATGCAGTACCTCTCCCCATTCTGTAATTCAGTGAAGTTGCAGGAAATGGGGTCCCTGTGGCTGAAACTGGACCAGGAGAGAAGTCACATGACCCAGCCCCCATTTTCACTTTCAGCCAGGCCATGGGGTGGTGGTCTCTGGGGCTGCAATCAGCCTGGGGATGGGGGGCACTTGTGTAGCCTTCCCCTTAATGACAAATGTATACAGGGAGTGCAGAATTATTAGGCAAATGAGTATTTTGACCACATCATCCTCTTTATGCATGTTGTCTTACTCCAAGCTGTATAGGCTCGAAAGCCTACTACCAATTAAGCATATTAGGTGATGTGCATCTCTGTAATGAGAAGGGGTGTGGTCTAATGACATCAACACCCTATATCAGGTGTGCATAATTATTAGGCAACTTCCTTTCCTTTGGCAAAATGGGTCAAAAGAAGGACTTGACAGGCTCAGAAAAGTCAAAAATAGTGAGATATCTTGCAGAGGGATGCAGCACTCTTAAAATTGCAAAGCTTCTGAAGCGTGATCATCTAACAATCAAGCGTTTCATTCAAAATAGTCAACAGGGTCGCAAGAAGCGTGTGGAAAAACCAAGGCGCAAAATAACTGCCCATGAATGCCACGATGCCACTTGCCACCAGTTTGGCCATATTTCAGAGCTGCAACATCACTGGAGTGCCCAAAAGCACAAGGGGTGCAATACTCAGAGACATGGCCAAGGTAAGAAAGGCTGAAAGACGACCACCACTGAACAAGACACACAAGCTTTTTCGGGTTGAGGATGGAGTCAAGCTCAACTCCCAGTCCTACTGCCAGTTCCTGGAAGACACCTTCTTCAAGCAGTGGTACAGGAAGAAGTCTGCATCCTTCAAGAAAAACATGATTTTCATGCAGGACAATGCTCCATCACCCGCGTCCAAGTACTCCACAGCGTGGCTGGCAAGAAAGGGTATAAAAGAAGGAAATCTAATGACATGGCCTCCTTGTTCACCTGATCTGAACCCCATTGAGAACCTGTGGTCCATCATCAAATGTGAGATTTACAAGGAGGGAAAACAGTACACCTCTCTGAACAGTGTCTGGGAGGCTGTGGTTGCTGCTGCACGCAATGTTGATGGTGAACAGATCAAAACACTGACAGAATCCATGGATGGCAGGCTTTTGAGTGTCCTTGCAAAGAAAGGTGGCTATATTGGTCACTGATTTGTTTTTGTTTTGTTTTTGAATGTCAGAAATGTATATTTGTGAATGTTGAGATGTTATATTGGTTTCACTGGTAATGATAAATAATTGAAATGGGTATATATTTTTTTTTGTTAAGTTGCCTAATAATTATGCACAGTAATAGTCACCTGCACACACAGATATCCCCCTAACATAGCTAAAACTAAAAACAAACTAAAAACTACTTCCAAATATATTCAGCTTTGATATTAATGAGTTTTTTGGGTTCATTGAGAACATGGTTGTTGTTCAATAATAAAATTAATCCTCAAAAATACAACTTGCCTAATAATTCTGCACTCCCTGTATTTACTCAGTTCTTTAACGACCTGGGGGGCAAAATGAATACAAATGTGGATAACCAAGCTTGCTTCTTTTACATAAGGGGTTGTCTCTAGACCAAGAGCTAGCTTTCTGCTGAATTTAATGTAATTGCATACAGGCTCAGGTTCTGTTTAAAATCCCTATGGAAAATGTAATGGGGAAAACACATTTTGGGACCTTCTCCCTTTTTTTCGCCCCTGCTTGATTCATAAAACAGGGGGAGCGCTAGAGTGCCGGCACACAAGATGGCCACACATCTGTGAGGGTCCCGCAACCTGGGGCAGAAATCCTCCAAAATCTGCAGCATTTTGCGCACACTATCAGCAAAGTGGTGCACTGAGATTCACTAAGGTTCTGCTGCTAGAGGTGCCGTGATAGCCTCCGCTGGACATCCGGTGACTGGACAGGCAAGACAGTGGCATGGAAACTGCTGAGGGCCTAAGGTGGTGGCCCTCATGCGTGAAATCTGTTCTCCTGCTACAAACATTAATTACCTGGTGAAGCCACGTGGCTGTGCCTGCAGGAGTGGCGCTGCAAGGGGGTGCTGGGAAGAAAGTGGCATGGAAGTGATGGTGGAGCTAGGTGGACATCACCAGAGACGGTGCATACTGCGGCCCATTTATAGGCCTCCTGTACTGTGGGGAATACGCTGCGGTGCACTGTGGGCATGGGCAAGACTGATGGCGGCAATCTAAGCTGCAATTAGAGCAGCAGAAGCAAACTTGCATGCAACAGCGCAGGCGCTTCTGAAGGAGACGAACGTCCCCCCGCGTGCTTTCAAGATGATGTAGGTATGAAAACATGGCTTGTTACGATGACTAGCAGCCTGTCATCGATTGAAGCCAGAGTGGATAACTTGTGCTCTAGGCTGGATACAATGGTGAACAAACTGGAGAAGAATGATGGGTGGAGCAGCAGCTCTCACAAGTTGAAGACATAGGGCCAGATGTCTCAAAGATCCGTTTTACATTTCTTAAATAGCAAATTTTAAGAAATCGCTATTTAAGAAATGCAAAGTGGGATGGATGAAATTTGCGATTCGTTAATAGCATTTTCTTAAAATTCTCAGTCGCTATTACCGGAATGCAATTAGAGAATGGGGCTCCATTCATCCCTATGGGTCTGTGGGCCCATATGTGCGAATGGTTTTGCATTTCCCAATTTGGGAATACCAGTAATGCAAACCCCAGGGTGATGCACCCTAAAAAAATATTTGCAGACATGTGACGCACACACTTGCCCTAGGGGCATGTGTGCGCTACATGTCATTTTTAAAAATGCATTTATAATGCTTTTTTTTAAATTGCACATGCTTACCAGCAAATTCGATTTGGTGGTAATTGCATTTACTAAAGGCCCAATTCGCATTTAGGAAATGCTTGATACATGTGCTTTGGAAATCACAAATAGGAATTCCCTATTTGCGATTTCCGATTTAGAGAATCGCAATTTGAGATTCTCTAAATGGGGTCGCAATTGTAATGAATCGCTATTTTAGCGATTCCTTTAAATTGCACAGCGAATGCCTTTCATACATCTTGAAAGGCATTTTTGCATTTGCAAACGGACGAATTTTGCGATTTGCACTGTTTGAGAATACAAAATTGCTTGATACATCTGGCCCATAGAGACCTCATTCAAGGAGCAACTCTAGAATATGGAAAAAGTTTTGAAACTTATATCAGTCAAAAACGAAGACCTGGAGGTGCGCTCAAGGCTCAAAAAGTTGTGTATAGTGGGGGGGCCTGAGTCGACCAATACTGGGTGACTACAGGATTATGTGGAGAAGCTGCTGTTCACACTCTCGTTGGTGTTGGGTCGTTCTCCTAGGTGTTTGTGGTGGAGGGGCAACACAGATCACTTGCGACGTGACCGCCTCCAGAAGCGCCCACCTGGACAATAATATCACGAATCCTGAAGTACAAAGTTCGAGACATGATGCTTCAACTTGCCTGGGAGCACCAAACGCTGAACTTTGATGATAATGCTGTATCAATCTATCCTAATTTTACTTTTAAGGTTCAAGAGTCCCGGAGGAAGTTTGCAGCCATAAAGCAGAAACTCTGCCCGTCTGCAGGTCACCTATCAAGGAAAGGACCGAGAGTTTGCAACCCCTCAACAAGTCCAGGACTTTTCACACAAAATAGATACAGCCTCCTAGAAGAAGGGCTCCAGAGAAGCACACTCTAGACTGGGTCCCTCCCTTCAGACAGAGACTGATGATATGTGGTTTCAACTATCTCTTGGGTCCTGCTGAGCTTGAGAGGCATGAGAGCCTGGAAAGACGCTACATATATTTGAACTAAAACAAAATGCTAATTCTATTGTTTTATCACCACGTACCCTTGTGAGGATGAGGGTTTGACCATTTGGCACTTGTAAAGCCCCCCTCAGGTTAACCCTGCTCTTAGATTCCATAACACCCAAACCTTTGATATATGGAGACATTTGATGTTAGAGGATCAGGCATACCTGACGTGATTGGGCAGTCAGAGTGGGCATCTGGGATGTTTATGAAGTTTACTGTTTCCACTTAGATCTGCACAAGACAGAACAGAGAATCATGCATGGGTATACTTTTTGAGCAAGTCATCACACCACAAACCACCCTCCCATGTCATACGCGGAAAACTGACATACAGCTGGCGCAAACAGTGTTCTCCCCTGTTAGTCATTAAGATGCCTGACACGTTATGTTTGAGGCTCAGGAGACTGGTGAAAGCACAGACATATTTTGACCTACCTAGAGAGGCACAACATACATATAGATATATTGCATTAGACACATTTCTCACCCTCTACACGGCCAATGTTTGCTGTGCAATAGGCCGCATGTAAGCAGTACTCCACCTACTTGTCCTACGTACGGGGCACCATTACAGTAATACAGAAGGAGGTTCCCTTCCGGGCCCAAGGATCACTCAACCATGAGCATGGGTGATATACTATAGTCTGGAGTAGCCTGAGATTCTATCCTGCAATTATAGCTAATTGCTATAGGCCCAATTTGATGATTATGCATTCTTTGACAGAGTATGGGGACTTATAGCAGACATTGAATACAGTACTGCAGGAATTTGTTTCCTTCTGGACACTATCTGGCATTTAAATCAACTGGGGGGAGTCCCATATATTCCCACTGATGCCGCAATTGCTACCCTTCACGCCGGACTATCCGCTGCAGAGGTGTTCTGCGGAGTTCAACTTCTTTAAAGTTAAGGTCACCATGGACAAAGAGTGAACTATGGCTGGGTCATATCAGAAATTACTGACAAGTTCACAAAATGGATAGTCCTGCCTATATCCCTTGCTGGTTGTATAGGCCTCATGAAGATGGACATACTTCCCAAATTCTTATACTTGTTTCTTAATATATATACCATATCGGCCAAGATGTGCCATTTTGTGTGCACTTTGCACGCAAATGATTAGACTGACATGAGCTTGAAAGCAGCCCTGTAAAAGCTGGGAATCCCTTATCCTCCCCTGCTCACAGGATGGCTTTGAAGTACTGATATTTTAAACTTTACTACAATTGTGCATAAGCCCATTGTGGGATATATTGGTTCAACCCTGCTCCTTACCTGCCACACCTAGCGGTGGTGGAGGGATATATGGCCCGCTCCTTGCGGCATCATATCTGGGAGCGTCACTACAGTTCCCAAACTCAATAGATTTTATAGTGGCATGCACCACAGCTGCATGGAAGGCCCTGGCACTGTACGCAGACAAGCCTATGCTCTACTCTCCACTTATACCGCTCCTTTATAACTCTCTTTTGCAAACCACACAAGAAGCAGCATGTTGAAAGCTAGCACGTGGGGCGGCCTATACATAAACGGTGTTTCATGGAGTTGTCCATCAACACTAGATATATTTTTCTATATCAGTCTCCTAAGTTCCCTGACGAACCTTCCACGCTGAACACCCTACAGATGCTGATACAGGCACAGAAATCGCACCACCTGGTTTCCACACTATACTACACAATACAAATGGAAGCACCCTATGGAATCGTTGGGGCTCATGAGAAGTGGCAAGCTGAACTAATGGTAGAAATGATGGATGACATCTGGAAGGACTGTTGTGCCCACACTGGCCGAGTCTCTTCCAGCAGTCGCCTCTGTATCACTCATTACAAATGTTTACACAGAGCCTACTACATACCGCATAGATTGTATAGATAAGGGCTGAGGGAAGGCAACAGTTGCCAGAGATGCAATATAGATGGTGCAGACTTTTTACATTGAGCTTGGTAATGCAGCTACGTAGGAGAATACTGGTGGGATATAGAACACTGAGGGAAATGTTAGATTCAGCGTTTGAAATCACACCTCTCCAGCCTTGCCAGGTTACTCACAACAAATTTAACCAAACTATATAAGGTTTAAAGCTTTGGAGTTACTGCTGGCTACGCGTAGAATTGCCGGTCGCTGGGGGAGGGGAAGGGCCCCAAAATTCAAGAGTGGCTGTCAGACCTAATGTATAGTAACAATTATAATTATATGCAGAAACCCTGCCTTTAAACTCTATACCGCAAGATGTTTAGGAGCCTCTGCTTGGCCATTTGAGCTTGCATCTAGATGCCCTCTCGCTCATGCGACTGGCTAAATCCTAGCTCATGTGGTGAGACACTGGTTGTGGGGACGCAACACGTTAGAGATCTCTGATGCAAAAAGAAGGTCTGGATGACATATATAGATTGTGACTTCATCATTAGATGATGGAATAAGAAGAGCCGATACGGATGCCCCATGGGTCCCAAAACCCCCAGATGAAGCACAATACATTGTTCTGGGGGTGGTTGCAAATCATAGCAGAACTGGAGGGGTTTATTAAGGCTACATCTGTGACTCGCTAATGCATATCAAAGTCTTTATGTGTTAAATAATATAACATCTAATAGTAATTGCCATGTAACAATGTTTTAATTTTCTGTTTGACTTTAAGTTCATGATTTATTGAAAATCAATAAATAAATGCAAGAAAAAAAAGATTTGTGAAACAGTGCTAAAGTAATTAGCAAAACAAAAAATACTCCATCCATGAAAACATGGACCTAACTATAATTACGTACTGGTGACTGTATATATATTTTCCACACTATATATTGAATGCTAAAATACAAATTCTTTATGTAATGCCTCTCAATCAACCAGTATATTTGTAGAGCGCTTCTTGTCACCTGTGAGGGTTTTCAGACACTGCCAGGGTCCAGTTGATTAGTTGAATAGCCAGGTCTTCAGGGCCTTTTGAAACTCTGGAGAAGAAAGGGTAGCTCATTCCATGCCTTTGCTGCTAGGAAGAAGAAGGAGCAACCTCCACATTTGCTATGTTGGATGCAGGGATGATGGTTAGACAAAGGGAAGCAAAGCTGAGGTGTCTGGTGGGCAGATGAAAGTGCAAGCTGTGTTAGACTAGGCGGGTCCACAATTGTGTAGGGTCTTGAATGCGTGGGTCAGGAGCTTGAACTGACATCTTTTCTTTGCAGGGAGTCAGTGGAGTTCCCTGAGGTAGGGGGTAATGTGGGTTCATCTATGGAGAGCCAGGCCGAATCTGGCTGAGGCATTCTGTAAAGTCTGCAGTCATCGGAGGAGGTGAGCTCCGATCCTTGCATAGAGAGTGTTGCCATGGTCCAGTCGGCTTAGGATGAAGGCCTGGTGATGGTATGTAGTGAGCTTTGAGGTATTCATTTCAATATCTTTCCAAGCATGCGGAGGATGAAGAAGCAGGAGAAGGAAATGGAGTTGACCTTAGTCATCATGGTTAGCTTGTTGTCCAGAATGTTGCCTAGGTTCCTCGCGTGGTCAGTGGGGAGAAGAGTAGGTCCAGGTTCTTAGGGCCACCTCGATGCATCCCATGGGGAGCTTTTATTTCTGAAGATCAGTACCTCTATCTTGTTCATGTTCAGCTTCAGGCAGTTGTCCTTCATTCGGGTGATGGTCTGTCACGCAGTTGTCGAAGTTGGTCTTGGTACTGGTGGTGTCTTCAAAGAGAGAGTGGACTGAGTTATTTGTCATCGGAGGAGGATATGATTTTGAGTCTGTGGGTTTTAATAATGCTGGCCAGAGGTGTCAGATACGGTTGGCTGTGATTGCTGCAAAATCTGGATTTGTGAGGAGTCTAGTAGAAGGTTCTATTCCAGATGTAAGGAGACTTGTTGGAAGATGGCCGTGGCAATTGAGGTGTTGGACAAGGTGGTGAGTACATGGCTGAATTTGGCTTCACCTAGGTTGAAGATGTGGTGAGTTCATGGGTTGGCTGGGGCCCCTGAGTGGACTAAATTCATGACAGAGGTGATGTTCTGTGGGGCAAGCTGGCTCCTTTTAGTTAGTCACATGTCTGTGATGGTAGCAGGGTTGTTGTGCTGCTTGAGGAAGTTGGTGGCCTTGGGCTGGTTTTTGACGTTTATGTAGATGTGGGAAAACTTGTTGTCAAAGAACTTAGCAAGGTTATTTCAAAGCTCGGGGGTAATGTTGTTTGTTGCAGCTGATGGGTTGGTGAATTATTTGATGATGTTGGAGAGTTTTTCATTGTTATTAGAGTTTGATTCAATGTGTGAGGCCAAGGCCTTTTTCTTCGATACTCTCAACTGTCTTTGATGGAGGTTGAGGGCTGTCTTGAAGGCCCTCTTGCTGGTCGTGTTCTTACTGGTGCGCCATTTCCTTTCCAGTTGTTTTCAGTGTTGTTTAGCAGTACTGATGTCTTCAGTGTACCAGCTAGTATGCTTAGTGGACCTTCTGTGATGATCAGAGCAACACTGTCAGTGCAATTGATGATCAATTTGTTGAAGTTTCTGACATTCTGGTCTAGGTTTGTGGAATAGATGGGGTGGGTGGTTTTGAGGGTGTTGATCCATGTGTCCTTTGAGACTTAGCTACAGGTGGGGTGGGGAGCATTGGGCAGGCTGGGGTGGAGGTCTATGAGCTTACGATGTTATATTGGATGATGAAGTGATTGGTCCAGGTGAATTCCGTGGTGTGGCTGTACCTTATACGATTGCTGCAGGTAAAGATGGGATCTAGAGTGTGTTCTGTGGTGTGAATGAGGTTGTGGATGAGTTGAGTGAGTCTGATGTTGTTTATGCTGGTAATGCGGTTGTGGTGGGTAATCTTGTGTCCTTTGGATGTCAAGAACAGAAGTGGGTTGAAAAATGTTTCAGGGAGAAAGAAAACATCTGGAGAGAGGAGTGAGATGAGTTTCCAAATCATGCAGGTGTGTTTGCATAGTGAGAGTAATTAACATTCCTCTATCAATCAATCAATCAATCATGCAGGTGTGTTTGCATAGTGAGAGTAATTAACATACCTCAATCAATCAATCAATCAGTCAGTGTTCTTGTATAGTGCAGCTAATCATCCTTTAGTGGCTCAAGCCGCTCCATTTGCTTCCGGGGTTATACAGATCATGCTTCACTATGTATTTGTTTCTTATAATTTATGTAAATATATTTATCAATGATGTGTTGAGGTTAACCCTGATGTGATCATAAACCAATCATCCTTTCATTTTCAAGCTTCTGTCACCCTCAGGAAAAAGGAATATGTCCCTCTGTATTGGCTACAACTGAGCATGAAAGAGGTATACAACCAGAATTGGTTAACTCAGACACTTTGACAAACAAAATAGTAGTTCTATTGTTTAACAGGAGGTGTCTGCAGACTGTAATGTTTTAGAAATGTTTCAAGAAAGCTCTAACTTTCCTAGTGATCTGTTAACATCAAGCACAATTGGTCCAATAACTTTTTAGAAGCCCAAATGTCCCAGTCATGCTTGTTCCAGTTCTTACCTTCACCTCTTTATTAAATGTTCTCCTTCAGACATAGATGAGATGATGATGATTACGATGCTTAGGTGTGTCTGTAAGAAATCAAACCCTAATAGGATATCGTTGAGGACAAGGCCTGGGTCAGCGCCTTCAAGGATCAGCAGTTGTTCTGACAATTTGTCAAAATCCTGTCTCATGTCTAGACTGACAATATTCTTGTTGAACTCATTACGGTCTTGGATGTGGATGTGGATTAGGAGCAATTGAGCTATTTTTAAATATTAAACTCCTGATAACTAAATATACAGTACATTTGACCTTCATGGACTTCACCTCAACCTTTTATGGCATGAATAGAACCAATCAGGGTTCCATTATGGCCACAGTAGGTACTGATAAAGCTATTATAAATGTTGTACCAATAAGGCCACACATGGGTCTAATGGGGAGTGCTCTAGTTACATTGATTTAGGTAATGAGCTCATTAGGGCGGCTGCATCCTGATCTCCCTTCAATTCACCTTCTTTTGTATTCGATTTGAGAGCTTACTAAAATTCTGAATGCAGGTACCCAAGGTAGAAAATCGGGACACACCCCTTCTTTTGTACGCATGAGATATGGTTGTAATGGCTTGCACAGGGCCAAACTTTCAAGGAAATCAAATTCCAGAACTTTTTAGGTTGATGGCTATAAGATCGAAAAGATTAGTACCTTCAATCATCTGGTCTTTTCTACTGAGGTTATGAAAGCTTCTGTTTTCTCACTCTTTGGTCATAATAGTTAGATTTGCTTCCAAATGGCTAGTAAGCCAACAAAGCTTAAGAAATTAATGGTTCTTCCACACAGGACTTTAAATGTTGCATGACATGAAGATCTGGGCCTCACTTTTCTGGAACACTCTCCAGGGTTCCTTACTGTCTCCTGCTATATTTAACCTTCACTTAGTGTTCCATACAGGGATAACAACATCGAGATTCACCAATATTTGACATCCAACAACTGAAGCACACCATAACCAATACTCATGCTTGGATGTCCAGCAGCTTCCTAACACTCAACCAAACAAAGGCAGATTCCCATTGATTGCCAAGAACAACAAGCAAGTTAAACTAGAAATCTGGCTAAATAACATGAACCATGATGGCTTCAAAATCCTACTCTCACCATAAGCCAAGTCATTTCAATTCAATTTGGACGCCAACCTCACCCACAAGGAATACAGTGCCAAAAAAGACTACCTGGTTCCAGCCCTGTCTTCTAAAGAAAGTCAAATTGTATCTTGCAGAATGCAATTTCGGAACTGCTGTTCAAGCCCTATTACTCTTGTATCTGGATTGTGGTAAATCCCTACTACTCCACCTCACAGTTTCCCACTTGCACCCCAAAGTGGCAACCTACATGCCACAGTATGTCTTATCCTGGGCCTAAGCAGATATGACCATATTACCCTATACTGATGGACTGCCTTAGCTCCTATTGCAGGGTGATACTATCGTCAAAACCAGATACATCATTTACAACCAGCACCCCAACTCACCTTGCATCTCTGGTGGTTTGCATCACACCTGCATCCAGGATACCATCTTTCTGTATAAATAGAAGAGTGAAAACGAAGAACAAAACAACAGTTCATATCCGTCTATGCACACAGGGTCTGAAACAACAACCCTGTATCCATTCAGCTCATCACAACCTGCACTAATTTAGGAAAACCTGAACACTCACCTTTTTAAAGACCTCACCATCTCAATGCAGTAACCATCCACAATCTAGCCTCCTCTGCTATTAATGATATACTTGTCTTTCACCATCTATATTTTCCTGCTTTTTGGCTAGGATTGGGTTATAGAAATGCGGTATGTTCACTATGTTCTGTTATTTGGATTTGTAGAGTTCGGGTTGTTAGTTAGTAGAGGAGGTAATTGGAGATTCTGGCACAATGCACAGTTACATACAACATAGATTCATACAAATACTTGCTATGTCTTAATAACCCGTGGCTAGTGCCTTTATGATGTATTGAGTTGTGAAACTTAATTGAACGCCTTATGTACCATGATATTCGTAAATGTTCTATAACTTTCGCTTATGTGCTTTCACAAACAACACAAGTGATTCACTAGAGTAGTGAGAACCTATCAATCACAACAAAAGTGCTGTGCAGTAGTACATCTGTTTGGTAATCCCCTATGCAGAGTTTTTGATGATTTCTTAACTAAGAATTTACATTTATTTACTGTAATAAATTGTTCACAGCCTCGAAAAACTCAAAGCCTGCATGCCAGAAACACTTAAACCACTGTGTATGGTATTTCAGAAGTTTATTTATTTATTTAGTTAATTGTTTAAGCTACAAGCCTTACAATAGTATAAAAATAGTATGCATAAAACAGTTTAAGCTTAATTTACATATACAAACAAATAATCATCAGATTAGAAGATAAAACAGCAGCAAAGTAGCTCCACACAGGCAATTCACTAATCATAGAACCACCTTACGCGCATGTGTGCAATTACAGTACTACCATTTATTACTTTAAAAAGAACGACTCCCCCATCTATGCCAAAACCTTCATGAAGGAGACCCAGAGACAAAGTGCTTGTGCATATAGCAATTAATAGTAACAAGACGAAAAAAAGAAAACATTTACTTCTGAGCCAACCCTCACTATGCAGAAGGTATTACAAGGACATGCAGAGAGGAGGAACTTAAATGTACAACAGTTTGATGCAGCAGGGCATTGACTATGGCTATTGAGGCCAGCCCCATATATACAGGAGAGAGTACAAAGGCATCAAGCTGGGGCCTTGTATGATCTTATAATTCAGTCAAACCCAGCGTAGCTGGTAACCCCCTCAAACAGGGCCAAGCAGCCCATATATATGAGGCTACCAAATTATGTGCACTGATATTACACTGTCTTACACAAAGTACTAAAATGGTGAACCCAAAAAGTTTCTACAGTATTCACTGTCCCCTTACCCACTCTGGCTACCGAATCCCATAATTTCTTGGAATCATTCTCAGCTGCGGCCTCCCTCAGACTGCCCATAAAGCATTTGGGTACAGCAGTTTCTTGGCGGCCAGGAAGACACTTAGGGCCTCATTCTGAGGCCGGCCGGCGGCGGTCGCCGCCCGCATGGCGAAAGACCGCGGAGGCCATTCTGGCTTTCCCGCTGGGCTGGCGGGCGACCGCCAGAAGGCCGCCCGCCAGCCCAGTGGGAAACCCCTTCCCACGAGGAGGCCGACTCCGAATGGAGCCGGCGGAGTGGGAAGGTGCGACGGGTGCAGTTGCACCCGTCGCTAATTTCAGTGATTGCTAAGCAGACACTGAAATTCTTTGTGGGGCCCTCTAACGGGGGCCCCTGCAGTGCCCATGCCATTGGCACTGCAGGGGCCCCCAGGGGCCCCACAACACCCCATACCGCCATCCTGTTCCTGGCGGGCGAACCGTGGAGGATTCCTGAGGGCAGCCATGGAGGATTCCTGAGGGCAGCGGAAAACCGGCGGGAGACTGCCGGTTTTCCCTTTCTGACCGCGGCCAAACCGCCGCGGTCAGAATGCCCTTGAGAGCACCGCCAGCCTGTTGGCGGTGCTCTCGCGGTCGTTGACCCTGGCGGTCAATGACCGCCAGGGTCAGAATGACCCCCTTAGGCCCTCATCATGACCCTGGCAGTGGGCGATAAAGTGACAGTAATACCACCAACAGTGTGGTGGTAAGTACAATCGAATTATGACCATCGCTGTGAAATCTCCGATAGACAGCCAATGTACCACACCAACCGCCGGTTCGGAAACAACAGCCACCACGGCGGTAGTCACCTACAGTCAGGGAAAAGTCAAAATTCGGCCCACCATATTAAGACCCTGCAAACCACCACCTTTTCCACGGCGGTACCAATGCCATCAAAAGCCTCACAGAAACAGAGCACAAAAGTCAAAGGACTCACCACTGGAGACACAGGAAAGCACCATACTGCCATGGAACCCAAATTGCAAGTATTCCCAATGATCTTCTATGTTATGCTCCACTGGAACACCAACGCCAATGAAGATGATGACGGTGAGTACAGCCACCTAGCACCCAAGGGACGGCGGGAGGAAAAAGAGAGGGACACATACATGCACAACACACACCTAACACACACACAATCAGCTGCAATACAAAAACAATTTGACTCTGAAAATCGGCAGAATAATGCAAGGACAACAGGAATTGACAAAAGTGATTGTAATCAAAACAATACCAAAATTAATAATGCGATTTGGCCACGAAACAGATATGTACACTTGTATAGAAAAGGGACAATGTCCATTAAAAAGTTCAAAGGGCACAGTGCAAGGGCCAACTCGAAACCTGAGCACAACTTGATAGAACACTACAAGGGCATTAGTTTACAAATAGGCAGGCAGCTCATGGGGAGGGGGGGGGCACCTCAGCCGAATGCGGGAACAAGCCCAGTGGTTCTGGAGGGGGCAACATGCCCATTGCTTTGTCCTGGGGCATGCAAGGCCACAGTTTCTCAAGTGGGTGACTTGCCCACTGGTTCTTGAGGGGGCAACATACCCATTGCTTTGTCTTGGGGAGTGCAAGGCCACAGTCTCTCAGGTGGGTGACTTGCCCACTGGTTCCGGAGGGGGCAGTCCGCGCAGTAGCCCCTGGGGGGTGGACTACATGGCATCCGCTGGAGGTGATGGCTGCATGCTGGTGGTGGTTGGGGAGGCTCATGGGCAGCCCCTGCACTCTGTGATGGCTGCATGCTGGTGGTGGTTTGGGGGAGGCTCCTGGGCAGCCCCTGCACTCTGTGATGGCAGCACATCCACAGCTGGCAGTGTGGGCCCTGTGACAGCTGCTGGCAGTGGCGGTGTTTGCCTCATAGCTTCCGCCGGTGTGGAGTGCCTCTTCTCCTGGTCATGGGTTGGGGATCCCTTACCCTTCCTGGCAGGTGTGGATGGACTCTTCCCCTCTCTGCCTTGTGGTGCAGGCTCCTTCTGCTTCTTCCCAGCTGGTGCAGGCTCCTTCCCCTTCTTCCCAGCTGGTGCAGGCTCCTTCCCCTTCTTCCAGCTGGTGCAGGCTCCTTCCCTTTCTTAACAGCTGGTGCAGGCTCCTTCCACTTCCCCACAGCTGGTGCCAGACTCTTCCCTTTCATCCCAGGTTGTGCTGCCTCCTTCCCCTTCAGTGTTGTTGTTCTGGTATCCCTATCACCACGAGTAGGTGGTGCTACTACTGTTCTCGTGGACTGTTTGGCTGAGGTGCTGGGCTGTGTGCTTGCTACCCTGCCCATATGTGCAGGATGGGAGGGAGGGGTAGGGAAGAGGTCAATCTGGGAAAGGAAAAGCTTTTTAGGTATGTTGGGGCAGGAGGAGGGAGGCGTAATGGGAGTGGATGATGAGGGAGTGGTTCCTTTGGGTATTTGTCTCCTGGATTTGGGTGCAGGTGCATGGGCTGTATGCTGTTGTGAGGTGGATGGCTGTTGGGTGTCTGACTGCTTGTGTTTGTGTCCTTTAGGAGGTGGGGACAGACACGGTGGGAGTGGATACAGGGGGCCCATCCATGGATGTTGTGGAGGTGTCTGCCAGTGAGGTGTGTGTTCTGCTTGGTGTGGTGATGATGCTGGTAGTGGATACTGTTGTAGTGCATGCAGGTGTGAGTGTGGACGTCACTGGGTGGGAGGTAGAGGAGGAGGAGGAGGAGGGAGAGACAACGCAGGCAGTGGATGTTGTTCTGTCTGCAACTGAATGGTGTTTGTGTGAGTGCCTGTGGGATGAAGTGTGGTGCTTGTGTTTGCCTGTGCCACTCTTGTGTGTTGTCTTGCGTGCATGCTTGTCCGTATGTGTGCTTGGGATGGGTTGGGGTTGGGGAGAATTGGACTGGGATTGGGAAGTGGAAGTTGGAGGGGGGACTGTAGAAACAGGGACAATGGCTGCCATGAGAAAGGAGGCCAGAGCCTGAATCGATCTCTGTTGGGCCACCAATCCACCATAAATGCCCTCCGGGAATGCATTGCATTGCTGCATCTGGAATGCCAGCCCCTGGATAGCATTCACAATGGTTGATTGCCCTACAGACATGGATAACAGGAGTTCAATAGCATCCTCACTCAGGGCAGCAGGGCTCACTGGGGCAGCGCCTGAGGTGCCTTGGGTGAAGGAGATGCCCACCCTCCTGGGTGAGCGGGCACGGGAAAATCGCTGAGGGGCTACTGGGATGGTGGTGCTGGGATGGGGTGGTGGCTGTACCTGCAGCTGGGGTGCTCAGAGGTACCTACCACAACCAGGTAGCTCCCATCGGAGGAGGTATCTGAGTCTGTGTTGTCCCATCCAGTCCCCGCCGTGGGGCTCCCCTCACCCTCTGTCCCACTGGTTTCCTCAGCGCAGGTGGACTCTGCCTCCAGGGACCTATGGGATGCAGCTCCGTCTGTCACTGTTGCCTCTGCTCCTCCGCCAGATGATGCTAATGCACATAATGACAGAATGACAAAACAAGAAAGGGGGAAGAGAGACAAAAGATGCACTGGGTCAATGACTGCACCAACACCACCATTGGCGTCCACAGCACTCTCACACACAGGGAGCAGGCCTACGCACTATGCATTGTATTACCAGTGAAATGGATAGTCACCAAGGCATGAGGAGGGGCACACACCACCAACTCCAGCACACCTGGGACCCATGCAGCCCTGCCCAGAAGTTAATTCTAACAAGCTAGGTAACCAGTATTTTCCATTCAAACCCGTAGCCTCCAGAGGACATATACTGTAATGTCTGGCCTGGCCTAGGGGCACCCACTGACACGCACCACCACCCAGATACCACCCCACCAGCTCTAAGGTGTAATGATAGCCACTGTACTCAAGAGCCCATCCAGCTCAGGGTAGACCACCGCCAGTATGCGGGCCATCAGGGGGGTCAGGGTACGACGGGCACCCCTTCCTCATTGGGAGGCCATCCCCAGCTGGGCCTCTGTGGTCTTTCGTGCCCAGCATCTCAGGTCCTCCCACTGTTTCAGACAGTTGGTGCTCTGCCTTCCATAGACCCCCAGGGTCCGCAAGTCCTAGCGATGGCACGCCATAATCCCTTCTTTTGATGAGTGCTGAACTTCAGAGGTAATACAGACAGGAGAACTCCATTAAACAAACAATCCAGCCTGTCACACACATGGCCCACCATACCCGATCCCATCACCAATGGCACACACATAGGCCAGCTCGCAACATGGACACCTCCAACAGACAATCCCTTCACCTCCACGCACCCTTCCTCGATGCCTTCATACACATCTCCATGCCTTCATGCCACATGCATTGTGCCCACAGTGTACTTACCTGTTGGTCTGCAGGCCCATACAGCAGTCCGTACTGGGGTAGGACCCCATCCACTAGTCCCTCCAACTCCTCAGAAGTGAAGGCTGGTACCCTTTCACTGGTCACACGGGCCATGGTAGGTTCCAGACACAGGTCACAGTAGCACACGCAGTGTAGGTCCTCTCCTGTGGAAGGTCAGGAAACAAGTGAGGAATGTGAAATAAGATGACAGTCACGTCCCCGGCGGTGCATACCGTCACTTCCGGCATATATCCCTATTGGCCACTGTACCCCATAGGGCCCAATATTATCCAATGAGGAATTGCACGGCGGTTCACGACTGCCTACCGCCACGGCGCCCAACATCGGCAACATTACCTAAATTCCACTTGTCCCTCCACACAGGACAGGCGGTCACCATTTCAGGGGGGGAAACAGGCCTATTGATAATTGCTGCATCACAGGATAAATAGGCACATGCTTTGAAATTACACTGTCCCAAAACATGATTGCACAATGTGGACTGCTGTTGTGGAATAGTTGTTCAAATTGTGACAGCCTACCCATTCCTGTGTCCCTTAGATATCTACCGCTGTGGATAATTAGGAGATGGAGATATACCTCCATGTACAGACCCTGGTGGACTTGACTACACTGGAGAACAGGCATATTATTCTCACCTATAGACTGGACAGGGCCACAATCACAGAGCTTTGTGCCCAGTTGGAACCTGACCTGATCTCAGCTATCCGTTGTGAGAAAACAGGGCTGATTGCAGAGGCCCCCTAACTTTTTGCCCCCATTTTCCACTTTTTGCTGGTGTTTTCCTGACTCTGATGGTGCCCTGGGTACTGCTAACCAGTCCCAGGGCCTGTGCTCTGTGTAAAATGGATATGCAAATTAGGCTAATTATAATTGGCTAAGTTAACCTACCTATATGTCCCTAGTATATGGTAGGGCATGTAGGTTTAGGGACCACAGCATAGGTGGTGCACCCATAGGTGCACTGCTGAGGTGCCCAGTGTCATTTTAAAGGCAGTCCTGCCTTGCTGGCTGCTTTTAAATTAAAGTTATATGCAAATTCGACTTTGGAATTAAAAGTAGTTCCAAAGTCTTAAACTACCTTATTTTTACATATAAGTCACCCCTAAGGTGTGCCCTATGTGCCCCTAGGGCTGGGTGCCATGTAACTATAAGCAGGGACTTTATAAAAAATAGTTTTATAAGCCCTGGTGAGGTAAAAACAGCCAAATTCGTTTTTCCCTCATTGTAGTAAATGGCCTTCATAGGCTAGAATGGGGAGACTTTGTTTTAAATTTTAAAGTCTCCTTAAATGATGCATACCAAGAATTTGGTATCAAATTAATTGTTGTAATAAATCCCACAACTTCCAGTTGTTGGATTTAATATAACTTGTTCAGGTAAAGAGTTTTAGACTTTACCTAAAAAGTTGCCAATTTCAGCCCTGCATTGTTTTTGCTGCTGTGCTCTGATTGGCCAGCCTGTAGCAGCTTAGCCAAGCTGCCTTGATGAGGTGTGAAGTGGCCTGGCTTCACACAAAGGAATGTGCCTGTGGGAGGGAATCTCCCCTCAGCAGATGGTGAGGCAGGAAGGGGGGGGGGCTGCCAAACTGGTCTTCAAAGGCAGAGAAGGACATTTGGAGCAACCAGCAACACCCCCACATCCTGCAACCCCAGACAACTAGGTGCCCCCTTGATTAGATTAGGAGAGGGCAGGAGAGGGGTGTGTTTATGATTTTTAGCCACACCAGTGGATGGGCTCAGCCAGATGTAACCTTCAAAAATCAGATTCAGCCATGATGGATTTTTAGAGAATGTTGCCCACTGGGATGGATTTTTGCCACACTTCCCAGGAAGTGGTCATCGCAGGGGGAAGGACCCTGCCCCTGATTGGAGAACCAGGACCCCCCTGCTTTCACCCAGGAGCAAGGATAAAACTGGCAGACCTGTACGCAGACCTGTACCCACACCTCAGATCCCCATCAGATTCCAACAAGGAAGAACTAAAGGAGAAGAAGGACTGCCCTGCTGGACCCCTGGCCTGCACCTGGAACCTGCACTCAGAAGGACTGCACCAGCTGCACACTTGGGCTTCACCACAAGAAGGACTTTGCCTGGCTTCAACTGGTTCAAGGAGGGACTCCCTGTTTGCTACAGGTGAAAAATTGCTATCCAGAGTCCCCTGTACCAACTCCTGAAGAAAGTGACCAGCTGACCACTGTCCAGTGGCCAAAAAGGAGTTTGTGCCAGGTGCATTCTGGGAGTTGTAGTCCGCACCCCCCAAGGACCATCTCAGAACTTCTGGACCCTTGGGGTGAGCTGTGGACCCCAAAAGAACCTTAAAAGAACATCTGGGTGAAGCCCCAGAAGTTTGGAGAAGATTTGAGAATTTTTGTAAAAAAGCTCCATAGAGGGACCGACGCGCCGCGGAAATTCTAGCCGGCTTGCCTCAACCGCGACCCGGCCTGACTTGGTGGTTCGTCCCGGTAAAGAAAAATCTCAGAAAAAGAGACTAAGTCCGAAGGTAAAAAGTTGACCGGGACCTCCCAACCATCGTATCCGAGAAGGGCTCCATGGACGTCGGATCAAGATCCAGGTTTACCCCGGTCGAAGGATTTTCACCTTGAAAAAACGACTAAGTCTGAAGGTAAAAATCTCCACCGAGGAATCCAGCATCGCGTATCCGGAGAAGGGCTCCAGGAGGTCGGATTGGACTGGCAGGCTCATCCCGCTGAAGAAAATCTTCAAAATAAAGACTAAGGGGGTCATTCCAACCCTGGCGGTCGGTGATAAAGCGGCGGCCAACCCGCCAACAGTCTGGCGGTCAAAAAAATGGAATTCTGACCCTGGCGGGAACCACCAACACAGCCCGCCACTTTAACACTCCGACCGCCACGGCGGGACAGACAAACAGCGCGGCGGTCACCGCCAACAGGCAGGCGGCAGACAATGTACCGCCCACAGTATCACAACTCACCAATCCGCCACCTTTTCCGGGGCGGGAGCCCCGCCGATAAAAACACGGCGGAAACAGACTACGAACGGGAAAACGCTCACCTCTATACACTCCACGAGGACGGAGGACAGCATGGAACCCGAATTAAACATCCTACCAGCTCTTGTCTACCTGCTCATCTACCACGAGTACGAACTCCGGCGCAGAAGACAACGGTGAGTACTGCACCTACGACACAGGGGAGGGGGGAGGACGAAAGGTTACGGGCACACACATAGGCCCCCCCCCCAACTATCAACATACCAATGCAGAGCAACAACTGAGTGACACCCCCCAAAAATCCCCCTGAAAAATGCAAAGACATAATAAAACTTTAAATTAAATTTATGTATAAATTAGGTTCATTGAAGTCATGGAAAATTATCGTTATGAAATATCAAAGCAAAAATCATGAACAGTTCGAAAACTATGTACAAAGTCAATAAGTCCTGCTCAGTGTGTCAAATATCCACAGTCCGTGGGCCAATGTCTACCAAACACATGGGCAAAGCCCACACAGGAGACCTGAGTCCGTTGGAGAGAACACTGCTGGGGCATCAGATGACAAAACTACAGGAACCTCAGGGGGAAGGGAAGGGGGGGCACCTCAGCCACAGGAGTCCACGACGCCAGAACCACGAAGGGGCCACCATGCCCACTGTGCCATCCTGGGGAGTGCAAAGCCACAGTCCATCAGGTGGATTACAGACTCCACTGGTCATGGAGGAGGCAGGGTGCCCAGAGTGCAGCGTGAACACTAGCTCGACACAGAACCAACACTGTCAATGGGCCTGCGGTGCTTGACAGGAAGGGCCCAGCGGAGCGGTGCATTGAGACGGCGGGGCCCAGCGGAGCGGTGCTTGAGATGAAGGGCCCAGCGAAGCGGTGCTTGACAGGAAGGGCCCAGCGGAGCGGTGCTTGAGATGAAGGGCCCAGCGGAGCGGTGCTTGACAGGAAGGGCCCAGCGGAGCGGTGCTTGAGATGAAGGGCCCAGCGGAGCGGTGCTTGACAGGAAGGGCCCAGCGGAGCGGTGCTTGACAGGAAGGGCCCAGCGGAGCGGTGCTTGAGACGGCGGGGCCCAGCGGAGCGGTGCTTGAGATGAAGGGCCCAGCGAAGGGGTGCTTGACAGGAAGGGCCCAGCGGAGCGGTGCTTGAGACGGCGGGGCCCAGCGGAGCGGTGCTTGAGATGAAGGGCCCAGTGGAGCGGTGCTTGACAGGAAGTGACGGAGTCCTGGGCCCGTGGGTGTCCTCCGTCACACCCGGGAAGGGGCTTGTGGGGCCCTCCTGGTCAGCTCCCCTGCTGGCTGACTTCTCCGCCCTGCTGCCCTTGCCCTCCTTCGATGAGGCTCTCTGGCCCTTGCCTGCCCTTGATGTTGTGGCAGGTGACGGGCCACGACTTCGCTCCTTGGGGGCAGCCGTGTCAGCCTTCTCACGGCGGCCCTTGTTTTTACGGGTTCTCTTTCCAGGGGGGGGGGGGGTGGCTGTTCCCTTGCTGCTGGCCGATGTATCTGTGCTGGGAAAGGGTGGACTCCAAAACCCATGCACAATGGTCAGACTTGATGCAGGGCTGGTGGTGGCTGAGGTGCTCTTAGGACTCTTACCAGATGGAGGGGGTGGGTCAGTGACTGGAACGAGCTCAAGGTTGGAAAGGAACTGCACTTGGGAAGGACAGGGACGGGTAGGTGTAGTGGGTATGGGAGTGGAGGAAGAGGATGTGGTTGTAGGAGAGTCAAGTGTGCTGTCTTTGGGTGCAGGTGCTTGTGACGGAGGCTGTGGTGAGGTGGATGGCTGTTGGGTGGGTGGCTGCCTGCGTTTGTGTGTTTTGGAAGAGGGGGTGACAGACACACTGGGAGAGGACACAGGGGACGTGTAAATGGTAGTGGGGGTGGTGACTGCACGTGTGCGGACTGTACTGGAGGGTGTGGTGGTGATGGAAGTACTGG
Organism: Pleurodeles waltl; assembly: GCF_031143425.1. NCBI lineage: Eukaryota > Metazoa > Chordata > Amphibia > Caudata > Salamandridae > Pleurodeles > Pleurodeles waltl. Next base: position 1,188,386,188 of record NC_090439.1, read on the forward strand.
CTGATGGTGGTGTGCATGCAGGTGTGAGTGGAGACGTCACAGGGAGGGGGGAGGGAGACGAGGAGGAGGGGGACACAGAGGTGGTAGTGACTGTTGCCATGTCTGCATCTGGATGTTGCTTGGGTGAACGCTTGTGGGATCTGTGGTGCTTATGTCTGGATGAGCTGCCCTTGGGTGTTGAGGTGTGTGCAGGCTGGTCTGATGGTGTGGATGGGATAGGCTGAGGAACAGGAGACTGGGAGACGGTGGAGGCAGTTAGAAGAGGGAGGCTGGAAACAGGGACAATGGCTGCCATCAGTGCTGAGGCCAGAGCATTGAATGATCGTTGATGGGCAGCCTGACCCGAATGAATGCCCTCCAGGTATGCATTGCTCCGATGCACCTCCCTCTCTACCCCCTGGATGGCATTCAAAAGGGTAGACTGCCCAACAATGAGCGTCCTGAGGAGGTCAATGACCTCCTCACTGAGGGCAGCAGGGGTAACTGGGGCAGGGCCTGAGGTGCCTGGGGCGAAGGAGATGCCCGCCTTCCTGGGCGAGCGGGCACGGAGCGAAGGCTGAGGGGCTGCTGGGAGGGCGGGGCTGGTGCGCTGGGTGGCGGCTGTACCTGTTGAGGCGGGGGGCACGGATGTTGCAGCCACCGCTAGGGAGCTCCCTTCCGAGGACGTGTCAGTGTCGCTGGTGTCACCACGGGTCCCCGTTGTGGAGCTCCCCTCGCCCTCCATATCACTGGTGACCTCGGTGTCTGTAGCATGGCCCACCGGGGCCTTGTGAGTTGCAGCTCCCTCGTGCTCCGATGCCAATTCTCCTCCGCCTGATGATGCTAATGCACATATGCACAAGAAGATGAAGAAAAAGGGTGGGGGGAGAAATAAAGACAGGTTGAGTGCATGCATTGTCAACACCGTTGTCGGAGAGGACAGACACAGGAGCCTCCAGCACTACGCCGCGCAATCGGGGTACACTACTCAGTACTTGTGACTAGGCCTACAGGTCTATGGACAACAAATGCACACATGGGTGATGCTGGACCATGGATTGCTGTACTTGGCACCCTACAGAGGTGGGGGGTGGGGGCACAGGTCCATGCCTAAAGGAGGGGACTACACTACAGAAAGCGCCCTGGCCTAATGTCACCCACAGCCCTCCTCCCCCACCCAGGCACCTCCACTGCGCGTAAAGATAGCAGAATGTGCTGGTACTCACCCCCTTGTGTCTGCTGTGATGTCCTCACGCGCCCATCCAAATCGGGGTAGGCCACCACCAGGATCCGGGACATCAGGGGGGTCAAGGTATGACTGGCACCCCTCCTACGTTGGGAAGCCATCCCCAGCATTGACTCGGCGGTCTTCCTGGTCCCGCGGCGGATGTCCTCCCACCTCTTTCGGCAGTGGGTGCCCCGTCTGTTGTGGACCCCCAGGGCCCGGACTTCCTTGGCGATGGCACGCCAAATGTCGACTTTCTGATGGGCGCTGACCTATTTGACATGTACAGGGTGGGAAAGGAATTTTCAACATTTTTCTGCATGTTAGATGTGATTGCCCCCCCCCCTCCCCAACCCTGCCATGTGGCACATGCTCTCATCTGTTGTGCCTTGCACTCCTCATTCGCTCCCCACCCCACCATCTTACATCCACCATACACAACCCAGGCATAGCCCATTCAACGTGCACCCAGTGTACTTACCTGTTGGTCTGGAGGACCGTAGAGTAGCGCATACTGGGGCAGGACCCCATCCACAAGTTTCTCCAACTCTTCTGAAGTGAAGGCAGGGGCCCTTTCCCCAGTCACAGCAGCCATTGTCTCTTCCAGACTGAGGTCACAGCAGCACTTGCAGTATAGGTCCTCTCCTGTGGATGGTCAGGTCTCGAGTGGTTAAGCAGATAGAAAATGGCGGTCACGCCCGCGGCGGTGCGTACCGCCGCGGTGTGTACCGCGACCGCCGGCGCACATCGTCATTGGCTCCTGAGACCCATAGGGTTCAATGTTAACCAATGCGCCTTCGCACTGCGGTCTTCGACCGCCTACCGCCACGGTGTGCCACGCCAGCGCGTTGACCTCATATCCCACTGTCACACTTCTCAGGTCAGGCAGCCGCCATTACAAGGGCCCACATGGCTTAATTGCTACTGCGTCACACAGGCCTAGGCCTTGCATTGCCACTCATACAAGCCTTTCAATGCATAGCGATTCGTGTACTGTGCAAGCTGGGTGAACGTACCTGTGGGTTGCTTGACTCTGTGTTCCATGTTGTCCTCCCGTGTACCGACCGCTGGTGGACCTGTCGACAATGGAAGAACGACATATTATACTAGGATACCGACTTGACCGAGCCACTATACATGAACTGTGTGCCCAGCTGGAGCCTGACCTGATGTCCCCCATCCGCCAACCCACAGGGATTCCCCCTCTGGTGCAGGTTCTGTCAGTACTCCATTTTTTGGCAAGTGGGTCTTTTCAGACAACAGTGGCCATGTCATCAGGGATGTCTCAGCCTATGTTTTCTAAGGTTTTGTCCAGAGTGTTGTCTGCCCTGATGAAATACATGCGGAGATACATTGTTTTCCCTGAGGAGGGTGATTTGGCCACTGTGAAGGGTGATTTCTATGCCCTTGGACATATCCCCAACATCATTGGTGCCATTGATGGGACCCATGTGGCTTTAGTACCCCCAAAAGACAATGAGCAGGTGTACAGAAATAGAAAAAATTACCATTCGATGAATGTCCAGGTGGTCTGTTTGGCTGACCAGCACATCTCCCATCTAAATGCCAAGTTCCCTGGGTCAGTGCATGACGCGTATGTCATGCGAAATAGCAGCATCCCTTATGTGATGGAACAGCTACAGAGACACCGTGTGTGGCTAATAGGTGACTCTGGTTACCCCAACCTGCCTTGGCTATTGACCCCAGTGAGGAATCCCCGGACCAGGGCAGAGGAACGCTACAATGAGGCACATGGGCCAACTAGGAGGATTATGGAACGGACCTTCGGGGTCCTGAAGGCCAGGTTTAGGTGCCTGCATATGACAGGTGGATCCCTAATGTACTCACCAAAGAAGGTGTGTTATATCATCGTGGCCTGCTGTATGCTTCACAATCTTGCATTGTGACGCCAGGTGCCTTTCCCGCAGGAGGATGGTCCAGATGGTGGTGTTGTAGCAGCTGTGGAGCCTGTAGAGAGTGAAGAGGAGGAAGACGACGGGGACGACACGGACAACAGGGACACAGTTATACAACAGTATTTTCAGTAGCACACAGGTAAGAATCACCCACGCCATTTTACATTTACTTCTGCCCTCCTGCATCTCTACTTTCTGTGTTTCCCCCCAGTTCCTTTTAACTGATTTTTGACTTTCCCTTCCCTTTTCAGAGCTGTATGACCCACAGCGTGACTTCTGCTTTGTTTGCCCATGGACTAATGCTTATAGACATTGGTATGTTGTCATCACAATGTGACTGAACATTATTGCACCGTTATGTGTAAAACATTTGTAAAGAATACAAGCAGACTCCTGATTTTTGAAGTGCAATTGGTGATTTATTTTAAGTGCTGCATATGGGTCCATGATAGTAAAACGGTGATGGGTGGGGGTGGAGTAATGTCCATGGAGGAGTCCAGTTCTCAGTCGCACAGGTGCATTGTCCATATGCCTGTGGAAGGATGGAGCAGGGGCAGTTCAAGGTTGGACAGGGTGACAATGTGGGACAGTGGGATGACATCAGGGGGTATCTTATGCTGCCGGGGGTCTTGGCATCCTACTCTGTCTTCTTGTGTGATCTCAGGTTCCGCTTGCGGGGTGGTTGATCTTCAGCAGGGGTGGGGTTCTGGTGGCCTGTCATTGTGTGGGGGCCTCCTGTCCACTAGCGCCGGCGGAGGTGGTAGGCTGTTCGTGGTCCGGGCTAGTGACAGGGGCCCTTTGGGGTGCCACATGGTCCCGCAATGTGGTGACTATCTGGTTGAGGGCCAGGACGATGGTCCCCATTGCGGAACCTATGTTCCTGAGTTTGTCTCTGAACCCCATGTACCGTTCCTCCTGCTGTGCCTGGATCTCCTGGAACCTGGCCAGTACCGTCGCCATCGTCTCCTGGGAGTGGTGGTATGCTCCCATGATGGTGGAGAGGGCCTCTTGGAGAGTGGGTTCCCTGGGCCGGTCCACCCCCTCTCGCACTGCAGCCCTCCCAGTTCCCCTGTTTCCCCGGGCCTCTGTCCCCTGGACGGTGTGCCCACTACCACTGCACCCAGGTCCCTGTTGTTGTTTGGGTGGTGGGTCAGCCTGGGTGCCCTGTAGTGGCGGACACACCGCTGATTGACGGGTCCTGGAGACAGAGGCATGGGCCCGCTGGGTGGGAGCTGTGCTGGTATTCCCAGAGGGGGTTGGGTCTGCTGTGGCCTGTGTCTGTGTGTGGGGAACCGACTGTCCAGAGGTCCCCGATGGTCCGGGCTGGTCATCAGGTTCTAGGTCGACAGAGCTGCTGTCATCACTGGGGGCCTGTTCTGGGGGTGGGATGGACAAATCTGGACCCTCCTGGCTGGTGTGTTGGCGTTCGGGCCCTGCAGGGGTAAAAGAGTATGGTTATTGCTTCTGTGTGTGCCATGGCATGCGATTTGTGGGTGCCCTTGTTCCCCAGTGCTGGCATTCCCTTGTGGGAGGAGTTGTGAGGGTGGTTTGTGGGGGGGGATGGGTGTGTGCAGTGGTCATGCTTAGGTGATGGGTGTCCATGGTTTGTGTTGGCATTCAAGGATTGGTGTTGTGTTGGGTGGGTTGTGTTGGGTGGGTTGTGCTGGTGAGACATTGGCAGGGAGGATATGTGCTGGGGGGTTGGGGGTGAGGGTGGGGGTGTGGGTTGGCATGCTGGTGGTTGGGGGGGTAAGGTAGTTGAGATTAGACTTACCAGAGTCCATTCCTCCGCCTACTCCAGCGAGGCCCTCAGGATGCAGGATGTTCAAGACCTCTTGCTCCCATGCTGTGAATTCGGGTGGAGTGGGTGGGGGTCCGCCGCCAGTCTTCTGCACAGCGATGTTGTGTCTTGACACCATCGACCGCACCTTCCCCCGTAGTTTGTTCCAGCGCTTTCGGATGTCTTCCCGGTTTCTGGGATGCTGTCCCACAGCGTTGACCCTGTAGACGATCCTTTGCCATAGCTCCGCCTTCCTGGCTATTGTGGTGTGCTGCACCTGTGTGCCGAATAGCTGGGGCTCTACCCTAATTATTTCCTCCACCATGACCCTGAGTTCTTGGTCCGAGAACCTGGGGTGTCTTTGGGGTGCCATGGGGTGGTGTGGGGTGGTGTTTGTGGTGATGAGTGTGGTGTGTGTGGTGGTGTGTGGTGTTTTGTGCGTAGATGTAGTGTGGGTGATGATGTTGTGTTCCTGTGTGTGTTGGGGTTTTCGATAGCTGTGCTCTCTCTCTCTCTCTCGCCTTCTCTCCGAATTTCTAGTAGTGGGGGTTTGTGGGTGATGTGGGTGTGTGTTTTATAGTTGATTGGATGTGTGGGAGTGGTGTTTGTATGTGTATCAGGTGTGTGTATTTCAAATTGTCCAATGTGGCTGTGTTTTGGAGCTGGGTGTGTATTTTGACCGCGGCGGTGTGTACCGCCAATGGAATACCGCAGTTAAAAGACCGCTGCGTGGATTCGTGGGTCGTAATGGCATGGGCGTGTTTGTGTTGGCGTGGCGGTGGAGGTATGGCCATCTCCAGTTTATCGCTGACCGCTGATGATGCGGCCTTCCGTGGATGTCGGGTTTTTGGCGGCTTGGCAGTTGTGGGTCAGAATGACCGTGGCGGTTTACCGCGGCCGCGGCGGTAGAATGGCGGTCTTCTGACCGGCGGTAAGAGCCTTTTACCGCCGAGGTCAGAATGACCGCCTAAGTCAGAAGGTAACTTTTTAACCGAGGCCTCCCGCGACCTGTAGCCGAGCAGGGCTCCATCGCGGTCGGCCTGAAACTTTGACTTTGCCCCGGTCGAGGTGCAACCAGATGACCCGATTGGCGCTTTTTGTTTCAAAGCGTTAGAAAAATAATAATTCTTTAAAAATTCATATCTCCGGTTCCCTTATCCGATTTTATTCGTTTTTGTGTCATTTTAAAGATAAAAATATAAACTATTTTTATAAATTGATTTTGGATTTTTAAACTGTTTCCTGTGTTTTATTTAAATACTGTTTTGTGATATTTGAATGCTTTACACATTGTCTCCTAAGTTAAGCCTTGACGCTCGTTGCCAAGCTACCAAGGGTTGAGCTGGGGTTAATTTACTGAGACCTAACTGGACCTAAGTGGAGGTTAGTGGCTTGTTGCTAGGTGTAGGTACATACCTGCCCTTACCAATAACCCATTTTCCAACATCCGTCATCCGACTGGGATCCCCCCTCTTTTGCAGGTTCTATCAGTGCTCCATTTCCTTGCAACTGGTTCTTTCCAAGTGACAGTGGGCTTGGCAGCAGGAATGTCAGAGCCAATGTTCTCAATTGTGCTGGCAAGAGTCTTGTCTGCCCTGATAAAACACATGTGCAACCACATTGCATTCCCCTAGGTGGTGGATTTGGCCACTGGGAAGGCCAGGTTTTATGCAATGGGACAGATCCCCAATATAATTAGGGAGATTGACGGAACACATATTGCGTTTGTCCCCCAGCCAAAATGAACAGGTGTTAAGGAATCGTAAGAGTTTCCACTCCAGGAATATGCAGATGAAGTGTTTGGTGGACCAGTACATCTTCCACGTCAATGCTAAGTATCCTGGGTCAGTATGTGATGCCTTTGTCCTAAGGAATAGCAGCATCCCAAATGTGATGTCCCAACTACAGATGCACAGGGTGGGGTTAAAAGGTGGGCCTTGGTTCCCACCCAGTATATGTTGGTGTATGCCTATTCAGTTGGCCATATCGGATAGTGTGTCGCTAAATGTTGTCCCTCAATATTTGCAGGTGACTCTGGTTGCCAAAACTTATCATGGCTGCTGAACCCTGTGAGGAATGTCAGGACAAGGGCAGAAGAACATTATAATCAGGCACATGGGTGAACCAGAAGGATCATTGAGAGGACCTTTGGCCTCCTGAAGGCCAGGTTCAGGTGCCTCCATCTGATAGGTGGATCCCTGTGCTACTTACCCAAGAAGGTCTGCCAGATAGTAGTGTCATGCTGCATGTTGCACAACCTGGCCCTCAGACGTCATGTACCTTTTCTGCAGGAGGAGGAGACTGGAGATGCCCCTGTGGCAGCAGTGGACCCTGAGGACAGTGAGGATGAGGAGGCAGAGGATGAGGATGTAGGCAACAGAACATTGGTGATATGTCAGTACTTTCAATGACACACAGGTGAGACAGTGCAACTTCACATTTCTACAACTATTGGTGTATTCTGTGTGGTATTGGCATACTGGCATTACACATTTCTTTCCCCTACTTACTGTTACCTAAGGATATTCATCTCACAGATATTGGTGATATGACAAAATTGTCCTGATGTGATCACAACAGTCAGCAACAAGTCATTAATTCTATGATCATACTATTTACAGTTCATTTGAAATGGTTGTAGCTGTTTCAAACAATAAAAATTTGAAAAACATGAAATACTAGTAGTCGAGTTTTAGCCAAGGGTGTTTATTGTTGGGCTAAAATCTAGAGGGGAAAGTGCAATGGAATGGGGTGATGATGGAGGAAAGTCCATGGTATTGTTCCAGTCTGTTTGTATGGGGCCATAGGAAGGGGAGCAATGGCAGTTTAAGTGGACAAGGTGACTGAGTTTGACACAAGGGGATAGTCTGGGGAGTCTAATTCCCTGGCGGTGGTCTTGATAAGAGTCTCTGGCTTCTGTCTGGTTCGCAGGGAATGTTTGTGTGGTGGTTCACCTTCTGCAGGGGTAGGGGTGCTGGTTGCCTGTTGGTCCTGTGGCGGGGCCTCCCAGCCACTAGTGGCAGCGGAAGTAGAGGGCTGTTCAGATGACTGGCTAGTGGCAGGGGCCTGCTGGTGTGCTGTTGTTTCACTCATGATGTTGGCGATGTCTTCCAGCACCCCTGCTATGGAGATCAGGGAGGTGTTGATGGCCTGCAAGTCCTCCCTGATCCCCATATACTGCCCCTCCTGCAGTCGCCTTTTCTCCTGCACATTGTCTAGGATCTGGCCCATCGTATCCTCAGAATGTTGGTAGGCTCCCAGGATCTTGGAGAGTGCTTCCTGGAGAGTTGGTTCCCTGGTCCTGTCCTCCCCCTGGCGCACATCAGTCCTCCCAGTTTCCCTGTTGGCCTCTGCCTCTGTCCGATGAACGGTGTGCCCACTGCCACTAACCCCAGGTCCCTGATTGTCTTGTGGGTGATGTGTGGCCTGGGGTCCCTGTACAGGTGGGCGCACTGCTGATTGATGGGTCCCAGAGACAGAGGCGTGGGTATGCTGGGTGGATGTTGTGGTGTTGGTTCCTGATGGGGCGGCTCTATGGTGGTCTGTGAGTGAGCTTGGGTGACCAGCTGTCCAGTGGTCCCTGATAATCCAGGTAGGTCGACCAGGTCCTGAAGTCCAATGTTACTGTCATCACTGTGGGCCTCTTCTGTTGGGGGACTGAGTAGTGGTGGCACCTCCTCTCCAATGACATTGGCTGGGGTACCTGTGGGGATGTAAATGATGTATTATGCTTCAAGTATATGACATTTGTACTTCTGTAGATTCCCCTCTATGGTTGTTGTTACTCTGCCAGCTTTTGCTTGTGTGTGTTGGTGTATTGTGGGGTTCTTAGTTTCCCTATGCTATGCATGCTTTAATGATGAGTGTCCATGCAGGGCTGGGAGGGGTATCCATGCATTAGTACAGCATGCAGGGCCTGGCATTGAGTTTAGTGAGATGTGTTGGTGGAGTGTGTGGGATGCGGTGGAGTTATGGGACTGAGGATGAGGGTGTGTGATGGCATGCAGGTATGGGGGGAGATAATTGTTAAACGTTGTCTTGCCAGTCTCCAGTCCTCCACCAACTTTGGAGAGTCCCTCAGGATGCAGTTTTGCCAGTACCTGCTCCTCCCATGCTGTGAGTTGTGGGGGAGGAAGTTGGGGTCCACTGCCAGTCCTCAGTATGACAAGCTAGTGTCTTGCTGCTATGGAACGTACTTTCCCCCGTAGGTCGTTCCACCTCTTCCTGATGTAGTCCCTTGTTCTTGGGTGCTGTCCCACAGCATTGACCCTGTCCACGATTCTCCACCATAGCTCCATCTTCCTTGCTATTGATATCTGCTGCACCTGTGCTCTAAAGAGCTGTGGCTCTACCCTGATGATTTCCTCGACCATGACCCTTAACTCATCCTCACTGAAACGGGGTGCCTTTGTGGTGCCATGGTTGTTGCATGATGTGTGTTGGTGAGGGTGTATTGGGTAATGTGGTTGTGTGTGTGATGTAGAGTGTGTGAGGGGTGTATGAGTGTTTGTGTGCTTGTGTCTAGTTATCTCTGTGCTCTTCTTCTCAGTCTCGTGATGGCAATAGTTGTCTGTAAATTGTTGTGGGTAATGTGGGTGGGTGTTTTATAGTGGTATGGGTGTGTGTCTGTGTGTGTGTGTGTGTGTGTGTGTGTGTGTGTGCGTATGGTTGTCAGGTGTGGGCCAATGTGGTGTTGTTTTGTATGTGGGTGTCCATTCTGAGCGTGGCTGTATGTACTGCCAATGGTTTACCGCTGTTGAATGTCCTCCGTGGTGGTTTGTGGGTCCTAATGTGATGGGCGTTGTTCTGTTGGCATAACGGTGTGGGTTTTAGGACAATCACTTTATCACTGAACTTTGGGCTGTAGGATTTGTGTATGTGGCTGTATTCTGCGGAATTGGTGTGTGTGTCATAATATGGTGATTGGATATTCACCAGTGCGGCCGTAAGTTGGCAGCCGTCAGCAAGGCAATAAGTGGGATTTACCGCCAATGTCATAATGAAGACCTTATAGTCTGATCTGCACTCTTTGAATTTCTCTTCACTGGTGCAGGTATCATGGTGCCGTGTTAAGGCTTGGGAAACCTCTCTTCACCCTCGCACACTCTTTATTAAACTAACCCATCCACCCAGACCGCCCCCCTCTATTATTGCCAACTAACTTAGATGCTGCAGCATAGATCACGGGGCTCTCAACTCCCCTATCATCATGTCATATGTAACTAGGTTTGAGGAGCTATCTCTGGTCAGAGCGAATATAATAAATTGTGCAAAGTTAGCCATTATGGCCCTCATTACAACCCTGGCGGTAAATCCCGCTTACCGCTGTGCAGAAGACCGCCAACATACCGCTGCTGCAGCGGAATTCCGCTACAGGTATTACGACCCACAGCCCAGAGTCCGCCACAATACAGAAACCCACACAAGTCCGCCACACCAAAGGTCAGTGATAAACTGGCGATAACAAAACCGACACCGTCACGCCAATAAGAATACGCCCACACTATCACGACCCACGAATCAACGCAGCGGTCTTTCAACTGCGGTAAGCCATTGGCGGTACACACCGCCACGCTCAAAATACACACACATATACAAAACACAACCACATTGGACAATTCGAAATACACACACCTGATACACATACACACGGCACACCCACACACCCAATCCAATATAAAGCACACACCCACATCACCCACAAACCCTTCCTACCTGAAATTTGAAAGCAGGCCAGAGAGAGACACTACTTAAAACAACACCAGCATCCACAGACACACAACACCATCACTTACACAACATCCACGCACCTCAAACAACACACACCAACACACACCCTCACATATCACAACAGACACTACCTCACACATCACCCACACCACATCATGGCAGCTCAATAACACCCCACGTTTTCTGAGGAGGAGCTCAGGGTCATGGTGGAGGAAATCGTCCAGATAGAGCCACAGCTATTCGGATCACAGGTGCAGCAGACATCCATTGCAAGGAAGATGGAGCTATGGCGCAGAATTGTCGAGGGGGTACACTCAGTGGGACAGCATACAAGAACTAGGGATGACATCAGAAACCAACCACCACTAAGGACAGGGGGTGGAACAGGTGGGGATGGAGGACCGTTGGGGGTTAAATTTTGGGTCAGTTTGTAGTTGTTCAGGACAGTTTGAGGGTCCTGAGAAATCCTGGGGTGTTCCGCTGCTTATCCCCGACTGCTTTTGGCTGTATCGCCGTCTTACCACTTTGCCGCCTTGCTGCCCTCCATTAGCTCCCTCTCCGTTGACTCATTCCACTGCTTCCCACACGCTGCTTACCTGCGGCTCCGGCTCCAATACCCCAGAAGCAGTCCTTGAGTTCTGGAAGCAGTCCTTGAGGCATCCACAGTGTGGAATTTTCCAGGTGTGGTAAATACCTCTTATTCCAGGTTTTGCTCCTTGTAGTGTGACCACACAAAGGGGTGTAGGATTTACAGCCTACAATTCTTCATGTTTAGCTTCTTCGTTGGGCATTTTTTGATAAATTGTCAAATCTGTGATAATACCCTGTTCAGTAAATAAATACTCCAGTCTCGGGTAAATTACCTGTTACTCATAATTATGATTCCTGCACTTATTTATATATGTTTGTTTGCTTGGAATTTAGTGCTGCACTTATAATTATGGGCACAATTCAGTTTGGTATTTGCTCAATAAACCTGCATTACATCATGTCACACAGTTTATTTTAACAAATGTCTAAGGGATGATGCCAGCAACCAGAGAAGTACACCCAATCAGAAAATGAAGGTTCCGTCACATCCCTTGTGTAGAGCTCAGGTATCATGTGTCCACCTCTTCTGTGAAAGTATAAAAGGCATATACTGAGCATAAGATGTACAAACCTCCCAGGAAGGTGCATAGATTCCATTACTCTACTTCTTACTGTCTTAACACCATGAGGGCCATCCTTGCAGCTGTCATCATGTTCCAGGCAATGACAACTGGAGGTAAGATTGTCATGACCTTCTATATTTTTGAATTCTTTGGGTACACAGAATGGTGCACATAGTTACTGAGAGATATAGATACTAAAAGAGTAATCATCAGGGAAGGGCTACCTTCTTTCCAGAAAACAGCTGTAAGTTTAAAAGGCCCTTGGTGACTTTATCTACTATCATATCACTCCCCTTTTTTCCTTTGTTCCTGTCTTTATGTAAGTTTTAGACAACCTATAATTGCAAGAGACCACCCACCTTCAAACTGAAAATCTGGTGCTCTCTGTGACCCCTATTAATGCACTCTGGGGTGGGCTAAGAGAAAAATGATTCGCAGTGAGTTGTAGTCTTGAGAGGGTGCCCTACCTTACATTAGGGTCTACCTGAGGTTCTGCCAGGCTGATCCTTGCTAAAGCTTTTAGTTCTGTACCCTGTGACTAGTCCTTCTAGCCTCCCAATGAAAATGCAGTCAATAAACATCTCAAACTTTGTAACAGGTGCAAAGGAGGATTGAGCGTAATCATCTTTGGAGCACCTGTTGTCACAGTTACCATAAATGATAATCAACATATTTTTGCATGAATTTTGGCAAGGTGGAGAAGCAAGTGGCTAGCACAAATATAAGCACATATACTGTAGCTACCACATCTAGTTAATGGATGTTGCATGTAGGATCAAGACACAGCTGCATCCACATGTTTCCACAGTCCTCGGTTAACTTTGGTTGCTGCTCTGTGTTGCGTCAAATGTTAGTCAATCTATATGTATCTCTAACTGTCCTTATCTATATATATTTATATATATATATATATATATATATATATATATATATATATATGTCCCCTTTTTTGCTTGTCTACCCCAAGTGACTTTTTTGTGTTTATGTTTCTTCACTCTTCTAGTCTCCAAAAAGTAAAAAACTCTGTCACATTTTATATTTCACATTAAATTTGTACCAATGAGCCCCATAATTTCTTTGTGCTCTACGTAATCCTGAAACATTTCAACATGAAGCGTGAATGGCTTTTTACAGATAAATCTGTCTGAATGAATGAAAAGAAAACACATACAAAGAACTCCAGGTTGTATTTCTTCTCCCAGCAGATTGCCTACTTTGTGAGCAGTGCTTGGCTACCAACGCCATCAGTTGCTCAGGTATCCTCAAGCAATGCTCTCCTGACGTCACTCACTGCGTCAAAGGGCTGGAGAACAGCACACTGGGTAAGTGCCACATGCCACATATCTGTAACGTGACTCAATCATCAAACTTCTGTCCAGCGCTTAATATGTGCTGTTTGGGATACATTTCTCAAGCTGTCAAACTCAGTTCTCTTGCTTGCCTGTTTTCAAAGTACTAATCTGAAAAAAAAATCTGTGACAGAACAGATAGGATGACAGAAATGTGGAAAAGGTTAGAAAGGCATGTGAGTAACATCAGTGGCAGCATGCCATTTGTGGTGGTGGTGGTGGTGGGGGGCGGGGGTGCCGCGGCATTCAAACATGTTTAGGAGGAATTGTCCTACTCACTAAAATTCATATTTGCTGAGTAACATTGATGTTATTTTGACACACACACACTTGCTTCTCCTTGGTACAGCATACTGCTTACCCATGTCTGCTCTGGAACTCATAATCATATCAGTTTCTTGTTAAATGAAAACATGCATTTTTTCCAACAGGGAGTGATGTTGCTCTAACCGTGTTCAAGGGCTGTCTGGATCCTTCCCGCAAACAAACCTGCAATAGAGAGGTCTCCTTCAGAAACTCAGTGTCGTCTTTGCAGATCAGTAGAACATGCTGTGACTCTGACTTCTGCAACAGAGGGGATGTGCAAGGTATGTACAATATATGACTCTGATGTCCGTAACACAGGCGGTGAGTAGGGTTTGTCAAGTCTGATGGAGCAGATGTGCAGGGTAGGTTCAATGTGTGACATATGTAACAGAGTATGTATAGGGTACATGCAGGCTTTGACTTCTACATATATAACTGAGGGGGTGTGCAGGGTACAAACAAGGTGTGACATGTGCAGAGGCGATGTACATGGGTCAAGCAGTGTGCAACTTAAAGGTCTCTGAAGTAGGGGACACGCAACGTTTGTATAGTATGTGTCTTTGTCCACATTAACAGAGGGGATTGTGTGCATGAGCTGGCTGTGAGTGGAATACTGAAACTTGAGAAATACCTAGAGCATCGCTTAGCTAGTGGTGTGGGTTTTCACCAATAATCTCCCCCCCACCCCCAAAATCAAAGGAATTCACAACTCGGACAGTTGTATAGCACAACACAGAGGCCAATCTTATTAACCTTCACATATATGCCTTCCACAAACTCCACCACCAACGTCTTGACACAGAAATCATACACATTGAAGTCAGATTTTAAGAGAACCCATCTCCTTGCAGGATCCTCACTGCTGTCAAACATGTTCTCAATGGTATGTGCCGGTGATAAAGAGTTCTAAAGTGTAGAGTTTTTCTGTGGGTAAGTCAGAAGACACTTGCCCTCCATTCTCCTCTTTCACCCCTAATTAAAATAAATGTCTAGGAGGGAGTACTGGGTTCCACAATAAATGCATGGAGGAAAGCCTCTTATTGAGAAGCTGGAATCAAATCTTGGCTAAGTAGGGATACAAGCTTCAGACTTATCTCCATTCATGATCATAGGACCCATTATTACAGACCCAAAAAGTGTCCTTATGGGTCCACAATTGTGGCACCACATCAACAGGGGTGTGGGTGCTGACCTGCTTCGTGCAAGCCACCCAATACTTCCCCTCACTTCTGGCCACACAACTGTTTATTTATTTTAGCTATGTTCAAGTGAACACCACTTTGAAGAACACTACCAAACCACAGGTCAGCCATCTTGGCCTTTCAGGGCTCTTGCGTACAGGAAGAGGAGTAAGGGGCTGATCCACAATCCATCTACTGATTGCTGCACTGGTTGTTATTTAGTAGACATACTGTGCATGACTTCGCCACTGCAGTATATTTGTTAACATGGGTCTGCCTGGGTGCTCAGCAGTGCATCCCTTAGAACAGTTAGGAGTGGCACAGGGTGGCAGAGGTTGGATTCCAAGCCCTCTCCAAGCTTCTGATAGCACTAGGACTCCAGTTATATTAGAAAATGGGAGAAAGCCTTTGGCAGCTCATCTATAGGCCTCTTCTGCCCTGTCTGATTTCTCGTTTGCAGTACTGGAATCATGCAGTGCTAGTTCCACTGTCCAGTGGGAGATGCGTACCCTGCTGTGAGGATGAATCAAGATAAGAAAAATTAGAAGATAATTCAGAAGTTGTTGTTTTGTGCGTTTGTGAGAGTGGATGTGTGAGGGTGCATTTGTCACAGGGAGTGTTTTGTGAGTGAATGTTTATATGTATGTCTGTGACAGAGTAAGAATCAGTGAGAATAGGTGCGTGATTGTGTTTGTGAGTGTTATTGTGCATGAATATGAGTGAATGAAAACCAATGACAGTGATTACATTTGATAGCGTTTCTAAGTGAGAGTGAGTATGTGAACCTGACAATGAGTGAGTGAATGAGACATTGAGAAAGAGTATGGCAAAGAGTAAGTCACCAGGGTGACTGCAGAGTGGGAGTCTGGGTTTATTGTGGGCACAGGTGAGTTAGAATGAGTGAACGAGGGAGAGGAAGAGGAAGAGAATGTGAAAGAGCGAGTATATATTGGACTGTCTTCTAGAATATGTGTGAATGAATGATAATTGGTAAGCTTGTCTATGAGGAAACATATGTAGCAGTTTGTGGTGGTGAGTGTGTTGGAATGTGTGACTGTGATTGTGTGCGCATAGGAGTGGGTGAGAATCACTGAGAATAAATGAGATTCAATGAGACTGAGAAAGAGTATTTTTTTTTTGTATATTTGTGTTTGTCAGTGACAGTGTCAGTGTGTGTGACTGAGAATTAGTGTGAGTGAAATTGAGTTTGAGTGTCAATGAGTGAGTGAGAGAAGGGGAGCGAGAGGAATATGTGAGTCATTGTTTGAAAATGAGTAAACATGTGAGTTAGTAAAAATGAGAGAGTAAGGATATGATAGAGAAAAAGGGGGTCATTCTGACCCCCGCTGGCGGCGGAAGCCGCCAGCCTGGCGGGAACCGCCAGAAGACCGTACCGCGGTCAAAAGACCGCCGCGGTCATTCTGACTTTCCCGCTGGGCTGGCGGGCGACCGCCAAAAAGCCGCCCGCCCGCCCAGCGGGAAAGCCCCAGCAAATAGGAAATCGGCTCCAAATGGAGCCGGCGGAGTTGCTGGTGTGCGACAGGTGCAGTTGCAACCATCGCGATTTTCAGTGTCTGCCAAGCAGACACTGAAAATCTCAATGGGGCCCTGTTAGGAGGCCCCTGCAGTGCCCATGCCAGTGGCATGGGCACTGCAGGGGCTCAGGGGCCCCACGACACCCGTTCCCGCCATCCTGTTTCTGGCGGTGAAAACCGCCAGAAACAGGATGGCGGGAAGGGGGTCGGAATCCCCATGGTGGCGCTGCTTGCAGCCCCGCTGTGGAGGATTCCCTGGGGCAGCGGGAAACCGCCGGTTTCCCTTTTCTGACCGCGGCTTTACCGCCGCGGTCAGAATTGCCCCAGAATCACCGCCAGCCTGTTGGCGGTGCTTCCTTGCCCCCTGACCTGGCGGTCTATGACCGCCAGGGTAGGAATCACCCCCAAAGTGTTTACGACTGACGAAGTGTGTGGATTGGGGCACTTGTGGCAAAATGCAAGCATTGGCAAATTACAGGTAATGCATGGCCTGATGAAGAACACAAGAGGATGTGGGGGTGGGATCAAACTCTCTGGCCACCTGACACTAAGGACTCAGTCAATGTGTCAACCTGAATTAGAAAATCAGTTGGACTGCAGCCGATACACAACCCACTGAGCAATGATAACATAAGATATGTTCCTGGTAGCCTTCAAGCCTGTGAGATGTAACAGGGACACTTACTGGGAACCCAAATCCTCTTTCATAAAGGAATCAAACACTCACTGAGGACTAGAAAAGAGAGTGTGCATTTTAAAATGTTAACTTTAGACCCTAATCAAATGCATATTATATGAACCACACAGACTTAAAGCAATAACACTATTCTAACATGGTTATTATGGCCCTCATTCTGACCTTGGCGGGCGGCGGAGGCCGCCCGCCAAAGTCCCGCCGTCAGGTTACCGTTCCGCGGTCGAAAGACCGCGGCGGTAATTCTGACTTTCCCGCTGGGCTGGCGGGCGGTCTCCTTCAGACCGCCAGCCAGCCCAGCGGGAAAGAGGCTTCCACGATGAAGCCGGCTCGGAATCGAGCCGGCGGAGTGGAAGCTGTGCGACGGGTGCAGTTGCACCCGTCGCGTATTTCACTGCCTGCGCAGCAGACAGTGAAATACATGTAGGGGCCCTCTTACGGGGGCCCCTGCAATGCCCATGCCAGTGGCATGGGCACTGCAGGGGCCCCCAGGGGCCCCGCGACCCCCCCTACCGCCATCCGGATCTCGGCGGTCCGACCGCCGGGATCTGGATGGCGGTAGGGGGGGTCAGAATCCCCGCGGCGGTGCAGCAAGCTGCGCCGCCGCGGAGGATTCAATGGGGCCGCGGTACACTGGCGGGACCCCGCCAGTGGTGCCGGTCCGACCGCGGCTTTACCGCCGCGGTCGGAATCCCCATTGAAGCACCGCCGGCTTGTCGGCGGTGCTCCCGCGGTCCTCCGCCCTGGCGGTCAAAGACCGCCAGGGTCAGAATGAGGGCCTATATCTCTCTCTCATTTGCTATTTCTAGGAACTATGCTAGATCTAGCAGATTAGTAAACAGCCTATGTTGAGGTTCAAGAATGGTGCACACTTGCAGAACAATAGGGCTGTGGTTCCAAGTGAATAGCAAACTGTTACTCCTGTCACAGAGCAGCTGTGTGTGTTGAAGAAGACACACAGCAACTTGCCTCAGAGCAACCTCACCCAAAGTGGGTGCTGCAGTTGTTTTCATCCTGTCCTGATGCTGCTGATGCAAAGACCTCCTCTACAACTTTTAGCTTTCATAATGCTTACTTAGAGGCCTATTAAATACTGTTAGAACAATCAACATGAAGGAGCACAATGTCCTTCATCTGTTTTCAAATTATTATAGAGTCTACTTTGAGAGAAAACAAACTGTAACATGTAATCACTAATCTTCTAGAAAACCTGTTTGTTTTTAATTGATAATAATGACAGCCTTAGCAAATGAATAAATGGCATGCATGTATTGGCATATGTTTGGTTATCATATTTTCATGGAAGTTTCAGAACAAAATAATATATTAAGAATGTGAATTTGATAAAATTATATATGTTAATTTCTTAATTATTTGTTTAATACACATTCCATACAAAAATGAGAGGTCTCTGTAGGGGGGAAAAGTCTTTCTGACAGAGGCAGCCAAAGGAAAATGCTGACCCTCACATACTAAAGGTATATTTGACTTATAGAGGATCCAGACCATATGGAATATTAATATCCTGATACAAGCATCTAATGTGTAATTATTGACATGAAGGGCAGTTTCTGTCAAAGTGGCAAAGGTTGTGCTCAGACCTCTGTCCCTTGTTGTTTTAGCCAAGGAATTCAAGCTGTATCTTACTGACGAGCATGGGTGTCCACATGGGGGGTAGTGGGGATTTAGGTACAGCCTAGTGTGCACTAGTGCGGCCAGGGCCCCTGTTAAAATGATGCCCCCCCCCCGAAAATATTTCTGCGGATGCCCATGCTGACAACACCTAACAATGGTGTCTCAGGTTTGTGGTTGCTTGCATTCCTTTATAGAGGGGACCTTTTCCGGCAGTTTGGGATTGATTGTTCCCATGAGAAGCATGTCAGTACTATTTAGTAGTTCTGTTTATAGTGGCATACCTCACGTCACCTTCTGTGTGTTTGATATAACCCCCTTTACTGACCAAGAGTATTCCCAAACATGGATGCCTCGCTCGTTGTGCCACAACACCAAAGTTCTCCCTCACTGATGCGATTTAATTAGGTGGAAACTGTTCGAGAGTTGCCTAAGTTCACTTTCGGAGCAGACTATGGGCCTGATTAGGAGTTCAGCAGACAGTTTGCACCCCACACCAAACTTCCGATGGGGAGGTATCTGCCACACTGGCTACCTCCTCACGGTACCCATTAAGAGTTTCCTGCTGGGTTAGCAGACGGAAACCAAGATTTACACAAGCCGAGCGTGAAACAGGCGGCAGCATTGTCGCCAGCTCCTAATCAAGCCAGCGACAATGCTGCCACTTCAGGGTGCACCAGTACCCTCGCAACGTTCACTGTCTGCACAGCAGATGGTGCTGGTCAGGGGGACCCCTGCACTGCCCGTGCCAAGTTCATGAGTAGTGGAGGGCCCCCCCGGCACCCCCTGCACCTGTTCTACGCCAACATTTTCATGGAAGTAAATCCGCCATGAAAAAGGCTGGCGGAGAACGAGTTTGTAATCAGCAGGACAGCGCTGCATGCGATCTCTGCCACCGCCAGCCCATCGGGATCATGGATCCCGGCAGTGACGGCAGTACTCCTGTGCTCTAACCACGAGGGTCTTATTATGGCCGTTGGAACGTCACAGCAGCAGCCTCGTGATGAAGCCCTAGGTTTGAGAGTTTGGAATGGACTGTTCTATGAGGAGCAGATTCAGTACTGACTTGCAAAAGGCAGACTTCTTTCTACAGTGTCACAGGGGGTGGAAGATGAAGTAACAGAATACTACCGAGAGTCCTTGCTAGTGGATCAGACTATTTTAAAGCATTCCTTTTTTCACCTTTTATGTGTGTTTGAAATAAAGTGGCACCCAGCAGGAAACCTGCAAATGGCACACTGGCAGTACCATATGAGGGAGAATTATAGCAAATTATGAACGAAAAAGAGTCGACTTTTATGAAGCATTTTTCTTGGCACAATATGAAGTTACCTGAATATTTCATTAATGCCATTGCAGAGCTTATGGCTTTTAGTAAATATATGTGAAATTTGTCCTTTCACATGTACATTTTGAACCTATTTCTTTCAACTTTAACAAGTTGTGATCACTAGAATTCACACTCCATCACTTTCAAAGCCCACAAAAAACTATCAACCAATCTAATTGAGGAAATTCACGTCCCTTACATAAATTTATATTTTGAGCATTGCTTTCTATCACTAACCTGTATGTATACTTTTCTATTGGTCTAAGAATGCTCCCTGTAACTTAGAGTTTGCTGCAACCTTCTTGTTGTTTGTTTGTGAGATTAGTGAGGGTGTGTAGAATTTGCAATTTAGTTTGCATAACTAAGTACATTTTGGTAAAAGTATGAAAAATTGCACAAATTGGGACCTGAATCAACATTGCCTTCTGCAGTTGCGGCTTTGGTCTTGCAGTCGTGAGGGGGGGCACAATCGTGGCAGAATCTCCACAATTGGAAACTGTTGTACAGAGGTCCTGCTATGAGTGTGGGACCCTCCCAATGACTGTAATGCGTCCGCGGAGACTGCAGATGCTGTTTTTGAATGAGGCCCATTACATTAACATGAAGTTTTAATCCATAATTTTTGCTGTATTTTATTATGATATGCACCTTCTTTGCATTTTGTTATTTCCATGCATTTAAGGTAAATGTTTACCATGAATGACACCATTCGCACTGAATTTTTTATCGCAAATGGCATGTAATTATGCAAAGAGGCATAATGGCATATTTTCAAGATTTTGTGTAACAAATTTCTGAAATTACGCCACTTAACGTGCCATAATTTTAATTTCATCCAGGCGTAGAGATGGCATTAATAATAAACTTTAACCTCAACATGCTTAGAATATTCAGCTTATACCTGGACAAAACCGACACAAGATAGCACATCAACTACCCCCTCCTCAGAGAATACAAAGCCATTGTGAAGTAAGCAAGACGAAACACTACTCATGCTGTATCTCATTAGCTGAATGGATAACAACCATTTATACCATATAGGAGACAACCACACCTGAAACAACACAGCAGCACTCCTGTGTACCAACCACTGAAAGGCTCCAACAGACCTATGCCACCACCACCTCTACAACCTGGGAACATCACCAATCAGCAAATGTGAAAATCTGCACCCTAATAATAATCCTGCTTGTCCCCAGAGAATGTTTGGGTTTTTCTTGCCTTTATGCTCTACTCATGGTTCTTAAAGCAGACATCCATTCCCTCTTTATATTTCTTGTTTATGTCATAGTCTAATTCTGTGTTCAAAGTGTCAATCTGCAACTGTAATTTTTGTCTCTCAATGTCTGCATATTTCACTGGTATCTTAATTAGCCTATTCAATGCTTCCATGTTACACTCGGCACACTCTTTCATTATCTCTGGAATGGGATTTTCAAAACACAGCATTGTTAAAATTCTGAGCTCTCTGGGTACTTCCCACCATTTTGCTTGGTCAGACTTCCTCAATCTCTGAAGTCGCTTAAAATTAAAGGACACAAGTTACAAAAAATGAAATATCCAAGAAAGAAGTGACTCAAACAGATGGACTCACCAAAAAACTAAAATATATTTCCACTACAGAGTTCTGGCTTGTGCCTTTCTCAGGTAGTACATGGTGGGTCGCTCAGTGGCCCTTTATTGTTGTTAATGTGAGATAATTTACCCTTTTAATGAACAGAGTTCATCTTTTTAATTCCTGTCTTGGGTTGTTTCAGTACCTGCAGTGAACGAGACTACCAGTGGATATAATTGTGAAGAATGCTCTGATTATCAGTCTGTGGACCCATGCACAGTGACTGGAGAAGTTCAGTGCACCGGGGAGCATAAAACTTGTGCCACCTTCAATGGAACAGCAGCCAGACCTGGTGAGATACACAGATTTATGTAATTTTGACTCATATATCCCATTACACCAATCTTCTAGTTTCTGACCTTTTCAGGCAAACTAAATACTGTTAACAATAATTAATTCTATTTTTTTACATAAAATCAAACTTAATATCTTTTGCGGTTCTACCTTGATACAAAGTACAAATCATTTCTCATTGACCAAATATATCCTGATGTTTGATCAGACTGTCTGCTTGATATACCAATGTCCTCACAAAGAGGTGACTTAACGTTGGTTGTTTTTCTAATTGGTACTGGCTGGGCTTTTCAAGAAAAGGGGTACAGAGCTGGCAGAGTCAAAATATATATGTATGCATCTGCATGCATGTGGTATTTGAATAGCAAAAATGCCTAGACAAAAAGGCACAGGAGTGTTGTACAAGGTTGAATGTGAATCAAAAAAAGACAAAGCATTGGAGTGGCTGAAAAGTTTGCTAAATGGGATCTACGACACTGTGGTCCTATTACATGTAGGGCATACTTTCACTGTTTGTGCTATAGCACATCTTAAAACAGGTGCGCTGGGCACAAACAGAAAAAAGTGCATCCCACTGCGTTCAATGCACTGCCCCCAGGGCATTTGCGAACCCTGGCAGCCCTGGGTGCTGTGCGTTCAAGAGAAAAAGAGAGTTGCTACTTTGAAGGTGCTCTGTGTTTCACTGTGCAGGCGGCAATCATGACTGCACTTTTAAGGGGGATTAAAGATCCCCTTGCGGACAGGTGCAGTGAGTGACTGCACCTGACCAGCAAGAGGATGTCTGGGGGGTCCATAGGACCCCCTTCCCTTCCTCCAGAAGGCTGCCATTAGGTGGCGCACCATCAATGCACCTCCTGACAGCTCATGTGCATAGGGTCACACCCATCCAAATCAGGGAACACCCTCTGGGAATAGCTCGGGTGCTATATGTGCAAGCGAGCTATCAGAATTACCGAAGGGAACGCATAAGCAGGAGCTGGAGATAGCCTGTCTGATATTTTTATGTGTGGAGTACTCCGCCTGGACTGGAGAGTCTTCACACTCCTAAATATACTATTAAAATTGCCAGAATATTCTGTTGTGGATTCACCTTTTAGACCCAAGGTTAGGCACCCATAGTTTAGTCTTTAGACCCGTAGCATGTGCCTATTAGGCATGCACACATTTTATTTGCTTTTCTTTATTTTAATATATTTTATCACAGCTAGCTTTTCAAACTATTGCTTTTATGTTTTATCACCTGCCATTGTTAAAAAAATTATTTTGTTCATGTTCCTCATTTATCTGCACTTTGTGTGCATTTCGTTCTGTGCTCTGCTCAAGGTTGTTATATTTATCCACAATAGTATTGCCACTACAAGAGAACGCATTCACAGACACACAGTCATGTCAGGCCTGTTCTCAGAATACAAACTTTTTGTTATAAAAATACCACACATGCCTAATGAAGAGAGATGACATTCCAGGCAGAGAAGCCATCTGATGATGTGTACAACTTCATTGCTGAGCAGACCAACAGGCAAGATCCCGGCCTATCTTCAGGTATTGGGTGGGGGCTCCTTCCCTGGGACTGGTATGGGCAGACAAGGCTAATGCTGCTATGCTCTCATGCAGAGAATAGGGTTTAGGTAGGAATCCTTCGATGCATGATCATTCGAGGATGGTGAGACTGTTTATCTGTTTCTCCCTAATGGTCACAAGTATCACGTTGTTATGTTTCATCCTCCTAATAATCACAGTTTGTATATTTTATCGTAGAATTGAGTCATTCCAATTCATGCATTTAAACATGTCCTGCATTTCTCTGCCTGGCTTTGCATGTGTGATAAAATTGTGTAACTGAGAAAAGGATACGGTTTGTCGACCACGACTTTCTTCAAGCGTCAGAGTGTCATGGAGATAAGCTGCCACAAATCACCTTTACTTTTCAGTTTTTTGTGAGTGGCTGGGAGCTGGATGGAGTGGGTGAGGCCAACAGTTTCTATCCAGTGAGGTACTGACATGTGGGTAACTCAGTCACCCACATGTGGCAGTGCTGTCGCATAAAACCTAGGAGTCTTGGCCCCAAGGTGAGAATCCTATGACAATTCAAGGGCATCAGGAAAGTTCACACAAAGACATAAAAAAATAAAAAGTTGTATTTTCTGTCATGAATGTGGTACAGATCACAATATTTACATAAAATTGACTGAGCACTCAGGTAATCAGTTGAATTAACAAGAATAATTCAATGTGTATTGTAAAAGAAAAAGGTAAACTCAAAAAAACAAAGATTTCCCAAATAATCTCAAAATAATAATGTGGTTGATTGACATTTATTGTTGACCATATAAAGCTGAATTTATTGCTTACTAGTAAGGCCAAGAGTGAAGACCTCTTAATTCGCACATCATGGGCAGCAAGGGATCTTTTGTGACATTCACAATTCAGCACTGAATCTCAGACCTTGGAACCTGGTCCCTGTGGACTCCAACTATTAGTAGTGTGTTATTGAACAATCTGAGAACTTGGGAACTTCAATCCTGGGGTAGGCATAAATTCTTTCCTAAATGGAAAAAACATTTATGTAACAGCATTGCTAATGTTTGATTATTGTCAATGTGTTTTTCTGTAGGAGATACTGTGAGACTATATATCATGAAAGGGTGTGCTTCTCAAGATTTCTGCAACAATTTCTACCTGGCCGGGATACAACTCTACAGTTATGATTTACTGTGTTCACCTGCCAAGAAGGTTTAAGATCATTTTTTAAACACTCCAACCCCAGTTTAGCAATTGTCAGTAGAAACATTCCTTATACTCTAAACATACCTGGCATGCAGAGTCTGGTCTTATGAAGAGGAGCATTGTAAGAATGAAGAAGATGAACTCATGACACCCTCCCCGGGAGGCAGAATTCAAGTAGGCAATGTGCTTGGTACTTGTTAGGCCCCCATGCTGTTTATGGACCACCAGCCTCTCTATTCAGCCATCATTGGTGCCTGGGTGCCCCAGAGGTTCCTCTCCTTATGCACTGAGTGATCAAAACCCAGTAGCTGCAACCTCCCAGAGATACTGACTTATGGTTGGGGAAGGAGCGCTTCTTGATGTGCTACTAATGCTCGTGCCACCGGCAACCATGGAGGAAACTGAAAATCATGTGTTAAATCTCTATTTGAAATAACATCACCTGATGAGAATGTCAGAGAACAACTACTTCAAATGTATATGATTGTGTAATCAATATATATTTTACCAATAAATATACATACAAGTTACATATCAAGTCCCATTGTTGGCATGTGAGTTATTCGGGCACTGTAACAAGCTGCTGTATGCTCAAACACTGGGTGACTTGTACTTTGGATCCCTTTTAGTTTTTGTAACATCCTTTCCACCACTAGACAGTTTAAATATGAACCATCTTAAAAGGTTTATCCTATAATTTGAGATACAATTGGAGGTCTTGGATCAAGACATTGATAATCAGTCACTGAGGCATGACCTTGATTGCTGTAACAAACTCATAGAGACAAGAAACATGTACTTGCTTTACACTTTATGTTGAAAAAATAAATAAACGTTTGTTCACGCTTCTGCATTTATGATGGGACTGTGTTTTTGTAAATAGCTAATATTAGAATGTGTAAAGGGAGATGTGTTGTGAAAGTAAAGAAGGTAAGCAGACAGCACTGTAGGACAGTTTATGTCAAAGACAAGATGAAACAGCAAATAAAATACTCAATGTGGTGTAGACAATGGAATAAAGACCCAGAGTCTTACATTGCCAGTTATATCCTATTCATGCTGAAAATCTCTGTTGTGATCTTCATTGACATTGAACCATGGTGGATGCCATTACAGTCATCACTGTGAAGTCCAATGGAGTACGGGTTGGACCAAGGTGAAGTTTAAGTCTGTTTGTCAAGTTAATGATGGACTTTATGTTTGCCATGAATTTGAATCAATGAAAGTCTGAGCAATCATTGGATTTTGGGAAAAGTGAGTCTCAATTTAGAAATCCAGGTCTACCACTAGCTGCTAAGCCTTAACATTTAATGGCAATCCAAAAATTAAGCCTTTAAAACTTAAGTCTTAAATCTATTTACCATGCTTGGGAATAAAACAAGAATTTATTAGGTCTGATCGTGACCCAGATGTCTCAGAACATGTTACAAGGTTCTCATTTACTTGCTCAGAACCCTCCCTTAAATTTCTAAATCTTAATAAAACAGGAAGGTGGTGTAGGAGGCTGGACTGGCTTGTAGTGAGTACCAAGGGGTACTTGCACCTTGCACCAGGCCCAGTTATCCCTTATTAGTGTATAGGGTGTCTAGCAGCATAGGCTGATAGATAATGGTAGCTTAGCAGAGCAGCTTAGGCTGAACTAGGAGACGAGTGAAGCTCCATCAGTACCACTAATGTCACTTGCACAATATCATAGGAAAACACAATACACAGATATACTAAAAATAAAGGTACTTTATTTTTGTGACAATATGCCAAAGTATCTCAGAGTGTACCCTCAGTGAGAGGATAGGAAATATACACAAGATATATGTACACAATACCAAAAATATGCAGTATAGTCTTAGAAAACAGTGCAAACAATGTATAGTTACAATAGGATGCAATGGGGACACATAGGGATAGGGGCAACACAAACCATATACTCCAAAAGTGGAATGCGAACCACGAATGGACCCCAAACCTATGTGACCTTGTAGAGGGTCGCTGGGACTATTAGAAAATAGTGAGGGTTAGAAAAATAGCCCACCCCAAGACCCTGAAAAGTGAGTGCAAAGTGCACTAAAGTTCCCCCAAGGACATAGACGTCGTGATAGACGAATACTGCAGGGAAGACACAAACCAGCAATGCAACAACGATGGATTTCCAGTCGAGGGTACCTGTGGAACAAGGGGACCAAGTCCAAAAGTCACAAGCAAATCGAAGATGGGCAGATGCCCAGGAAATGCCAGCTGTGGGTGCAAAGAAGCTTCTACTGGACAGAAGAAGCTGAGGTTTCTGCAGGAGCGAAAAGGCCTAGAGACCTCCCCTTTGGTGGACAGATTTCTCTTGCCGTGCAGATTTGTGCAAAAGTGTTTTCTCGCCGAAATATTGCCAACAAGCATTGCTAGCTGCAAATCATGCGGCAAGCGTTTTTGGATGCTGCTATGGCCCAGGAGGGACCAGGATGTCGCAAATTGCGTCAGGAGAGAGAGGGGACGTCGTGCAAGACAAGGAGTCCTCTCAGCAGCAGCTAGCACCCGGAGAACTGCCAGAAACAGGCACTACAAGGATGTGTGAAACAGTGCTCACCCGAAGTTACACAAAGGAGTCCCACGTCGCCGGAGACCAACTTCGAAAGTCGTGCAATGCAGGTTAGAGTGCCGTGGACCCAGGCTTGGCTGTGCACAAAGGATTTCCTCCGGAAGTGCACAGGGGCCGGAGTAGCTGCAAAAGTTGCAGTTCCCAGTAATGCAGCCTGGCGTGGGGAGGCAAGGACTTACCTCCACCAAACTTGGACTGAAGAGTCACTGGACTGTGAGGGTCACTTGGACACAGTTGCTGGATTACAGGGACCTCGCTCGTCGTGCTGAGAGGAGACCCAAGGTACCAGTAATGCAGCTTTTTGGTGCCTGCGGTTGCAGGGGGAAGATTCCGTCGACCCACGGGAGATTTCTTCGGAGCTTCTAGTGCAGAGAGGAGGCAGACTACCCCCACAGCATGCACCACCAGGAAAACAGTCGAGAAGGCGGCAGGATCAGCGTTACAGAGTTGCAGTAGTCGTCTTTGCTACTATGTTGCAGTTTTGCAGGCTTCCAGCGCAGTCAGCAGTCGATTCCTTGGCAGAGGGTGAAGAGAGAGATGCAGAGGAACTCTGATGAGCTCTTGCATTCGTTATCTAAAGTTTCCCCAGAGACAGAGACCCTAAATAGCCAGAAAAGAGGGTTTGGCTACCTAGGAGAGAGGATAGGCTAGCAACACCTGAAGGAGCCTATCAGAAGGAGTCTCTGACGTCACCTGGTGGCACTGGCCACTCAGAGCAGTCCAGTGTGCCAGCAGCACCTCTGTTTCCAAGATGGCAGAGGTCTGGAGCACACTGGAGGAGCTCTGGACACCTCCCAGGGGAGGTGCAGGTCAGGGGAGTGGTCACTTCCCTTTCTTTTGTCCAGTTTCGCGCCAGAGCAGGGCTAAGGGGTCCCTGAACCGGTGTAGACTGGCTTATGCAGAATTGGGCACATCTGTGCCAAAGAAAGCATTTCCAGAGGCTGGGGAAGGCTACTCCTCCCCTGCCTTCACACCATTTTCCAAAGGGAGAGGGTGTAATACCCTCTCTCAGAGGAAGTCCTTTGTTCTGCCATCCTGGGACAAGCCTGGCTTGACCCCAGGAGGGCAGAAACCTGTCTGAGGAGTTGGCAGCAGCAGCAGTGAAACCCCAGGAAAGGCAGTTTGGCAGTACCAGTGTCTGTGCTACAGACCACTGGGATCATGGGATTGTGCCAACTATGCCAGGATGGCATAGAGGGGGCAATTCCATGATCATAGACATGTTACATGGCCATATTCGGAGTTACCATTGTGAAGCTACATATAGGTAGTGACCTATATGAAGTGCACGCGTGTAATGGTGTCCCCGCACTCACAAAGTTCGGGGAATTGGCCCTGAACAATGTGGGGGCACCTTGGCTAGTGCCAGGGTGCCCAAACACTAAGTAACTTTGCACCTAACCTTTACCAGGTAAAGGTTAGACATATAGGTGACTTATAAGTTACTTAAGTGCAGTGTAAAATGGCTGTGAAATAACGTGGACGTTATTTCACTCAGGCTGCAGTGGCAGGCCTGTGTAAGAATTGTCAGAGCTCCCTATGGGTGGCAAAAGAAATGCTGCAGCCCATAGGGATCTCCTGGAACCCCAATACCCTGGGTACCTCAGTACCATATACTAGGGAATTATAAGGGTGTTCCTGTAAGCTAATGTAAATTGGTAAAATTGGTCACTAGCCTGTTAGTGACAATTTGAAATAAATGAGAGAGCATAACCACTGAGGTTCTGATTAGCAGAGCCTCAGTGAGACAGTTAGTCACTACACAGGTATCACATTCAGGCACACTTATGAGCACTGGGGCCCTGGAGAACAGGGTCCCAGTGACACATACAACTAAAACAACATATATACAGTGAAAAATGGGGGTAACATGCCAGGCAAGATGGTACTTTCCTACACAATCCCCCCCCCCAAACGAAGGACAATAAGACTAGTCATTCCCTGATGGGTCTTCATTGTCTAAGTGGAAATATCTGGAGAGTCCATCTGCACTGGAGTGGCTACTCCCAGGTCTATGTTCCACTGTATAGTCCATTCCCTGTAGGGATAAGGACCACCTCAACAATTTAGTATTTTCACCTTTCATTTGTTTTAGCCAAAGTAGAGGTTTGTGGTGTGTTTGAACAATGAAGTGAGTGCCAAACAGGTATGGCCTCAACTTCTTCAGTGCCCAGACCACAGCAAAGGCCTCCCTCTCAATGGCAGACCAACGCTTTTCTCTAGGGGTCAACCTCCTACTAATAAAAGCAACAGGTTGATCCTGGCCCTCAGAATTAAGTTGTGATAGGACTGCCCCTACTCCTAATTCAGATGCATCAGTCTGGACATAGAATTTTTTAGAGTAACAAGGGCTTTTCAGGACAGGTGCAGAGCACATGGCCTGCTTCAGCTCCTCAAAAGCTTTCTGACAGTTTGCTGTCCATAATACCTTTTTAGGCATCTTCTTGGATGTGAGGTCATTAAGAGGGGCTGCCATGGAGCCATAGTTCTTAATGAACCTCCTGTAATACCCAGTGAGGCCTAGGAAGGCTCTCACCTGAGTCTGAGTAGTAGGGGGAACCCAATCAATAATTGTTTGGATTTTCCCCTGTAGTGGTGCAATCTGTTCCCCACCAACAAGGTGTCCCAGATAAACCACCTTACCCTGCCCTATCTGGCACTTTGAAGCCTTGATAGTGAGGCCTGCCTTTTGCAGGGCCTCCAGAACTTTCCATAGGTGGACCAGGTGATCATCCCAGCTGGAGTTAAAGACAGCTATATCGTCCAAATATGCTGCACTGAAAGCTTCCAGCCCTTGCAGGACTGTGTTCACCAACCTCTGAAAAGTGGCAGGTGCATTCTTCAATCCAAAAGGCATTACAGTGAACTGGTAATGTCCTCCAATGGTTGAAAATGCTGTTTTAGGTTTAGCATCTTCTGATAATTTGATCTGCCAATACCCTGCAGTCAAATCAAAAGTGCTTAGATACTTGGCAGATGCCAGTGTATCTATGAGCTCATCTGCCCTGGTTATAGGGTGAGCATCAGTTTTGGTTACCAGGTTGAGACCTCTATAGTCTACACAAAACCGCATTTCCTTCTTTCCATCTTTGGAATGGGGTTTTGGTACAAGTACCACAGGAGAAGCCCATGGACTTTCAGAGTGCTCAACCACTCCTAGTTCTAACATTTTCTCCACCTCTTGCTTTATGCAGTCCCTGACATGGTCAGGCTGCCTATAGATCTTACTTTTGACAGGCAAGCTGTCTCCAGTATCTATAGTGTGCTCACACCAAGAAGTGGTACCTGGCACAGTAGAGAAGAGTTCAGAGAATTGATCTAGGAGATTTATGCAATGGTCTTTCTGCTCAGCAGTAAGACAATCAGCAAAACTACACCTTCCACAAGAGCATCTTGTTCTGTGGAAGAGAAGAGATCAGGTAGAGGATCACTGTCTTCTTCTTGTCCCTCATCAGTTGCCATGAGCAGGGTGAGATCAGCCCTGTCATAGTAGGGTTTCAGGCGGTTGACATGGAGCACCCTAAGGGGACTCCTGGCAGTGCCTAATTCAACTAAATAGGTGACTTCACCCTTTTTCTCAACAATTGTGTGGGGACCACTCCATTTATCTTGGAGTGCTCTTGGGGCCACAGGCTCCACGACCCACACTTTCTGCCCTGGTTTGTACTGAACCAAAACAGCCTTCTGGTCATGCCATTGCTTCTGGCGCTCTTGGCTGGCCTGAAGGTTTTTACTGGCCTTTTTCATATACTCAGCCATCCTTGATCTGAGGCCAAGTACATAATCCACAATATCTTGTTTTGGAGCTTTTAAAGGTTGTTCCCAACCCTCCTTGACAAGTGTGAGTGGACCCCTAACAGGGTGTCCAAAAAGAAGTTAAAAGGGGCTGAAGCCCACTCCTTTCTGGGGTACCTCCCTGTAGGCAAAAAGGAGGCATGGTAGAAGGATATCCCATCTCCTGCGGAGTTTTTCAGGGAGACCCATAATCATGCCTTTGAGAGTTTTGTTAAATCTCTCCACCAGTCCATTTGTTTGTGGATGATAGGGTGTAGTGAATTTATAAGTTACACCACACTCCTTCCACATGGCCTTTAAGTATGCAGACATGAAATTGCTTCCCCTGTCTGATACTACTTCCTTTGGGAAGCCCACCCTGGAAAATATTCCCAGGAGGGCCTTTGCCACTGCAGGTGCTGTAGTGGTCCTTAAAGGAATTGCTTCAGGATATCTTGTGGCATGGTCCACTACCCCCAAGATAAACCTATTGCCTGAAGCAGTAGGAGGGTCAAGGGGGCCAACTATGTCAACCCCTACCCTTTCAAAGGGAACCCCAACCACAGGCAGTGGAATAAGGGTTGC
Source organism: Pleurodeles waltl (assembly GCF_031143425.1). Lineage (NCBI taxonomy): Eukaryota > Metazoa > Chordata > Amphibia > Caudata > Salamandridae > Pleurodeles > Pleurodeles waltl. The sequence continues at coordinate 1,188,417,578 of NC_090439.1, forward strand.
CTTTGGTGTGCCACCTGTCTTGCCACTGGCTTGACAGGTTTCACAAGACTTACAAAACTCTTTTGTGTCCTCAGACATCCTAGGTCAATGAAACAAGGGAACAAGCCTGTCCCAAGTTTTCATTTGTCCCACATGTCCAGCTAGGGGAATGTCGTGGGCAAGAGTTAGGAGGAACTTTCTGTACTCCTGAGGAATCACTAATCTCCTGGCAGCTCCAGGTTTAGGATCCCTTGCCTCAGTGTACAAGAGGTTGTCCTCCCAGTAAACTCTGTGAGAGTCACTGACATCCCCATTAGCCTGTTTGACAGCTTGCTGTCTTAGACCCTCTAGTGTGGGACAGGTTTGCTGTGCCACACTCAGCTCCTCCCTGGCAGGCCCCCCTTCACCCAAAAGCTCAGCAGTGTCTGTTTCAAGCTCCTCTGGTGTAGGTTCTGCACAGGGAAGGAATTCTTCTTCCTCAGAAGTTGAATCCACTGTAGAGGGAGGGATAGTGGGAAGTGGTTTGCTTCTACTAGCCCTAGCTTTAGGGAGCACTTGGTCCATTGTTCCAGGATCCAATCTTCCCTGTCCTTTTTGCTTTTTGGCCTGAGCCCTTGTCAAAGCAAAAATATGCCCTGGGATGCCCAGCATTGCTGCATGGGCCTCTAACTCCACATCTGACCAAGCTGATGTCTCCAAATAATTTCCTAGTAGACAGTCTACAGGTAAATCTGAGGCTACCACAACTTTCTTTGGACCAGTAACCCCCCCCCCCAGTTGAGATTTACAACAGCCATGGGGTGGCTAAGTGTGTTGTTGTGAGCATCGGTTCCTTGGTACTGGTGACCAAGTAGGTGTTGTTCAGGGTGGACCAGTTTCTCTATGACCATAGTCACACTGGCACCAGTGTCCCTGTAGGCCTGAACCTCAACACCATTTATTAGGGGTAGCTGCTTGTACTTATCCATATTAAGGGGACAAGCAACTAAGGTGGCTAAATCAATAGCCCCCTCAGAGACTAACACAGCCTCTGTGGTCTCCCTAACAAGACCAACCCCAACTAAGTTACCAAAAGTGAGCCCAGCTACTCCCTTGGATTGGCTATTAGTAGGTTTGCTCCCACCACCACTGCTATTAGTAGGGACACTAGGGGTAGCAGTAGGGGTTGTAGTGGTAGGAGGCTTGGTGCTTTTCTTTGGACAACTGGGATCTGTTGTCCAATGGCCTTTTACTTTACATAAATAGCACCATGGTTTCTTTTCTTTGTTTTGATTAAAAGAGGATTTAGGCCCACCACCCCCACGAGAGTGTTTTTGTGGGCCTGATGAAGACTCATTCTTAGATTTGTCCCCACCCTTGTCAGAAGACTTACCATCCTTCTTTTTGTTGCCATCTTTGTCACCCCCTGTATGAACTTTTCTGTTCACCCTTGTTCTGACCCATTTGTCTGCCTTCTTTCCCAATTCTTGGGGAGAGGTCAGATCAGAGTCCACCAAGTACTGGTGCAACAAATCAGACACACAATTATTAAGAATATGCTCTCTCAGGTTCAAGTTATACAGGCTGTCATAATCAGTAACTTTACTGCCATGTAACCACCCCTCCAAGGCCTTCACTGAATGGTCAATGAAATCAACCCAGTCTTGTGAAGACTCCTTTTTGGTCTCTCTGAACTTTATCTTGTATTGTTCAGTGGTTAAGCCATAACCATCCAGGAGTGCATTCTTAAGTACTGTAAAATTATTGGCATCACTTTCTTTCACAGTAAGGAGCCTATCCCTACCTTTTCCACTAAATGATAGCCATAGGATAGCAGCCCACTGCCTTTGAGGGACATCCTGTACAACACAGGCCCTCTCAAGTGCAGCAAACCACTTGTTAATGTCATCCCCCTCCTTATAAGGGGGAACTATCTTATGCAGATTCCTGGAATCATGCTCTTTTGCAGGATGACTATGGGGAATACTGCTGCTGCCACCATGGGTTTCTAAACCCAACTTCTGTCTTTCTTTCTCTAGTTCTAAAGACTGTCTATCCAAATCCAGCTGTTGCTTTTTAAGCTTCAGTCTGGTTTGTTCCACCCTCAACTTATTGAGTTCCCTTTCTAACAATCTGTCATCAGGGTTGGTGGGAGGGACATTCCTAGATACAGAGGTATGATGGGAATGAACAGAAGGAGACCTGTCCCTTACAGAGGGCACCCTAACAGCTTGGCTGACAGTGTAATGTGAGAGCACATCATCTGTATGATGTGACTCCACCTCAGTACCAACTATGCTAGACTGTCTAGTAATGGGCAGGCTAAGAAGTTTCTTTCCTGAACCATTTCCTGGGGGAGTCCCTGGATCAGATTGGGAACCATTAGCTACTTTTTCAACAGATGGGGCACTTTTAGCCTTATCTTGTTCTCTAAGCATGTTAGGTAACAATTCCAAGGAAGGATTCTTCCCTACACTCAAACCTCTCTCTACACAGAGACTCCTTGCTCCTTTCCAGCTAAGGTGGTCATATGCAATCTTAGACAGGTCAACATTTTGGCCTGTGCCAGACATTTTTAGAGAGAGTTAAAGTGATAGAAAAAGGAAAAAAAAGGTTTTCAGAACTTTTTTGAAAGACAGAAAAAAACTTTTTAAACTTTTAAGAACTTTTTGAAAGTTTAGAAGTACTTTTCAGCACTTTAGAAAAGAGTGAAAAGAGGAAATGCAGAACTTTTTAGCTATGTGTACACACACTGAACTTGTTTTGTATATTTTTCTCTTATGAAAAGTACAATGACAAGAGTGGTAAGTAGTCTCAAAGCACTTATCCCACCGCTGCACAACCAATGTAGGAGGCTGGACTGGCTTGTAGTGAGTACCAAGGGGTGCTTGCACCTTGCACCAGGCCCAGTTATCCCTTATTAGTGTATAGGGTGTCTAGCAGCATAGGCTGATAGATAATGGTAGCTTAGCAGAGCAGCTTAGGCTGAACTAGGAGACGAGTGAAGCTCCTACATTACCACTAATGTCACTTGCACAATATCATAAGAAAACACAATACACAGATATACTAAAAATAAAGGTACTTTATTTTTATGACAATATGCCAAAGTATCTCAGAGTGTACCCTCAGTGAGAGGATAGGAAATATACACAAGATATATGTACACAATACCAAAAATATGCAGTATAGTCTTAGAAAACAGTGCAAACAATGTATAGTTACAATGGGATGCAATGGGGACACATAGGGATAGGGACAACACAAACCATATACTCCAAAAGTGGAATGCGAACCACGAATGGACCCCAAACCTATGTGACCTTGTAGAGGGTCGCTGGGACTATTAGAAAACAGTGAGGGTTAGAAAAATAGCCCACCCCAAGACCCTGAAAAGTGAGTGCAAAGTGCCCTAAAGTTCCCCCAAGGACATAGAAGTCGTGATAGAGGAATACTGCAGGGAAGACACAAACCAGCAATGCAACAACGATGGATTTCCAGTTGAGGGTACCTGTGGAACAAGGGGACCAAGTCCAAAAGTCACAAGCAAGTCGGAGATGGGCAGATGCCCAGGAAATGCCAGCTGTGGGTACAAAGAAGCTTCTACTGGACAGAAGAAGCTGAGGTTTCTGCAGGAACGAAAAGGGCTAGAGACTTCCCCTTTGGTGGGCGAATCACTCTTGCCGTGGAGTCGTGCAGAAGTGTTTTCACGCCGAAAGACCGCCAACAAGCCTTGCTAGCTGCAAATCGTGCGTTAAACGTTTTTGGATGCTGCTATGGCCCAGGAGGGACCAGGATGTCGCAAATTACGTCAGGAAAGAGAGGGGACGTCGAGCAAGACAAGAAGCCCTCTCCGCAGCAGGTAGCCGCCGGAGAAGTGCCAGAAACAGGCACTACGAGGATGCGTGAAACGGTGCTCACCCGAAGTTACACAAAGGAGTCCCACGTTGCCGGAGACCAACTTAGAAAGTCGTGCAATGCAGATTAGAGTGCCGTGGACCCAGGCTTGGCTGTGCACAAAGGATTTCCGCCGGAAGTGCACAGGGGCCAGATTAGCTGCAAAAGTCGCGGTTCCCAGCAATGCAGTCTGGCGTGGGGAGGCAAGGACTTACCTCCACCAAACTTGGACTGAAGAGTCACTGGACTGTGGGGGTCACTTGGACACAGTTGCTGGATTCGAGGGACCTCGCTCGTCGTGCTGAGAGGAGACCCAAGGGACCGGTAATGCAGCTTTTTGGTGCCTGCGGTTGCAGGGGGAAGATTCCGTCGACCCACGGGAGATTTCTTCGGAGCTTCTAGTGCAGAGAGGAGGCAGACTACCCCCACAGCATGCACCACCAGGAAAACAGTCGAGAAGGCGGCAGGATCAGCGTTACAGAGTTGCAGTAGTCATTTTGCTACTATGTTGCAGTTTTGCAGGCTTCCAGCGCGGTCAGCGGTCGATTCCTTGGCAGAGGGTGAAGAGAGAGATGCAGAGGAACTTTGATGAGCTCTTGCATTCGTTATCTAAAGTTTCCCCAGAGACAGAGACCCTAAATAGCCAGAAAAGAGGGTTTGCCTACCTAGGAGAGAGGATAGGCTAGCAACACCTGAAGGAGCCTATCAGAAGGAGTCTCTGACGTCACCTGGTGGCACTGGCCACTCAGAGCAGTCCAGTGTGCCAGCAGCACCTCTGTTTCCAAGATGGCAGAGGTCTGGAGCACACTGGAGGAGCTCTGGACACCTCCCAGGGGAGGTGCAGGTCAGGGGAGTGGTCACTCCCCTTTCCTTTGTCCAGTTTCGCGCCAGAGCAGGGCTAAGGGGTCCCTGAACCGGTGTAGACTGGCTTATGCAGAATTGGGCACATCTGTGCCCAAGAAAGCATTTCCAGAGGCTGGGGGAGGCTACTCCTCCCCTGCCTTCACACCATTTTCCAAAGGGAGAGGGTGTAACACCCTCTCTCAGAGGAAGTCCTTTGTTCTGCCATCCTGGGACAAGCCTGGCTTGACCCCAGGAGGGCAGAAACCTGTCTGAGGGGTTGGCAGCAGCTGCAGTGAAACCCCAGGAAAGGCAGTTTGGCAGTACCAGTGTCTGTGCTACAGACCACTGGGATCATGAGATTGTGCCAACTATGCCAGGATGGCATAGAGGGGGCAATTCCATGATCATAGACATGTTACATGGCCATATTCGGAGTTACCATTGTGAAGCTACATATAGGTTGTGACCTATATGTAGTGCACGCGTGTAATGGTGTCCCCTCACTCACAAAGTTCGGGGAATTGGCCCTGAAGAATGTGGGGGCACCTTGGCTAGTGCCAGGGTGCCCTCACACTAAGTAACTTTGCACCTAACCTTTACCAGGTAAAGGTTAGACATATAGGTGACTTATAAGTTACTTAAGTGCAGTGTAAAATGGCTGTGAAATAACGTGGACGTTATTTCACTCAGGCTGCAATGGTAGGCCTGTGTAAGAATTGTCAGAGCTCCCTATGGGTGGCAAAAGAAATGCTGCAGCTCATAGGGATCTCCTGGAACCCCAATACCCTGGGTACCTCAGTACCATATACTAGGGAATTATAAGGGTGTTCCTGTAAGCCAATGTAAATTGGTAAAATTGGTCACTAGCCTGTTAGTGACAATTTGAAATAAATGAGAGAGCATAACCACTGAGGTTCTGATTAGCAGAGCCTCAGTGAGACAGTTAGTCACTACACAGGTAACACATTCAGGCACACTTATGAGCACTGGGGCCCTGGAGAACAGGGTCCCAGTGACACATACAACTAAAACAACATATATACAGTGAAAAATGGGGGTAACATGCCAGGCAAGATGGTACTTTCCTACAGGTGGAAACATAATACGGAATATAAGTGGCATCAGAATATCAATGACCATTGCATGCAATTCTACCATGACCTCTAGTTTGCCTTTTCCACTATTCATGAACATCTCTTCAGACACTTTGGCAATTGCATAAATGTTATCATCTACTTTCCATACATTATGTAGCAATTCATTCAAATTGACTCTTTTAATTGCCAGACCTCACTTTCAAATATGAAACATTCACAGGATTACATTATCACACAGTGGTACTTAGGGCCTTATTTAAATTTTGGCGGTAACGGTTCCGCTGCTGGTTTTCCATCGTAAAACTCGTCCACCACCTTGGCGGTCTGCCCACCCCATTTTGATATTGGCAGGATCATAAGTGAAGCACTACATGAGCCCGCTGACTCCACCAAGAATCTCCAGCCACCACGACAGCTGCATTTGGAATAAGGGATGATGGTGGAACTCCATCCATCTTTATGATCTATCAGATTTGGATGTGCTTTACCGCCAAGCCAACTTTGGCAGTCCAGTCTCCACTCCTGGGTTGGTGAATTGAAGATGGAAGGGACACCTTCCTTTTTTCACACTTCCTCTTCTGTTTTGAACTAGACCTGATTGGACATCACCTGCCATTACTGCTGCAACTGGACCACAGAGGACACACAACCCCTCTGTTGCAAAACTCAAAGGTAGGGATTCTGCATGTACTATGCACCTTGTGTGGGCACTTAGCAGGAGTGTGTGATCCCTACAGAAATATACATGCCACAGGTATTTTTTTAAATACCTCCAACATGCATATATCAGTAACACATTTGTGTCAGTGATTGATGGGGACACACCGGTACAGGACACATACCGCACATATTCACAATTGTTATTGTGGTATCAGTATTCATTGCCAAATGAATGCTGGCATACGAATAGGAAGGGGGTTGGGAGCACATTGCCTCTGATAACGCGTCCAGCTCTTATAAATTACCTGTATCTGGACACGTTGGAGGTCGGTGAACCTTTTAACCGAGTTGGGTTCTCCTCATCCTAGAATAGTCGGATCACTTAAATCAATAATCAATAGCTATTGTAATCGATAGCCAATACTCAATTAATAGATCAAAATAACACATTAGAAATCAATAACAGTTGGTATTTCGACGCACCATGACCTTTCAGTCATGAATAACCACACCAGTTTATTTAAAGTTAGTGAATTTATTTCCCTATATTAACAAAGCTAAAATGATATATATGAGTCTCAAAACCAAATGATATATGTATACGAACATTACTAGCTGTCCGTAGCGGCGGAAGAAACGCAATCTACGCAGAATCTGAACTATAATACACTCGGTTATGGCAATGCAAATCACTAATACGAGTAATTGAATTTGACTAATTGCATACATTGGTCAGCATAACAAGATTTCAATTCAACATGGTGCATCAAGTGAACACCTTAACTAACCTCTAATTAGCATTGGCATGTGGGACTTCATGCGAAATGAATTTAGTCAACACTAATTTGGAAAACTTCTAGCTTGGTAACTAAAAGGAAAACAACACAATGCATAATACAGTTATCCTTTCATAATTACCAAATACAATCAGCATACAAGGAAAGTCTTCGTCACTCAGGTACCGGTTTGGTCAGCATGGGGCAGATCTCAAAGGGACAGAATTAAGGGCAAGTTTCCTTGCAGCAGCAAGGAGAATGGGGCAAAGGTTACTGCATGGGCAATACGGGGCAACATTAAAGTTAAAGTCTCTAGGGTGAAAACATTCCAAATTCTGCAGAGTCTTCCATTGGAGGGTTCATAGGGTGGCTTCAATTTGACCAAAGAATAGTGTCTTTCTCCTAGTACTCATTTATGCATACATTGTCCTTGGAGCCTTGGAACACAAGTTACAACGATTTTGCCAATTAATTTTATCACAGTGCTTTTATTGTCCGCACCTGCAGGAGTTGACCTTGCATCAAAAGGGATGCAACCATCCTAGCACGAAACCTTGAGATAAGGGTATTAGTCATTTCTACTGGAAAAGTACAACCTTTAAATGAAATAATATACTTTTGTTAGTGCAAGTGAAAACCACGCAGTTGAATTTGAGACCAGGCGTCTAGGCCAAAGCCTCTACTAAATTTAAGCTAGGCATAAAACAGTTTCAATCAAGAAAATCATAAAACACATTCACAATTATGACGGATTACTACATTTGTCAATTCTTCATGATTAATTAGGCTTGTTTATAATAATGGCGAACTACTCCGTGGGCACAATTTCCCACGTACATTATTTTTCTTTGCTAAAATCACACTACCTTATACGATTTCGTTACATGATATATGAATATATGTTAGTCCTTCTTTTTCTGCGTCATCACCTCACATCCCAGCACAGTTCGCCCCTTTGCATCCTGGTAAATGCAGTTTCCAGTTAACGCTTACTTGAACGTTAGCTGTATTTTTTCACCAAAGCTGGTGCCATTAATGCTGTATTTCTCTAGAGACGTGTATCTGGGTTTAGCCCTTCATCAGTAGAGAGTAGAGAACAAAGAAAATTCATCTGGGGTTGCTGGCAATGCTGCCAAAATCCTTGCAGCTCAAGTACCACTCACAGGCACGCAGGTGCATCTCCAACGATCATTAGCTCACTGGCTCAAGGGAGCCTTTTAAACAGGAAGGGGGGGTTGGGAGCACACTGCCTCACATCCCAGCACAGTTCGTCCCTTTGCATCTTGGTAAATGCAGTTCACAGTTAGCACTTTCTTGAAAGTTAGCTGTAGTTTTTCACCAAAGTTGGTGAAAAGTTAGCTATAGTTAGCTATAGTTTTTCACCAAAGTTGGTGCAGTCATTGCTGTATATCCCTAGACATGTGTTTCTGGGTTTAGACCTTCATCAGTAGAGAGTGGAGAACATTCTGGGGTTGCTGGAAATGCTGCCAAAATCCTCTCAGGTCAAGAACGACTCACAGGCACACAGGCATCCGAATAACAAGGCATCACACTTGTCACAATGTCCATGTGTGCACATCACAAGTGAATCTGTACCTGTGATATTGTGAGTCCAGTTGTGCACATCAGTACCTGTATGTGTAGGTGAGTTTGAATTGGCTGGTCGAGGTGGAGGGAGCTGGAGTGGATGATATGGTTATGTTTGTATTTGTGGTTGTGTCTGTGCCACGTGCATGTGGATCTGATGCAGGTTTGATGTCTTCTGTGTGTTTTGGGTTGTGTGTTGTGTTGTTGTGTGCAACATTCAGTTGTGTGGTGGTCATTCTTGTAATGTGTGCATTTGTGCTTTTGTGTGCATGTGTTTGTGTAGATGTGTCAATTTGTTGGTTGTTGTGGTTGTACTGTATGTGTGGGATTGTGTGCGTAATATTATTGGGGTGTGTATGTTGGATCATGGATGTCTGAAAATGTGTTTTTTTCTGCATGTAGATGTCATATTGTGGTGGAATGCCAATGGATAATAGTGTGTATGTTATGTGGCATGCTGTGTGTTGTGTAGGTTGACACAAATGGCTAAGGTACAGTGTGCATGTGTCACTTGCCTCTATGCGATAGCCGCTGCTAATTTACAATGCTCAATGGTTCCCATATTGGTCTCCCTACATCAACAATTCACCCCCAGTACACCACGTGCGGGACTCTAACATCTAAATAAGGTCAGTGGGAACCCAATAGCCTGCAGGCTAAGTGGAGCACTCCGTTGTGGCAGTCTTCAGCTCAGCCGCAATGCATCTAAATACACCAGGCAGAACACTGTCTACTAGATGGTGTTTTTGAGTCTCCCACCTCTGAGGATTGGCGGTAATACCACCAAGATCTAAATCAGGCCCTTAACCTGCACATGTCATTTGTACCCTCATAACATCCAACTATATCTCATTCTCAAGTTAAAATCTGTAGCTGAAATAAGATATTGCCTGAGCCATTGTTTCATCATGGATATACGCAGTTTAAAACTAAGTGTTACAAAAAACTAAGATATCATTTGAGGAACACCAACAACACCTTGTTTACTTTCTAAGCTACATGCAGTTCAAGATCTTTCCCTTGCCACACGTTTTGCACCCCTTTGGTTGTATATCTCCCCAAAGCTCTCCTTCATGAGGCAGATAAAAAGTCCCAAACTGTGTGATATCACTAGGACCCATGCACTGCATCACACCTATCTTCTCAATAGTCACGTTCTTGCAATGTTGGGATCATCTCATGCACACCAGTCTCTTGTTCCACCTTTAATAATCTAACATATGTCTTGCATGTTGAGACCTAGCTGATGACTCTCCCTGAGCCCTCACACACACTTGGTAATCTCCACTGGTCTCCATTTCTGATGTGCATGAACTTAGCATCTCCATGTCTTCTCTCATCCACACAAAAAGCCCAACTTCTAGGCTGAAAAAGTTGCACCTTGTTTGGCAGTATCTTACCCAGCTGCCGATCTGCAGCATGCACTACTAATTCACAAAGCAAGTGAAGAGGAAACATGCTTTCTATGTGCTTTACTTCTATTTCATGTTCCTTTGTTTTTAGAAGTGGATAGATAAAGCTACAATGTTGTCCAATGCCACGTTCCAAATCATGGTTCACGGAAAACAGATTCTGCTGTTACAGCTTTGAAACTACACGCAGTCCATTATGAACTGAGTGCCACACCTAGGAATGAGTGCATTAGTATGGGTTGGCCACCAACTGCTTTCTAATTTTTACCTCCTAATATAAATCCAAAGTGGTTGTATAATGCATTAAAAAGGGGCAATATTGTAATGGTCATACAACTACTCATGATAAATATGCCAAATTGCATCAAACACATCCTGTGAGTTTTGATATTGTCCCAGGAAATCCTGGTAAATTCTCAGGAAATGGGAAAGTGTCAGCATAGCAGAAACGTCAGTAGAAGTTCTGCTAGAGATGTGATTCATCGCATGAAGCCATACAAAGGAATAATGGTACATAGGTCTGTACCACTCCAAGTCTCACAGGAATCTGCACTAGTCTAACTAGGTGTATTCCAATTAAACCCACAGAACCTTCAAGACCAGCAGTCAAGAACCATCAAGGTCAGTTATTTTGGCAACTCCCCGCAGGCCATTCATCCCATAATTTGAACACCAGAGTGACCTTGAGCATCGCTCGGTGCCTGGTACACAAACAGGAGCCTTTTCTTCTCAATGTGTTACTGCTCCTTGTCCTTGCCAATAGTCCTCCAGTACCATACTGTCCTCAACATACAATAGGCCTTTCATTAACTATAACTTGCACAGATGCACCTGTCAAAGGAAATATTGCAATGCAAGCTAAACTTCCCGTTCAAGGTTCACACTAGAAACCAAATAATTCAGGCTTTGGATATGTTAAGTTAATAAGACATTACATGTGCATGTAGCATACACAAATATAAATTCATCTTGCAATTATAAATGAATACATGAATTATAAATAAAAAATGATTATATGAGGTTTCATCTCAGTACCTTAGCTAGAATACATGAATACAAATGTGCAGGAGTAACACACTTAGAACACGCATATGTATGGTTTTCTAATCTTCCACTGTGAATTCACCTTTAATAAAATATAGATGCTCCACTTTACATTAGTAACGTTAAGACATACGATATGTGGATTGTCAATTTCATTATTTTGTCACTTCTGTAAGGCATGATGGTGCAACCAAAAATCTGCATCACCAGCAGTACAATATAAAAGTGAACAATGAAATATCAAGAGTATGTCACGAAATTTGTGTCAACAATAATGTTTTTTATTGTTTTAAGTCTAAGAGTTCCAGCTATAATGACTAAACTGATCAGGGATTTAGGAGGTAGTGCTTGTAAAGTGTTGCTAATATGCAGGTGGTCAGAATAGTAGGGAAATTAGTTTTAAACATATGTAATCTAGCTGCCACCATAAACGTGGTTTGATGGATTGTGCTCCATCCTTCAGGGTGGTGGAAGATATTGCTTACTATGGTCAGGCAATATAATTTATTTTATGTATGTTTGTCACTTTCGGAAAAAACCTTGAAGAGTAATCCCAGGTTGTGAATATCATTATTTTTTTTCTGTCTCCACTGCCAGGTTTTTCCTGGCACAGACGGACAGGAAAAAACTACATTACTTCTTACAACAGCCACCCTAATGAGGGTGGATGATATAATGTCTGTGTAGGAAAGTACCATCTTGCCTGGCATGTTACCCCCATTTTTCACTGTATATATGTTGTTTTAGTTGTATGTGTCACTGGGACCCTGGTAACCCAGGGCCCCCGGTGCTCATAAGTGTGCCTGAATGTGTTACCTGTGTAGTGACTAACTGTCTCACTGAGGCTCTGCTAATCAGAACCTCAGTGGTTATGCTCTCTCATTTCTTTCCAAATTGTCACTAACAGGCTAGTGACCATTTTTACCAATTTACATTGGCTTACTGGAACACCCTTATAATTCCCTAGTATATGGTACTGAGGTACCCAGGGTATTGGGGTTCCAGGAGATCCCTATGGGCTGCAGCATTTCTTTTGCCACCCATAGGGATCTCTGACAATTCTTACACAGGCCTGCCACTGCAGCCTGAGTGAAATAACGTCCACGTTATTTCACAGCCATTTTACACTGCACTTAAGTAACTTATAAGTCACCTATATGTCTAACCTTTACCTGGTAAAGGTTAGGTGCAAAGTTACTTAGTGTGAGGGCACCCTGGCACTAGCCAAGGTGCCCCCACATTGTTCAGAGCCAATTCCCTGAACTTTGTGAGTGCGGGGACACCATTACACGCGTGCACTACATATAGGTCACTACCTATATGTAGCTTCACAATGGTAACTCCGAATATGGCCATGTAACATGTCTATGATCATGGAATTGCCCCCTCTATGCCATCCTGGCATAGTTGGCACAATCCCATGATCCCAGTGGTCTGTAGCACAGACCCTGGTACTGCCAAACTGCCCTTCCTGGGGTTTCACTGCAGCTGCTGCTGCTGCCAACCCCTCAGACAGGCATCTGCCCTCCTGGGGTCCAGCCAGGCCTGGCCCAGGATGGCAGAACAAAGAACTTCCTCTGAGAGAGGGTGTGACACCCTCTCCCTTTGGAAAATGGCGTGAAGGCAGGGGAGGAGTAGCCTCCCCCAGCCTCTGGAAATGCTTTCTTGGGCACAGAGGTGCCCAATTCTGCATAAGCCAGTCTACACCGGTTCAGGGACCCCTTAGCCCTGCTCTGGCGCGAAACTGGACAAAGGAAAGGGGAGTGACCACTCCCCTGACCTGCACCTCCCCTGGGAGGTGTCCAGAGCTCCTCCAGTGTGCTCCAGACCTCTGCCATCTTGGAAACAGAGGTGCTGCTGGCACACTGGACTGCTCTGAGTGGCCAGTGCCACCAGGTGACGTCAGAGACTCCTTCTGATAGGCTCCTTCAGGTGTTAGTAGCCTATCCTCTCTCCTAAGTAGCCAAACCCTCTTTTCTGGCTATTTAGGGTCTCTGTCTCTGGGGAAACTTTAGATAACGAATGCAAGAGCTCATCCGAGTTCCTCTGCATCTCTCTCTTCACCTTCTGATAAGGAATCGACTGCTGACCGCGCTGGAAGCCTGCAAACCTGCAACATAGTAGCAAAGATGACTACTGCAACTCTGTAACGCTGATCCTGCCGCCTTCTCGACTGTTTTCCTGCTTGTGCATGCTGTGGGGGTAGCCTGCCTCCTCTCTGCACCAGAAGCTCCGAAGAAATCTCCCGTGGGTCGACGGAATCTTCCCCCTGCAACCGCAGGCACCAAAAAGCTGCATTACCGGTCCCTTGGGTCTCCTCTCAGCATGACGAGCGAGGTCCCTCGAATCCAGCGACTCTGTCCAAGTGACCCCCACAGTCCAGTGACTCTTCAGTCCAAGTTTGGTGGAGGTAAGTCCTTGCCTCACCTCGCTGGGCTGCATTGCTGGGAACCGCGACTTTGCAGCTACTCCGGCCCCTGTGCACTTCCGGCGGAAATCCTTTGTGCACAGCCAAGCCTGGGTCCACAGCTCTCTAACGTGCATTACATGACTTTCTAAGTTGGTCTCCGGCGACGTGGGACTCCTTTGTGCAACTTCGGCAAGCACCGTTTCACGCATCCTCGTAGTGCCTGTTTCTGGCAATTCTCCGGGTGCTACCTGCTTCAATGAGGGCTCATTGTCTTGCTCGACGTCCCCTCTCTCTTCAGGTCCAATTTGCGACCTCCTGGTCCCTCCTGGGCCCCAGCAGCGTCCAAAAACGCCAAACGCACGATTTGCAACTAGCAAGGCTTGTTGGCGTCCTTTCGGCGGGAAAACACTTCTGCACGACTCTCCAAAGCAAGAGGAATCCGTCCACCAAAGGGGAAGTCTCTAGCCCTTTTTGTTCCTGCAGAAACCTCAGCTTCTTCTGTCCAGTAGAAGCTTCTTTGCACCCGCAGCTGGCATTTCCTGGGCATCTGCCCATCTCCGACTTGCTTGTGACTTTTGGACTTGGTCCCCTTGTTCCACAGGTACCCTAGATTGGAAATCCACAGTTGTTGCATTGCTGGTTTGTGTCTTTCCTGCATTATTCCTCTAACACGACTGTTTTGTCCTTAGGGGAACTTTAGTGCACTTTGCACTCACTTTTCAGGGTCTTGGGGAGGGTTATTTTTCTAACTCTCACTATTTTCTAATAGTCCCAGCGACCCTCTACAAGGTCACATAGGTTTGGGGTCCATTCGTGGTTCGCATTCCACTTTTGGAGTATATGGTTTGTGTTGCCCCTATCCCTATGTTTCCCCATTGCATCCTATTGTAACTATACATTGTTTGCACTGTTTTCTAAGACTATACTGCATATTTTTGCTATTGTGTATATATATCTTGTGTATATTTCCTATCCTCTCACTGAGGGTACACTCTAAGATACTTTGGCATATTGTCATAAAAATAAAGTACCTTTATTTTTAGTATAACTGTGTATTGTGTTTTCTTATGATATTGTGCATATGACACTAAGTGGTACTGTAGTAGCTTCACACGTCTCCTAGTTCAGCCTAAGCTGCTCGGCTAAGCTACCATTATCTATCAGCCTAAGCTGCTAGACACCCTATACACTAATAAGGGATAACTGGGCCTGGTGCAAGGTGCAAGTACCCCTTGGTACTCACTACAAGCCAGTCCAGCCTCCTACACTGAGGCGCCTTAGTAGAGTTTAGTGAGCCAATAGCCTCCTCTAGATTGATTTACCTTCTTCAGTGTAGCCACTCCCAGCAGTGGTGGCTGGTGTCATTTCAAAGAGGTGGGGCTTAAAAGTTGGAGTTGACTTTATGTAGCGAACCCAAGTAACATAATGCAGTTTGAAATCTTCTTCACCCTGAGGAAATTTGGAAAAAATAGTGGCAAATGGCATATTTAAAAGCTAATTTTAATAAAGAACTTTGAGAGAAAGTAAGGAGGGATAGAAAGCAAGTCTGGATATGAAGACTTGAAGACTTGAAATATTTGAAAACATAGATCACCCCATTCAAAGTTCATTAAATATGCTTTACAGTTATTTAAGCGTGCAAATTGCTACAGGTAATGTTGTTAATTATCATACCTGCACACACTGCTGTCTCTGCACTGCATCTGCTTGGTGATGTACTGAATTAACAGACCATATCAAACAATATACCTTCACCAGAACTCATGCATCACCAGACCACCACCTGCTTCATATTGTGTCCCATCTCCATCAATCACCTTCTATTCACATGTACACATGGATCCATCATCCAGATCATAGTCTCATCAGGTCCTAGCACCCACTACCCCACTGCCCTAATCACAATCTGTCTTGCACCTTTATTTACAGGTCAGTGCATGCAATGAGGGCCCCCAGAAAAACACCTTCATTCTATTACCTTCACCTAAGGTCCTTTGCAAGGTGGGCACCTGTCATGAAACCAGTGAGTAAGACAAGTTAAACCAGCAGCTGCAGAGCACAGAACACCCATTACTCATTATTACACCTACAAGCTGAGCCTTAGCACTTCATCCCAGCCGGCCTTTACCTTCACCAGCTTCTTTGCCGTGTGGCCCAGTACATCAGTGGACATCATGTGCCAAAATGGGTACTTTGGCTGAATACACAGGGTGGGACTGCAGATAGAGAAGTGGAAACTCTCCCATTGTCCTTCACACCGGCCCTAGCACTCCTTCTCAACTGAGTGAAGACAGAAGGTGAAGTCAGTTTGGGAAAGGTGAACAAAATAATCCAGTAGTGTGATAAAGACCTGGTGGTCTGTCGAAAACTGCTCTGTCTATCAACTAGATTCTAGGAGAGCCGGATGGTGTACGCAGCCACATAATGAAAGAGCGTAAAATGCTGGTGTTTTGGACTGGCCTTAGAACTTGCTGCTGGTAATAAATGAAGCCCAGTTACAAACAAACACAGAATGCTCTGTCTACAAAAAAGTCAAACAAGCCACTTTTATTTACTCTGCCAAGGGTCCCCTGTGAGAAAAGGCCTTCTTTTGACACGGTTAGCCCCCCACTTTATGCCTAATGTATGATGTAGCCTATGAGTCCAGGGCCCCTCCTAACCAGGTTCCCTAGGCCAGAGCTCTTTCCCTAAACTGCTGTGATGCATTGGCAGAATTTGAGACACCCTTGGCTGCCCCTATAAGGCCCTGGTAAATGGTACTTAGTTGCCCAGGGCAGGAGGTACTAAGGGTAGGCCCCTGAGGAGAGCAGGCTGAATGGCCTTATGCAAACCTAACGTGAAAACTCGACATGGCATACTACCTGTGGGCCCTGTTCAGTCCACACTACATACCATATAGGTAAATCACTCCTCTGGCAGGCCTTCAGCCCTAAGGCAGGGTGCATTATATTGTGGGTGAGGGCATAACTGCGCGAGCAATACGGCATAGTTGCTGACTGGTTCTATTCAACCTTCCACCTCAAGACATCCAATCTACAAACCATGGGGGAGAGATCTGTCTCTCTGGTTTGTAGAACAAAGCCCTTCCTGAGTTAGGGTGCCAGCACCCCCTCTCTCAGGAGTGTGCACTGCCCTCGCAGCAAGCTTCAAAGTGCTAACTGCCTTTGAAAGTCGAAAGGCACCAAACCCTGCCTGCTGCATGCAGGACCCATCAAGCGCTGCTGAGGTGCTGCTGGGCAACTGGACAACTCTACGAGAACCCCAGAGGACCTCCTGGCTTCACCAATTGAGCAAACACTCCCTTCAGAGTGGAGGTACCACTCTACAATTGAAAGAAACCAGCAAGCCATTGAGGCTCACTTCACTGACCAGCCGCTAAATCTTAAACTAGACGCCACAGCTGGATCAATCCTCATTGCCACAATGTTGACAAACTCTGCCAATGTGCCAAGTTTGGTGGCACTTCTGCTCCTAGCGGCGAAACTGTGCCAATAACCTTGGTATTAGTCAGCTAACAAGGGACACCAAGCAAAATAGCCAGCCCGGGACTGCAACTGGACCAGGAGGAAACCCCAGTCAAGGACTTCAGGAGCACTCTGAACCTCCCACCAGAGTCCCCCGTTGTCCTGCAAATGACCCTTGAACTAACTTACCTCCTGCTCGAGAGGGCATCCTTGCTCACTGATTCCCTCTGCACCCAGCAGCTCTGTGCCCTGCACTGAGCAACCTGCTGTGCCCTGAGGGTCCCCCATCCCTTACGACAGTGAGACTCCAAAGGGATCCCAAGGATTCAACTTCAAACTTACCTGCTCAGTGCTTTTCCAAGTGCTCCCTCGCAGTGGCCCTGCTCCAGCCAAAATTGGGAGCTGCCCAACCTTGTCCTACTGGCATAGCATGCCCACTAATGACATCGACCAACTTGCAAAAGAAGAACCTGGTAAACAAATTGTGTGATTTCAAGTGTATTTTCAAAGTTGATCCACCATTGATTCCTATGGTGCTTAATTACGCAAAGAAAGACTATTTCCATTAATTTGCAAAAACGAATATCTCAAAAACTACTTTGAATGTGTGAGTTGCAATATTGATGCTGTGAATACAACAAATGCATCACACTTCTCCAAGATTGGCCTAACAGCTCAACCAAGCTTTAGGTAATCTAGTTTTACCCCTGTAAACCAACGTGTGGTTGCCTGGACCCCCTGCACAGTGTGCCTAGCTCTGCACACTACATAGAGAACAAGCCTCCGACATCCCCACAGTAGACTCTTCCTGGGAGGGAGCGGTGCTTTTAACTAACAGAAAAAGCGGTGGGCGGTGCTGATGGTATACATGCATGGGGGCTATTATTGCTCCTTGATTAAGACCACATAGAGAGACTAAACAGCATCGGAAAACTCACTGTGAGTCTCACAGTTTGAGGCCATACTCAAACCATGTCGCAGTGCGGAGTCCTCCTGAACACAGGCCTGGATGATCACAAAAGAAAGGCAGGCCTGTTACCACGTATGTGGAGCAAAGTTCTGTCTAAGATGAACTTTCCCAAAGACAAAGGCCATCTGAGAGTGTGGATTGTAAACTGTACAATCTAGCAGTGCAGGTGCAGTGGATGTTTAAACGGATGGAAGCCCGGCATCTGGTGGAATCAGTTCTGACAGGATCTAGTGTAGAGAAATGACAGACAATGGATGAAAAACAAGCTCCCACCAAGGTGGGAACATGCATTAGTGAGAACTAAGACAGCCTGAAGGTATGAACTAGCGGTGTCCTGGGTCGGATGCCTGACCACAAGAAATTAATTTAGAGCAGCACATCTGCTCCCTTGGATGAGGCTGGGGTTGGATACGGTTGGGGATTATTACGAATAAGGCTGGTTTAACTTTCTCCAATAATAGACTGAAAATAATGGACTGGTCAGCGGACAGTTCTTACAATACAACATGCTGAAGAAAACATTTCAAGGAGATTGGAAGACCTCAATGGGATGAAATACTTCTAACCTTCATTGTGGACGCCTCCAAGTTACAGTTGTAAGCAGAAGAATATAGGGGATTGTGGCAAATATTATAAAACAATAATTTGTAAACCTGCTAGTATTGCATAATGGTTAAGGTACCACATGGTGGTAATTGACCTCCTGAGGGAATACAGGATGTATATAAGATGAGGCAATTGCTGTTCTCCACTCCCTACATGCACAAGGCTGTATCTGGCACAAAGTCCACTAGACACCAGGGAGATTATTTTATACAAAAGAGGGGTGAGGGATGCTCACAGTGGGCATACCAATGCCCTCACCCCCAGGCATGAATAGGACTAGCCTTTCTGCCCACCCGGGGGAAAGATGGGAGTTATTTACCCCCAATGAGCCCCTTCCGGAGGGAAAAAGCCTGCTAGAAACCAAGGAGATTTTTTTAACTTATAAGGATGGGGCTGCCAAAAATGGACATGCCAATGCCCCCAGCCCCTCCAAACACATACAGTCTTTCTGCCCCCCGGGGGGCAGATGATGGTTATCCTCGATCTGTCCCCAAGGTGTGTAGAAAGCCAACTAGACACCATGAGTTTTATTTTTATAAAAGAGTGATGGTGGCTGCCCAAAAAGGGCCTTCCAGTCTTCCCACCCTTCCAGACACAAATAGCAACAGCCTTTTTGTCCCTCCCCGGGGAGCAGATAGTGGCATTTATGCCCATCTGCCCCCTCCAGGGGGCACCAAGGATTGCTTTTTGAAAATTCGTATCAGCGGGGCTGGCCAGCATGGGTATGGCCATGCCCCTCACAAAATAGGGATACAGTATTTTTACCTCTGGGGTAACAGATGGATCTAATTACCCCCTTCTGCCCACCCAGGAGTAGAAAGCCCACTTGGACACCAGGATGACTTTTTTAATTTCTATTGGTGGGCGCTGCTCAACATGGGCATGTCCATGCCCCCCAGCCAAAAAGGGAAACAGTCTTTCCGCCTTACAGGAGGGGCAAATGGGGCAATTACTCCATATGTACCTCCAGTGGGGCAGAAAGCCCACTAGACACCTAGGATTACTTTTTTTGTAGGAGTGGGGACTGCTACATGGGCATGGTCATAACCCCACTCCCTCAAAAATAGGTAAACAGTATTTCTGCTCCCCTGCAGACTAAAGCATTTTGCCCCAGTGGCAAGCAAGGGGATATGTGATTTTGTTGGGTGTTTTTACTTACAGATTAGTCCAGGAGAGTTTGGCAAACTCCCAGTATCATCCCACTTGCAATGGTGAATAGTAGTACTTTTTTTGTTTGGGTAGGCTGCCACCTTGAAAAACCTCCCAGACCCAGACAATTCTGAAAACTAGACATCTGGAGAAGTCTATGGTGGTGTACTTCGCATCCATCCCACACAACTTTCTTACCCATAATGCCCTGCAAACCTCTAAATGTGAGTTAAATCACACATTTTCCATGCACTAGTGTGGTATATTCTTATGAAAACTGAAAAAATAAACCACAAATGTCCTATTACCCACTTTTACCCTCAGGCTTCCGATACAAATTATACCTCACTTGTGTGGGTGCCCAAAGCAGAGTCAGCCTAAAAGATATTAAATAAAACTGCCCTTTTGGACTCTCTTTGGTTCCCCCTCAAATACACATTTTTTGGCCCTTCCCTGTTGCAGGCACTTGCCCCAGCCACACAAGTGTGGAATCCTTTTTATTGGGAGACCAAGGGGAATGCTGGGTGGTAAGAAATGGTGGCTCCCCTCAGATTCCAGAACTTTCTATCACTGAAATATGAGGAAACATTTTTTAGACAAATTTTGAGGTTTGCAAAGGGATTCTAGACCACACAAGTCACTCCTCCCTGGATTTCCCTAGGTGGCTAGTTTTGAAAAATGGACAGGCTTGCTACTTTTCCCTAGGTGCTGGCTGAGCTAGTTCCTAAAAACCACAGCCACAAACTTTGCAAAAAACTGGCCAGTGTTGCATGGATAAAAATTATGGGGGTCATTACAACCCTGGCGGACGGTGTTAAAGCAGCGGTAAGACTGCCAACAGGCTGGCGGTCTTTTTTTTAGTATTATGACCATGGCGATTACCGCCATGGTCATCCGCCGCTTTCCCGTTCCGCCTGCTGGGCTGGAGACCTGGGTCTCCAGCCCGGCAGCCGTGACAATACCGCCGCCGGTATTGTGACCCGGCTTACCGCCGTGGATTTCCAGCGGTAGGAACCGCCATGAAATACATGGCGGTAAGCACTATCAGTGCCAGGGAATTCACTCACACACCCGACACGCACGCAGGCACCACCTACATACTTACACACACACACACCGACATACATGCCAACATCCACACACACAGTGAGACACTCACACCCACATTCAAACATACACACACACATCCATACAGGCATACATACAGACACGCACACATTTCCGAAACACGCAACTCCCCGTAAGCATACACGCACTCACACACCACCCCTACATACACAGATGCACACCCCCATGCACCCACACAACACACAACATCCCCCACCACCCTCCACTAACGGACGATTGACTTACCTGTTTCGTCGATCCTCCGGGAGGGGACGGGAGCGATGGGGGCAGCTCCGCCAACACCACACCGCCAACAGAACACCGCCGCGCAGAATCACAGGACGTGATTAGCTTGGCGGTGTTCTGTTGACATGGCGGTGGAGGTGGACCAACCTCCACTTCCCCGCCGCCCGCAAATATGGCTGTTGGCGGCTCTCCGTCAGAAAAACGACGGAGGGCAGCCAACGGTCATAATACGCTGAGCGGCAAACCGCCAATACTGGCGGTCTTCCGCACGGCGGTCCCTCGGAGGTCTTCTTAAAAGACCGCCGAGGTTGTAATGATCACCTATGTATCCATGTTGTGTTTTTGGTCATTTCCTGTCGCGGGCACTAGGTCTACCCACACAATTGAGGTACCATTGTCATCAGACGACGTAGGAGGGGGATAACAACCAGATCCGAATGCGCCAGGGAGGGGAGAACAGACGGGCAGCTGGGGGGGTGCAGGGGGATGGAACATAATTTGGGTCTCTGGAAGAAACAATTTAACCTGTTCTGTGCCCAGGACGTAACGGTTACGTCCTGAGGCACAGTGCTGCTGTGCCCAGGACATAACCATTACGTCCTGGTCACAGAGCCGAGAGGGAGCGCTAGCGCTCCCTCTGTGGGGTTCCCCCCCACACCCCCAAGTCAGGGATGGAAGGGGAAGCCCTTCCCCTTCCACCCCCGACCCCCCAACCCCCTCTGTGACGTCAGCGCGCGAGCGCGCGCTGATTAGTCACAGGGTCTCCCCCATCCCACTGGAAGCTCTGCTTCCAGCGCGATTGAAAGAGAAATATAAAGCATTTCTCCTTCAATCCCATGGGGGAGGCCCAGAGGGGCTTCAAAGGGAAGGAAATGTATTTCCTTCCCTTTGAAGTCTCTCCCAGGGTTTCAAAAGCCGGACTGCTTGCAATCCGGTTTTTGAAACCCCACTAGACAGAAGGGAGTTGTTTTTTTTTGTTTACATGGACATAAGGGAGTGACCCCTTGGCCAAGGGTCACTCCCAGGGGGGGCATTTTTTTGGGAAGGCCTTTTCTGCCCCCCCTGGGATCATTTTTTTTTCTTCTTTTTGTTTTGTTTTGGTTCTTTTTTAGGTGGGGAGCGACCCCTTAGTCAAGGGTCGCTCCCCTAGGGGGCAAATTATATTTAGTCCATTTCTGCCCCCTTTGGGGGCAGATTGGCCTATTTTGATGAGGCCAATCTGCCCCCCAGGGGGGCAGAAACCACTAGACACCAGGGTGTTTTTTTTTTTTTTTACGTGAATTTCACGCAAGGGGAGCGACCCCTTAGGCAAAGGTCGCTCCCTGGGGGGGCAAATTGTATATAGGCCATTTTTGCCCGCTTTGGGGGCAGATCAGCCGATTTTAGGTCAATCTGCCGCCAAGGGGGGCAGAAACCACTAGGCACCAGATTATTGTTGGTTCCAAAATGCACCGCAAACATTATCTGCCATGAAAAACTGGGTCAGTGCTTTTTGGAGGACAGGGTCTTTATGGCTCCCCTACTGCTGTGGATCAAATGTTGGTCAAACCCTATGGCAAGTTTGGTCCAAGACTGTATCACTGATTGTCTTCAATTGGAATACTCAAATAGGATTCCCTGGCTTATGTTTCTGCAAAACTCCTTTGAGAACCTAGGGCTTAGATATATGTTTGATGATCCCCATCTATTAACCACAAACTCTAGGTCTGTTTTGAAGTCTACTTATTCCAAGCACATATCAGAGCTGAGATTTTATAGTTCCCTGAAATTCAAATCTTTTGATTCTTATTCTCGGATTGTGACTGTTCCATGCCTTGAACCCTATTTGTCTTGGTTTTCAAGTTTTAAAATAATTTCCTTTTTAACACTTTTTAGACTTAATCTAATTCATTTTAAGGTAGCTTTCCCTGAACCATGTTTCTGGAAAAAGGATTTACCGCTTTGTCCCTGTGACTCCAAATCAACCCAGAGCACTTTGCATTTTTTTCTTTTTTTGCCCTTTATATGCTGCACCTAGAGGGGCCTTTATTTTACCCACGTTACGTCTTTTTAGACCTATTCATTATAAGGAAGCCCTGCTATACCTTCAGAGATTGCCTAATATCCAAATTTGTCACCATGTATTAGACTTTGTCACAGCTTCTTTACGCATTAGGAAAAGGCCTACTCCTTTTTAAATATTTTATGTACGTATAGTATATCTTTTTAACGCAAACATTTGTACTTTTCTGACTTTGTGATTTTTAATCATGTCTAGTATATTTATCTATGTATGTCAAGGGGTTTCAGATTGGATGTTCATCTGGTGCTTCCAGTAATGGTTTTAAAGTTTTATTTTACTATTTATAGATTGGGAAATGTGTCTTGGTTTGTACTTTTATGGCAATTGCCGAATAAAGTTATTTGACTGACTGACTGACTGACACTAGGCACCAGGGATCTTTTTTTTTGCGTCGTCATGCAAGGGGAGCGACCTTGTAGGCAAGGGTCGCTCCCTGGGGGGGGGTGTGGGGTGGCAAATTCATTTTAGGCCATTTCTGCCCCCCCGGGGGCAGATCGGCCTATTGTTATTAGGCTGATCTGCCCCCGGGGGGGCAGAAACCTCTAGACGCCAGGGCAAATTGTTTTTTTGTGTTTTTTTTTTTGTTTGTTTGTTTTTTTAGAGATGGGGAGCGACCCATTAGGCAAGGGTCGCTCCCCTGTGGGGCAAATTGTATTTAGACCATTTCTGCCCCCCTTGGGGGCAGATTGGCCGATTGTAGGTCAATCTGCCCCCAAGGGGGCAGAAACCACTAGGCACCGGGGATTTTTTTTTGGCGCCAATGTCACGCAGAGGGAGCGACCCCGTAGGCAAGGGTCGCTCCCATGGGGGGGTTGGGGGGAAATTTATTTTAGGCCATTTCTGCCCCCCCGGGGGCAGATCAGCCTATTGTTATTAGGCCGATCTGCCCCCAGGGGGGCAGAAACCTCTAGGCGCCAGGACAATTTTTGTTTGTTTGTTTTTTAGAGATGGGGAGCGACCCATTAGGCAAGAGTTGCTCCCCTGGGGGGCAAATTGTATTTAGACCTTGGGGGCAGATTGGCCGATTTTAGGTCAATCTGCCCCCAAGAGGGCAGAAACCACTAGGCAAGGGTCGCTCCCGGGTAGGGGGGTGGGGTTGGGGGGGATTTGGGGGGGGTGGGGGTCAAATTTATTTTAGGCCATTTCTGCCCCCCCCTGGGGCCGGCTGAGCTAGAGGCCAAAATCCACAGGTAGGCACTGTTTTCTATGAAAAAATGTGATGTGTCCATGTTGTGTTTTGGGCCATTTCCTGTCGCGGGCGCTAGGCCTACCCACACAAGTGAGGTATCATTTTTATCGGGAGACTTGGGGGAACGCTGGGTGGAAGGAAGTTTGTGGCTCCTCTCAGATTCCAGAACTTTCTGTCACCGAAATGTGAGGAAAACGTGTTTTTTTAGCCAAGTTTTGAGGTTTGCAAAGGATTCTGGGTAACAGAACCTGGTCAGAGCCCCACAAGTCACCCCATCTTGGATTCCCCTAAGTCTCTAGTTTTCAAAAATGCACAGGTTTGGTAGGTTTCCCTAGGTGCCGGCTGAGCTAGAGGCCAAAATCTACAGGTAGGCACTTTGCAAAAAACACCTCTGTTTTCTTTCAAAAGATGTGATGTGTCCACGTTGTGTTTTGGGGCGTTTCCTGTCACAGGCGCTAGGCCTACCCACAGAAGTGAGGTATCATTTTTATCGGGAGACTTCGGGGAACGCTGGGTGGAAGGAAATTTGTGGCTCCTCTCAGATTCCAGAACTTTCTGTCACCGAAATGTGAGAAAAACTTGTTTTTTTAGCCAAATTTTGAGGTTTGCAAAGGATTCTGGGTAACAGAACCTGGTAAGAGCCCCACAAGCCACCCCATCTTGGATTCCCTTAGGACTCTAGTTTTCAAAAATGAACAGGTTTGGTAGGTTTCCCTAGGTGCCGGCTGAGCTAGAGGCCAAAATCTACAGTTAGGCACTTTGCAAAAAACACCTGTTTTCTTTAAAAAAATGTGATGTGTCCACGTTGTGTTTTGGGGCGTGTCCTGTCACGGGCGTTTGGCCTACCCACAGAAGTGAGGTATCATTTTTATCGGAAGACTTGAGGGAACACTGGGTGGAAGGAAATTTGTGGCTCCTCTCAGATTCCAGAACTTCCTGTCACCGAAATGTGAGGAAAACTTGTTTTTTTAGCCAAATTTTAAGGTTTGTAAAGGATTCTGGGTAACAGAACCTGGTCAGAGCACCACAAGTCACCCCATCTTGGATTCCCCTAGGTCTCTAGTTTTCAAAAATGCACAGGTTTGGTAGGTTTCCCTAGGTGCCGGCTGAGCTAGAGGCCAAAATCTACAGGTAGGCACTTTGCAAAAAACACCTCTGTTTTCTTTCAAAAAATGTGATGTGTCCACGTTGCGTTTTGGGGCGTTTCCTGTCGCGGGCGCTAGGCCTACCCACACAAGTGAGGTATCATTTTTATCAGGAGACTTGGGGGAACATAGATTAGCAAAACAAGTGTTATTGCCCCTTGTCTTTCTCTGCATTTTTTCCTTCCAAATATAAGAGAGTGTGTAAAAAAGACATCTATTTGAGTAATGCCCTGTAATTCACATGCTAGTATGGTCACCCCGGAATTCAGAAATGTGCAAATAACCACTGCTCCTCAACACCTTATCTTGTGCCCTTTTTGGAAATACAAAGGTTTTCTTGATAGCTATTTTTCACTCTTTATATTTCAGCAAATGAATTGCTGTATACCCGGTATAGAATAAAAAAGCACTGCAGGGTGCAGCTCATTTATTGGCTCTGGGTACCTTGGGTTCTTGATGAACCTACAAGTCCTATATATCCCCGCAACCAGAGGAGTCCAGCAGACGTAACGGTATATTGCTTTCGAAAATCTGACATTGCAGGAAAAAGTTACAGAGTAAAACGTAGAGATAATTTATGTTTTTTTCTCCTCAATTTCAATATTTTTCTTTTTCAGTTGTTATTTTCTGTAGGAAACCCTTGTAGGATCTACACAAATTACCCCTTGCTGAATTCATAAATGTATCTAATTTTCAGAAATGTTGTGGTTTCTGGGATCCAGCATTGATTTCATGCCCATTTCTGTCACTCACTGGAAGGAGGCTGAAAGCACACAAAATCGTGAAAATGGAGTATGTCCCAGTAAAATGCCAAAATTGTGTTGAAAAATTGGGTTTTCTGATTCAAGAGTGCCTGTTCCTGAAAGCTGGGTAGCTGGTGATTCTAGCACCACAAACCCTTTGTTGATGCCATTTTCAGGGAAAAAATCACAAGACTTCTTCTGCAGCCCCTTTTTCCCATTTTTTGAAAAAAACGAAATTTTCACTGTATTTTGGCTAATTTCTTGGCCTCCCTTCTGGGGAACCCACAAAGTCTGGGTACCTCTAGAATCCCTAGGATGTTGGAAAAAAAGGACGCAAATTCGGCTTGGCTAGCTTATGTGGACAAAAAGTTATGAGGGCCTAAGCGCGAACTGCCCCAAATAGCCAAAAAAAGGCTCGGCACAGGAGGGGGAAAAGGCCTGGCAGTGAAGGGGTTAAGAAAATGCTCTACTTGGGTGAACGTGTTTTGTTATATACCCGCTTTCAATGGAAGGTTCACTAAGCTGTTTGAAGTTCCTATGATAAACAATAAGGCGCTCTTTGATGTTACCTAAACTCCAGTTGGGTGAGAGCATTGAAAACAAAAAAAACAAATGATGTAAAAATACCGGGATACTTGATATTACCTGAATTCGTGTCGGGTGAGCACGTTGAAAACAAAACAAGTTGTTCACGCACATTAAACACCCACAAAAAAGAATTAAAAAAACATCCCTGAACAAAACAAAACACTAAGGGGCATATGTATGCTTTTTGTGCAAAAAAGCACTAATGCAGTTTTGCATCAAAATGTTTTGCACCAGGTTGTAAAGGGTAGGCTAGCGTAAAAAAACTGACGTTAGCCGGGTGGGGCAGGTGGTATGGAAGAAGGGGGTTTTGCACCAAAAAATTACTTTAGGCTCGTTAGAGTAAACAAAAAACGCCTTCTGACGCAAAACCATTCATACCACTAAGACAGGAATCATGCCCACCATCCCAATGGTAAGCACAGGGGACCAGGGTCTCCTGGGCATGGCCATTGCACCCAGTGCCATGTAGGGGGCCCATGTCAGTACCCACAATGGCACTAAAAAAAAAAGAAAAAATGCTTACCTGTACTTACCTATACATAACTGGGATGGGGTCCCCAATCCTCTGCTGTCCCTCTGGTGTGGATGTGGGTGTGTCTGGGCCTTGGGGAGGGCACCTGTGGGCTTCTTCCATGGTGTTCCACCATGGAAATAGGTCCACAGGTCCCCTAACGCCTGCCCTGACCCAGGCTTTAAAAAATGGTGCAAAGCAAGCTTTGCACTATTATTTGACCCCTCCTCCCCCGTGCGTGATTTTAGCAGGCGGGGATAAATATGGCCCCAAGGCCATAGAGTCATTTTTTCACGGGAACGCCTGCCTTGCATCTCATTGACACAAGGTAGGTTTCCACGACCAAAAAGTGACTTTAACTCCATAACTTTGGCACTAGACTGGTCTAGCACCTTCGGTGAAAAACACGTATAAATATGCCCTAAGGGCCAGATCTACAAGAAAGTGGCACATTGGTCCCGATGTGCCACTTTTCTTGTGCCACCCCTACTCCACCTTACAACACCATGGTTGCGCCGTATTTACAATACAATGCACCGTGGCACTGCTTTCTAACATGGCGTCATAATTTATGACACTATTGTAGCATTTTGTTGGATTAGCACCATAAATTATGGAGCTAGTGCAGCAAAGCACTGGGGAGGCCCATAGACTACTATGGGCCCCTCATTTTCACGCCTGCCCCGAGCAGGCATTAAAAATAACAGAAAAAATATCACAGTGAAATCCTGTAGATTTCACTGGGCAATTCTTTCCGGCCTCCCTGCGTGGAAACGTCCCTCTTGCATACATTATACCTGTTGCAGGTATAGTGTGGCGCAAGGGGTTACAAAGTGCCACAATGGAAGCATTGCACCACTTTGTAAGTATTGCGAAGGAGAATGGCCTCCTTAATACCACATTAGTGTAAAAAAATTATGCTAGTGTGGCACTAAGAGGTGCGAGGGACTTGTAAATCTGGGCTTAAGGGGCTTATTTAAGCTATTGGTTTGATAGTAGCTTTACTCATTAAAGTAAGCCTTACTACTTGAAGTGTGTTTCCACTCCCCATCAAAGATGCTGCAAAAGTTAGTCCTGTTAAAACATTTTGTCCAAATGTAGATGTAGGAGTCTTTCTCACATCTTTACTTCTAACTGCGCTGTTACTAATACATTTTCTGAGAGATCCTTGTGTTACAAATATTGGGTTCTTTCAGTTGACTTTTTTTCATAATGTTTTGAATTGTAGTGTTGAACTCTTTGTAGTAGTATCTATGGGCCAGATGTAGCAAAAAAATATTTTGGACTTGCAAATTGCGAGTCACAGTGACTCGCAATTTGCAACTCGCAAAATATTATGCAGAAAGGTGTCTCAGACACCTTCTGCGACTCGCTATGGGGTCGCAAAGACCTACCTCATGAATATTAATGAGGTGGGTCGCAGTTTGCGACCCCATAGCGAGTCAATGCACTCACAGGGATGGTGGCCTGCTGGAGACAGCAGACCTCCATGTCTGTGACTGCTTTTAAATAAAGCAGTTTTTTTTTCTTCTTTTTGCAGTCCGTTTTCCTTAAAGGAAAACGAGCTGCAAAACGAAAAACTTCCGAAACCATTTGGTTTCGGTATTTTCAGAGTAGGCAGTGGTCCTATGGACCACTGCCTGCTCTGAAAAAATATTTTTGGGGCATTCACAAAGGGGACCCCTTCCCTTTTGCGAATGTTTTACCATCCACTTCAAGTGGATGGTAACTCCGAGTTGGTTTGCGACCGCATTCGCGGTCACAAACCAGCTCAGCATGGCGATGCTGTCGCAAATAAGAAGGGAACACCGGCTCCTATTTGTGAGTTGCAGCCTTAAATTGCGAGTCAGTACCGACTTGCAATTTGAGGTTGTGCATCGCGTTAAGCCTTTTGCGCGTCGCAAACTGCATTTTTCGTAGTTTGCGACGCGCAAAAGGCTTAATATATATGGCCCTATGTGTGTTCTTTTTCTTTTTTTTGCTGCTTAGTAGGCATTGTCAAAGATGCTAAGCACCTGTACACCAGGAATGACACAATGGAAAAATAAGAGCTGGAAAAAGTATATTCCTTCTAATTATACATGTTATAAATTGATCAATGAGTAATAAGATACTTGTATGTTATCACAAATGCACATACACCTCATGTAATATGTTGTAGGTGCTTGACAATTGTCAATGGCTACACTGTACAGAAACAACCCAATCCATAGTAAGAAGTATACATTGTAGAAAAGTGCCCCTTTTGGCATGGTTACCCCCACAAGCTTTTTTGCCTGGTATTGATGCTAATTTGACTGAGGCCCTCATTATAACTTTGGTGGACAGAAAAGCCAATCCAACGAAGTCCTGAAAGGTATCAATCAATTAATCAATGGCCCTCATTTTGAACATGGCGGTTCGGCCCGCCATGCCGGCAGTGGCGGCTGAAGCCGCCAGCCGGCATAGCGGGCCGAACCGCCATAGAATGAACATGGTGACGGCCGCCAGCGGCACCCATCACCCACCGCCAGGCTCCCACCATCAGGCAGCCTGGCGGCAGGATGAAACGTCATCTGCCAGGGTAGCAGTGCTACCCTGCGCATAATGTTTCATTTCCTGCCAGTCTTTTCCTGGTGGGATATCCTGCAGGAAAAGACTGGCGCAGGGGGTGCCCAGGGGCACCCCAGGGGGCCCCTGCACTGCCCATGACCTTTGCATGGGCAGTGCAGGGGCCCTGGTGCAGAGCCCCAGTGATCTGTGCGACAGGTGCACGGGCACCTGTCGCACAGAGACATTGACGGTGGCTCCATGTGGAGCCGCCGTCAATGACGGGCCAAACCTTTCTGTGAGCCTGCGGGCGGAAACAATGTACAATGTTTCCGCCCACCAGCTCTCAGAAAGGTTCATAATCTGGCCGGCGGGATTCCGGGGTTGTTGGCGGTCAGTGTTTTGACCACCAGCATGAACGCAGCGGTTGTTTCTGCCGTGTTCATAAAGACCCCCAATATTTGTAAAGTGTGGCTACTCACCCATGAGGGTCTCAAGGTGCTGGGGGGGAGGAGAGAGGCCTCATCTGAAGAGCCACATCTTGATGTTCTTCCTGAAGATGATGAGCGACCTGCTTTGTCTGAGGTGCAGGGGGTGGTTGTTCCAGCTCTTTGCCGCAGTGTAGGTGAAAGAGCTTACTCTGACGGTGGTTTTGCGGATGAAAGGTATGGTGGCATGGACCATCTGGACAAAGAGGAGGCATCTGACGTGGGTGTGGAAGGAGACACAGTGGTTCAGGTAGGCTGGACCTGCTTTGTGTATGGCCTTGTACGTGTGGATGAGAAGGTGATTCGCTCCTTGACCTATAGCCAGTGGAGGGTCCTCAAGTGTTGGGAGATGTGTTCTCAGCGAGGGAGGTCCATAATGAATCTGGTGGCGGCTTTTGGATGAGTTTAATTTTTTGATGGGTCTAGTTGAGGTGCCGGCGTAGAGGGCGTTGCCGTTGTCGAGTTTGCTTGTGATTAAGGCGTGGGTCACTGTCCTGCAACAGTCTGCTGGGATCCATCTGAAGATCTTCGGTAGTTTGCGAAGTGTCTGCGAGCAGGAGGAGGCAACAGAGTTCACCTGATGGGTCATGGACACGGAGGAGTTGAGGATGATTCCTTAGTTGCAGGCATGCTCCGTTGGTGCAGGGGGGGTGCTGACGGATGTGGGCCACCAGGAGTTATCCCAAGTTGAGGTGGCATATCCGAAGATGATGAGCTCCGTCTTGTCAGAGTTGAACTTGAGGCAGCTTTCTCACATCGAGGTGGCGACAGCTTCCATTCTTGCATGAAAGCTCCTCTTGGCCGTGTCCGAGTCTTCGGTCCGGGACAGGTAGGTTGCCACCAGTGTAGCAGCCTCCCCGCTGGGGCCATTACGAGTTTCCTGCTGGGTCAGCGTGCAGAAACCGGTCCAGCAGGAAACCACCTACAGCATCGTCTTCAGCTCATATTAATTCCGGCGGCAATGCTGCAGTGTTTAGGGTGCACCAGCATCCGTCGCAATGTTCACTGTCTGCAAGGCAGACAGTGAACGTTGTGATGGGGCTGAGCAAGGGGGCCCCTGCACTGCCCATGCCCAGTCTCCACCAGCCTTTTCATGGTAGTTCTACCACCATAAAACCACTGGTGAAAAAGGGAGTCCTTATCCCCAGGTCAGCGCTGATTGCAGCTCCAGACCAACATGAAATCATAATCTGGTGGTGCTGGTGGTCCAACTGCAGTGCTACATCCTCAGTCGTATTATGGTGCTCGGACCACCGCATTGGCAGAGGTCCTATGAACCACAACCCTGGCAGTCATTAGACTGCCAGGGCTCGTAATGAGGCCCTGAATGTGTACCTGGATCCTGCTAACTAGGCCCCAGCACCAGTATTGTTTCCCTAAAATGGTACCATTGTTTCCACAGTTGGCACACATCTGGCTCACAGTCCCATGTAAAAGGTAACAGTGGTACCAAGGGCTCTGTGGCCATGGAGGGTCCCTAAGGGCTGCAGGATATATTGTGACACCCTAAGGGACCCCTCACCAAACACATGTATACTGCCATTGCAGATTGTATGTGTTGATGGGAAGTAAAAGGTAAAGCTGGCTTGTCATCAATCCCAGGGTACCATGCCCTCAAACCACTGCCTGTGGCGTAGGTAAGTCATCCCTCCAGCAGGCCTTACAGCCCTAAGGCAGGGTGCACTATAATACAGGTGAAGGTATAGCTGCATGAGCAATATGTCCCTACACTGTCCAAGTCCATTCTTAGACATTGCAAGTGCTGTGTGGTCATATTAAGTACATGGGCTGGGAGTCAGTCATTATGAACTCAACAGCTCCACGATGGCTTCACTGAAGACTGGGAATTTTGCTATCAAACATCCCAGCACAATAAACTCACACTCATGCCAGTGTTGGCTTTATTGTAAAATACACACAGAGGGCATCTCAGAGATTACCCCTGTATTTTACCCAGCCCTTTAGTGCAGGGCTGACCAGTCTGTGCCAGCCTGCCACTAACAGACCAGCTTCTGACCCCATGGGGTGAGAACATTTGTGCTCTCTCGTGCTCTCTGGGATCAGGAACAAAGTCACCTCTCCCCTGCAGGAACTGCAACATTTGGAAGTGAGCCTCAAAGCCTCAGGCCTCCTGTTACAGTGCCCCAGGCTTTCCAGCTAGTGGAGATGCCTGCCCCTAGACCAAGCCCCACTTTTGGTGGCAGATCTGTGTGAAAATTAGGTTAAAAAAAAGGAGTAACCACTGCAGCTAGAACCACCCATAACGTATCCAGAGCTGAACTGACCCCCTCCTTGCAAAGTCCTCCATCTTGTTTTGGAGGAGAAGGACCAATAGGGATAGAAATGTGCCTCCCTCCCCAAAGGGAGTGGGCACAGGAAGGGTATAGCCCCCCTCAGGAACAGTAGCATTGGCTACTGCCCTCTGACCTCTGTAATGCCCCTAAATCTAGTATTAGGGGCACCCCTTAATGTTACTCACCAGATTCCTATTGACCTCAAGAAAGAAGAAGAACCTCAAAGCCGACCCCAGTAGTGAAGGCTATAAATAACAACTGACTTAGACCCAGCCCTACTGGCCTGTCTGCAGCTTCTAGACTCTTGCTACAAAAAGGCAATGCATCGTGCTGGACCAGCAACTTCTACAAACCCCCAGAATACTGCCTGCCCAGCATAGGACCGAGAACTCCCAAGCAGAGAGGCCTTTTCCAGAACTAAATTTCCAAAAGGACTCCAGAACTGCCCTGGATCCACGAGCTCTACCCTCTCTGCAACCAACGCCCACAGCCTGAGTCCAGGTAGCCCACTGGTCCAGAGAAGGTCCGCAGGCAATTACCACCTCGAGTCCACCCTGGGTTGACCCCTAATGGCCACTACGATGACGCCTGCAGTCTGAATCCAGAGGACTCCCTGACTGCAACTGGATCCTACCAAGATTCTCAATGCTCAAAAGTACTCCTGCATCTGCATCCTGGTGGCCTTGGGAATCCAACCAATGGTCCAGCAAAATCCAGTGGGCACCTCTGCTACTTGTCCAGCCTTTGTTTGTTTCCAGAACTGATACCCTGGACCCAGTCTGCAGCATCTTTGTGACTCCCGGGTTCCCACCACTGAGAAGCATTGGGTGCCCTGAGCTGTGTTTACACCCTGCCACCCCTGTGATGATGAGGGTGTGTGTGTGATGTTGACCTGTGTCCCTCCACCTGTGCTGATGTACGATGTAGGAGGCTGGCCTGGTTTTTAGTGGGTACCCAAGCTACTTACACCTTATTCCAGATATCCTGTATTAGTGTGGTGTAGTCAGTGTCTAGAAGCCAGGTTCTCCAGAGGTAGCTGTGGATGAGCAGACAAGGTTTATCTAGGAGACATGCAAAGCTCATGCAATACCACTGTAGTCACGCAGTACTCACACACATGAAAGACAATACCCAGTGTTACAAAAATAAAGGAACTTTATTTTGGGGAAACAATTGCCAAAAATACCATAGAGACTATGCTCCCTAGGATGTAAGCAATACACAAATTAAATACACTAGTATGCAGACATAACTGTAAAAACAGTTAGAAAGCAGTGCAATTAGTGAAAATCACAAAAGTATGGGCCTAGGAGGAACACAAACCGTATACTAAGAAAGTGGAATGTCAAAGTCGGTTTCCCACCTAGGCAAGTGTGTTGTGTAGAGGGGCACTGGGAGTATTAGAAAACACCGAAGGTAAGTAATAGAACCCACCCCAGAGCCTAGGAAAGCGGGACTAAATCACAGTAACTTTCCTAGAACACACAAGAACACGAGAAATAAGATTATGCAAGAACCAGAAGAGAGTGTAAGACACTAATGATGGATTCCTGGACCTGAAGACCTGTGGAAGAAGGAGACAAAGTCCAAGAAGCACTGAAGAGTCCAGGGAGAATAGGAGCCCCTGCTAACCCGGATGAAGGTGCAAAAGAAGAACCACCGGTGAAGAAGAACAGTCAATACTGCACCCAAGATGATGGATGTGAGTTCCTGGTTGTTGCAGATGATGTCCCATACCAGATGGATGAGTGCAGTCTGGTTTGCGTCACTGGATTCTGCCAACAAGCCTTGGCACATGCAAAGCTAGCCACTAGTGGAAAATGGCACTGCCCTGGACCAGAAGAGACCTTGTGGAATCTCCTCAGGAGAGAGAGTCAGAGGGGGCTCTCTCTCAGGGAGAACCTCAGAAGACCAGGCAGTGTGCACAGGAGTCCCACAGCATGGGGACAAAGAAGGTGCAAAATGAGGCCCATGCAGCACTACACAAAGGGATCCCACGCTGCCAGAGAACCATGCAGGAAGATGTGCATCGCAGGAATGAGTGCTAGGGGCTGGAGCTGCATGGTGCATGAAGAACTTCATGGAAAGATGCCAACAAACCTTGGCAACAGCAAAGCACGCAGTGCATGGGGGTTCTGTCTTACGTGGGGAGGAAATTTCTTACCTCCACCAAAATTGGACAGTTGGATGTCAGGACCGTCGGAACCACTTTAGTCTACCACCTGTAATGCTGGATCCATGCCCTTCATCAGGAGAGGGGATCGAAGCCACCAGTAATTGCTGCAGAAGGGTGGCTGCTGAAGCATGGAAGAGGCTGAAGAATGGCTGTTCTCTGAGGATGCACAACCGGGAAACAGTTGCATTTGCTGGCAGGAGCTGAAGATGCA
Source organism: Pleurodeles waltl (assembly GCF_031143425.1). Taxonomy (NCBI): domain Eukaryota; kingdom Metazoa; phylum Chordata; class Amphibia; order Caudata; family Salamandridae; genus Pleurodeles; species Pleurodeles waltl. The sequence goes on from NC_090439.1 coordinate 1,188,452,740, forward strand.
ATGTTGCAGAAGTTGCCTCTGCTTCTTTGATGCAGTTGTAGAGTTCTTGGAGGGTCCAGATGCAGTTTCTTCAGTAAGAAGGTGTAGTAAAGGGTGTAGAGGATTCCTGCTGAAGTGTTGCAATCCGAATCTGAAAAAACACCCAGGAGAGAGACCCTAAATAGGCTACCCTCCAATGCCTGTAACACTTATTTCCAAGGGGAGATGGTATAATACCCCTCTCCCAAAGGGAATCCTTTGTTCTGCCTTCCTGGGCTCAAGCTGCTTGAGCAACAGGAGGGCAGAAACCTGTCTGTGAGGTGGCAGAAGCTGGGCCTGCCTGGAAAACCTCAGAAGGCTGTAATGGCAATATTGGGGGTCCTCTAAGTAGCACCCAGAGTGCATGGAATCATACAACCAATGCTTGCAAAAGCCTCGGGGTATGATTCCAACATGTTTAATACCAAACATGGCCATATTCGGAGTTACCATTGGACATAGATGGTGACCTATGTCCAGTGAACACGTAAAATGGCGTCCCCACACTCACAAAGTCCAGGAAAATTGTCCTAGAGTTCATGGGGGCACCTCTGCTCGTGCAGGTGTGCCCTCACACACAGGTACTCTGCACCCAGCCTTCAGGGCTGGAAGGACTGAAATATGGGTGACTCATAAGTGACCTGGTGCAGTGTAAATGGCAGAGAAAGGGTGGATGCACCATTTTACACACAATGCAATGGTAGTCCTGTAAAATGCTTTGCATGGGCTCCGTATGGGTGGCAAAAGAAATGCTGCAGTCCATAGTGATCCTCTGCAATGCCAATGCCCTGGGTACCTAAGTACCATGTACTAGGGACTTATACGGGGGCACCAGTATGCCAATTGTGGGTAGAATACTGGATTACCAGCATCCTACAGCTATAATTTAAGGGAGAGAGCATAAATACTGAGGTCCTGAGTAGCAGGATCCCAGTAGACACAGTCAAACAAACTGACAAGCAGGCTAAAAGTGGGGGTAACCATGCTAGAAAGAGGCTACTTTCCTACACACTAGCATGTAGAAAAGGCTTAGCCAATCAGTACACGATATGTGCTTAGAGTCTTCAAGCTGAGACAGCTGTATGAAGAAGAGCCTTGACCAACAGTTGCATGCTATGGGGCATGTAGGAAGCTGGCCTGGTGAGTGGTAGGTACCTAAGGTACTTACGTCTTATGCCAGGCCCATGTATCCCCTATTAGTGTAGTGTAGACAGTGTCTAGAAGCCAGGCTGTCTAGAGGTAGCTGTGGATGAGCAGCCAAGGCTTATTTAGGAGACTTGCAAGGCTCATGCAATACCAGTGTAGTCACACAGTACTTACACACATGAAAGAAAACACTCAGGCCCATATTTATACTTTTTGACGCTAAACTGCGCTAACGCAGTTTAGCGTCAAAAAATTTAGCGCCGTCTAACGCCATTCTGAAGCGCCATGCGGGCGCCGTATTTATGGAATGGCGTTAGCCGGCGCAAGCAGACCGGCGCTGCCTGGTGTGCGTGGAAAAAAACCACGTAGACCAGGCAGCGCCGGCGTTGGGAAAAAATGACGTTAGGGCGTCTTAAAATGGGGCAAGTCAGGTTGAGGCAAAAAAATCGCCTCAACCCGATTTGCGCCATTTTTTTACGACGCCCAGACGCCATTTCATGACTCCTGTCTTACTAAAGACAGGAGTCATGCCCCCTTGCCCAATGGCCATGCCCAGGGGACTTGTGTCCCCTGGGCATGGTCATTGGGCATAGTGGCATGTAGGGGGGCACAAATAAGGCCCCCCTATGCCACCCAAAAAAAATTAAAAAATATAAAAAATTATACTTACCTGAACTTACCTGAATGTCCCTGGGGTGGGTCCCTCCATCCTTGGGTGTCCTCCTGGGGTGGGCAGGGGTGGCAGGGGGGGTCCCTGGGGACAGGGGAGGGCACCTGTGGGCTCATTTTGAGCCCACAGGCCCCTTAACGCCTACCCTGACCCAGGCGTTAAATAGTGGCGCAAATGCGGGGTTTTTTGACCCGCCAACTCCCGGGCGTGATTTTTGCCCTGGAGTATAAATAAGACGCATTTGCGTCGCCGTCATTTTTTTAGACGGGAACGCCTTCCTTGCATCTCATTAACGCAAGGAAGGCGTTCACGCAAAAAAATGACGCTATTTGCCAATACTTTGGCGCTAGACGCGTCTAACGCCAAAGTATAAATATGGCGTTAGTTTTGCGCCGAATTTGCGTCGAAAAAAACTACGCTAATTCGGCGCAAACGGAGTATAAATACGGGCCTCAGTGTTACAAAAATAAAGGTACGTTATTTTAGTGACACAACTACCAAAAAGCACTAGAGAGGCAACCCTCCAATAGGAGGTAGGTAACACACTAAAATGCAGCCCTGGAGCAGGTGAAGACTTCCTGAAGGATGCAGTTCACGTCCCACGCTGGATGGATGATTGCAGTTGGTCAGTGGTGTGGAAAAGCCACTTACAAGCCTTGGCAAAGGCAGAAGTTGTGGTGAAGACAAAGTGAAGACAAAGTGGAGCTGACGGGGACGAGCACAGTCCAGGAGTACTCAGCCTATAGGGGGAGTTCTAGGGGGACCCACAGCAAGGCAGGGAGTCCACAGAAGAAGAAAAAGCCCCCACAGGAGACCCACTGGACGAGGAACCAGGAGTCACAGAGGAACCCATGTAGCAGGACTGGAGAAGGGTCCCACGCCGCAGGAGAAGCACACAGAGGCCTGTGCAACGCAGGAATGAGTGCTGGGGGCTGAGGCTACGCAGAGGCTGAAGATCTCTTGGAGGATATGCCAACAAGCCTTGTTAATGCTCTGTATGGGAAGGCAAGGGCTTACCTCCACCAAAGTTGGACAGCTAGCAGAGAGGACCAAGAGAACTACTTCGGACCACCACCTGTGATGCAGGATCCGTGCGGGTCAGGATGAGAGGAGATCCACGCCGCCGGTTCTCATTGCAGTTGGTGCCTGCGGATGCAGGGAGTGACTCCTTCACTCCAAGGGAGATTTCTTCTTCCTCGTGCAGACTGAAGACTTGGCACTCTCAGAGGATGCACAGCCAGTGAAATTTTGCAGAGGCTGGCAGGAGCCATAGAAAAAGCTGAAAGGAGCTGTGTAAACAGGGTTGCAAGCAGAGTCTTCATCGTGGATGCAGATTGTTGGTTCCTGGAGGGTCCAGTTGCAGCTCCAATGGCTAGAAGTCAAGGTAGAGGTTGCAATCTTGCAAGCCGAATCTGAGGACTCACCCAAGAGAGAGACCCTAAATAGCCCTAAAAGGGGATTTGGGATTGGTCAGGAAGGGGCTCTGAAGTCACCTGTCTGACCTGGCCACTCAGATGCTCCCAGAGGTCCTTGCCAACCTTGGACTCAAGGTGGCAGAACCCAGGACCCTTCTGGAGGAGCTCGGGGGACCACACCTGGGTTGGTGATGGACAGAAGAGTAGTCACTCCCCTTTCCATTGTCCAGTTTTGCGCCAGAGCGGGGCCTGGGGGTCCCTGAATCATTGTAGACTTGTTCATGCATGGATGGCACCAAATGTGGCTTTCAAACCACATGAGTGGCTTGGGGAGGCTATCCCTCCCAAACCATGTAACACCTATTTCCAAAGGGAGAGGGTGTTACTTCCTCTCCCAAAAGGAAATCATTTGTTCTGCCTTTCAAGGCTTGAGCTGATCAAGCAGCAGGAGGGCAGAAACCTGTCTGAAGGGTGGCAGCAGCTCGGCCTGCCCAGAAAACCCCAGAAGGCTGATGGGAGCAATGCTGGGAGTCCTCTAAGGAGCCCCCAGAGTGCATGGAATCATACCTTCAATATTAGAAATAGTGTTGGGGTATGATTCTGACATGTTTGATATCAAACATGCCTAGGTTCGGAGTTACTATTATGTAGCTGGACATAGGTAGTGACTTATGTCCAGTAACCGCATAAAATGGCATCCCTGCACTCATGTAGTCCAGGAAAATGGAACTGGAGTTTGTGGGGGACTCTGCTAGTGTGGGGGTGCCTTCACACACAGGTACTTGCACCCTGCCCCCTGAGCTAGGAGGACCTGTAGTAAAAAGGGTGCATGAACCATTTCCTGCAGGCTCCATTGGCAAGCCTGTAGAAACACTTTGCATGGTCTCCCCATGGGTGGCATAATACATGATGCAGCCCATGGGGATCCCCTGGCACCCCAATGCCCTAGGTACCTAGGTACCATATAGTAGGGACTTACCTGGAAGCAACAGCATGTCAAATGTGAGATGTAAGTGGTTCAAGTACCCAAGTGTGAAGGGAGAGAGCTTAATCACTGGGGTCCTGGTTGCCCTAGTGGTGGGTGGAAGACTCCACCCTGCTGGCAGAGTTTGTAGAGTTTTGCTAACTCCAGGCTCTGCTTGGAGCACAAAGTTCAGCAAAAACTTCTGAGACCACTGCCTAGCGGAGTTTACCAGCACTCACCCCAACTGACCATGAATGACTAGTATGCTGACCTTGTATATACTGTTGTATGTATGAAGACTTTATGTAACTATATACCTATTCTTACTTGGAACACAGTCAGGTAGATTTATGCAGGCAAACAGCGTCAAGGCATGCTGTGTGATAGGAGACATTCAGGTCCACATTTCATACAGTGAAAGAGGAATCTGTTTGACAATAAATGCTTATACTCTCCCTTTCACTGAGAATGAAATGGCTTCTTGTGGGACACATGCAGTGCACTGTCAATCAGGTACACGTGCATCAGGCAGTGCCCTGTCCCCAGCAATGGGGGTAGGAGCTTGAGCTAGTCTTCCTGTCCATGCTCTCACGAAGTATGGTAACCCCAAAAACATGAAGATGCCTTTGTGGAGCTGTCTAATTGTTTCAGTGCTTTGTGCAACCTTACACTGCTGTAAGACTGTGACTCACAGCGCACCTTGCTTGACAAGTTGGTGCTGGTACTTCTGGTATGCATTTCCTGTTGCCTGGCTTTGCGGGGGCTGGTGCTGCTGCTGAGTTGGGTCATATGGCATCCGTGGGGATAGAAGAGTTTCAGTGGGCACAGAGGTAATTCCAAATGCTCACCTTGGTGCTGTTGTCTTAGTTGAGTATCTTCATTGAATAAAGTTCTCTGAGCAGTAGATCCTTGTTTGTTGCATAAATTGCAGATCATGTGTTCTTGAGGCTACACTCCAACATCATATCAGCTCTTAATAGATTTTACAACTCATATTATGTGTTATGAGCTCCTTAAGGATGGCCATGTAGTCTAGGAAGCTTGGCACATCGCCTCATGGAAAATGCTTTACCTTCCCAGTCCCACATCCTGTTTTACACCATACATGTGATAGTTCTTGGACCAGACAGCATAATTCCAACACAGGTGGAACTTTGCGGAATCTCACAATGTTTATAGATAACTCCAAGGAATTCCATGGAGTTACATCCACCCTTAGAAATAACCTCACCCTCCTCCTCAGGGCTGCACCATCACTTCAACTATACAGAAGAGAACTCAAGACCTGGATATTCAAAATGTCATTCCTCCACGCAACAGCATACAGATCCAGTGCCTAGAGACCCTCATGGGTGAGTTGCCTCACCATATAAATGTTTGATTGATTGATTGAGCAAGTGACCTTGCTGCGCTGCCCTGCACCACAGGGAAGGGCAGAAATGCACTGTATCTACAAGATACAGTGCATTTCTGTTCTCTCCCCCTCTGCTGGTGCACAATGGTCAAAATAAATGATGCACCTGTGGGAGGGAAGTTGCAATTAAAACTGATGCATGTGCTGCAAAAGTAACATACGGCTGATTTGCCGCATGTAAAGCCAGGCAAATCAGTCGTGCATCACTTTTGAGTATGTGATCAGTCAGAAATCTTTCAAAAAGAGATACATTTAAAAAAAAAGTTTACACCATTCAAAGAAAGGAAAATATGGAGAAGCAGCAGGGAGCAGCAGCCAGGATAGCAACCCCAATGACGCCAGCACCAGCCAGGATGTCCGAGCAGAGTCCCACCTGAAGAGGAAGAGGAACTTTCATGGGGAAGGAAATGAAATACTGGTAATAGAAGAAGCAAAGCATGAACATCAACTCTTTGTCACCTCAAAGTTGCCACTAAGGAAGACATAGGCCATATAGAAGTCCATAGTGGATACAATCAATAGTGTAGGGCAATTCAAGAGAACAGTGAAAGATTGCAAGAAGCGCTGGCATGTCTACAAGTTCAGGACCAAGGAGAAACTGACCAGCTACTTGAAGGCAGCCAGGCGCACCAGGGCAGGAGGGCCTGAGGTCCAGGACGAGCTGACGTCATTGGAGAAGGTGACACCAGACATGCCAGCCTCTTTGGTGGCAGGATTGGAAGGACATGACAGTGCAGCCTAGGAGGACCAACAAGACACTCAGGGTAAGTGGCAACAAGGGACAATTGCACCAAAAATGTCAGGTTCTGCAAAGCAGCATGCTACCTTTATGGGCATAACTGCACTGAGGGATGGAAATAGCCATATGTCCCGTCACGCATCTTATAAATATAAGATATAAAATATATTCCTCACCTGAAAGGAGAGCATGCATGGGCATGTGACGTACCACCACATAGCAGAGCCACGTCCGGAGGGGCATAAGTACAACAATGCTGGCCCAGGGCAGCACAGCAAGTGCCCATGCTGTGCTGCCCTATGCACCAGAAAAAAGGGAAGAAATGCCATGTATGTCCAAAAATGGTGCAACTATGATCCTTGCCTCAGCGCTGATGTCCTTATGGCAGTCTAGCTTCAGTACAGGCACACATGCAATATGTTGCAAGGGTGCCTGAATTGCATGCAAGATTGTTGTTTTGCAGGAAGTCAAACCTTCCTGCACAATAACAACCCATGGAGGCATTTACCTCTTCCCATCTGTGCGGCAGCATGCAGCAGACATGGGAAGAGGCAAAACAAAGTTGTTTTTCTCCTTGTCATGCGTGCCCTGTGTAGGCACATGCTTTGTATGCATGTCCAGCATTTCCCATGTTTGAAAATCTGGGAATGAGTCAAAAGCCATGGGGGTTATGTTAGAAAACCTAACACAATGCTCATGCAATGACCCCCTGACACAGACTAAGGCAACACAGGCATTTTCGAATGCCTTGCCTTACTCCATATCTATGAGGCCATCCAAAGGCACGCCAATTGCCAATTGCCTTTGTGTGACCCTATACATGTGGGTCCACAATTTGCAGCGCTAGTGGGTCAACACAAGTGTTGGACTGGCAGTGCATGTAGCTTGTAAATATGTCCCTAGTATTAAAGTACGTTCTGCACAGATGCAGTGATGTGTGGGGTGTAAGCACACAGGTGTAGCCTGCCATGGTAGCCAAGGCCCTCAATCCGGGTATATATTTTTACCCTTGAGGATGAAACAAGTGATGCATAAAATAGTGAGCTGTGTGTTTCGTCAAACAATAAATGGTGTGTGAGACAGGTTGTCCCCTGGTAGTGTTAGTTCATGTAAGTGTGGTTGAGCACATTGAACTATTACTGTGTTTGAATGGGGCACACTGCATAGCAAGGAGGTGAGAAGTGGTGTGTGCACTCCAAGGTAGCTATACACCCTCATTGTCATGCTTGATATTATCACAAATCTGTTGCAGTTGGGAAGGAAGACATAGAAGAGAGCACAGGTGAACTACAACTAACATGTGATGTGCAATAGGAGGAAGATGTATTATAGTAAATAGTATGCCAATGTCTTGGGATGCCGACCCCTGCATTGATACACACTGTCAGGTTTACATTTTTGTCAGATATTCAATAGATTTTGTGCATGATGGGTGGATTGCACAAATTGTTCCATTTCACACTTTTTATTTGATTGGCTCAACAGACAGCTCACTTGAGCTGTAGCCTGCTTTCACAGTGATCACTACACAGAGGATTTATTGCATGGTTTTTGCTCACCAAGTACAGTTATTTCCATTCCTTACTGCATTTCAATGTGTTTATGTTTCTCTTTCTTTTTTTCATCCTTTCTTTCCTTTTTGCCCCTACTCTTTTCTGTTGTCTTTTTTCTTTCTTTTTTAAATTTCCCCAGGTGCATTCAATTTTGAGTTTAGTTTGCCTCTGTAGGAGAGTACCATCTTGCCTGTCATGTTACCCCCATTTTCACAGTTGTTGGAAAATGGGAAATGGGTTATTGGTAAGGGCAGGCAGGTACCTACACTTAGCAACAGGACACTAACTTCGACTTAGGTCCAGTTAGGTCTCAGTAAATTAAACCCAGCTCAACCCTTGGCAGCTTGGCAACGAGCGACAAGGCTTAACTTAGGAGACAGAGTGTAAAGCATTCAAATATCACAAAACAGTATTTAAATAAAACACAGGAAACAGTTTAAAACTCCAAATCCAATTGATATGAATAGATTATATTTTTATCTTTAAAATGACACAAAAACGAATAAAATCGGATAAGGGGAACCGGAGATATTAATTTTTAAAGAATTATTGTTTTTTTAGCACCTAGAAACAAAAAGCGCCAATGGGGTCATCTGGTTGCACATCGACCGGGGCAAAGTCAAAGTTTCAGGACGACCGCGATGGAGCCCAGCTCGGCTATAGGCCGCGTGAGGTCTCGGTCAAAAGTTTACCTTCACACTTAGTCGTTTTTCTGAAGATTTTCTTCAGCAGGACAAACCTGCCAGTCCAATCCGACCTCCTGGAGCCCTTCTCCGGATACGCGTCGCGGGAATCCTCGGTGGAGATTTTTACCTTCGGACTTAGTTGTTTTTTCGAGGAGAAAATCCTTTGACCAGGATTAACCTGGATCTTGATCCGACGTCCCAGGAGCCCTCCTCGGATACGCTGGCTGGGAGGTCCCGGTCAACTTTTTACCTTAGGACTTAGTCGCTTTTTTGGAGATCTTCTTTACCAGGACGAACCTGCAAATCAGGCCGGGTCGCGGTTGAGGCAAGCCGGCTAGAGTTGCTGCGGTGGGTCGGTCCCTCTATGGAGCTTTTTTTCAAAAGTTCTCAAAACTTCCCCAAACTTCTGGGGCTTCTCCCAGATGTTCTTTTAAGGTTCTTTTGGGTCCACAGCTCACCCCAAGGGTCCAGAAGCTTTGAGCTGATCCTTGGAGGTGCGGACTACAACTCCCAGAATGCACCTGGTGCAAACTCCTTTTTGGCCACTGGGCAGTGGCCAGCTGGTTGATTCCCTCAGGAGTTGGTGCAGGGGACTCTGGTCAGCAGTTTTTCACCTGTAGCAAGCAGGGAGTCCCTCCTTGAACCAGTTGAAGCCAGGCAAAGTCCTTCTTGTGGTGAAGCCCGAGTGTGCAGCTGGCGCAGTCCTTCTGAGTGCAGGTTCCAGGTGCAGACCAGGGGTCCAGCAGGGCAGTCCTTCTTCTCCTTCAGTTCTTCCTTGTTGGAATCTGATGGGGATCTCAGGTGTGGGTGCAGGTATGCCAGTTTTATCTTTGCTCCTGGGTGAAAAACAGGGGGGTCCTGATTCTCAAATCAGGTGCAGGGTCCTTCCCTCTGTGATGACAACTTCCTGGGAAGTGTGGCAAAAATCAATCCCAGGAGGCAACATTCTTAAAAAATCCATGGCTGATTCTGATTTTTGGAGGTTACATCTGGCTGAGCCCACCCACTGGTGTGGCTAAAAATTATAAACACACCCCTCTCCTGCCCTCTCCTAATCAAATCAAGGGGGCACCTAGTTGTCTGGGGTTGCAGGATGTGGGGGTGTTGCTGGGGGGCTCCAAATGTCCTTTTCTGCCTTTGAAGACCAGTTTGGCAGCCCTCCCCCTTCCTGTCTCACCATCTGCTGAGGGGAAATTCCCTCCCACAGGCACATCTCTTTGTACTAAGCCAGGCCACTTCACACCTCATCAAGGCAGCCTGGCCAGGCTGCCAGAGGCTGGCCAACCAGGGCACAGCAGCAAAAACAATGCAGGGCTGAAACTGCAAACTTTTCAGGTAAAGTTTAAAACTCTTTACCTGAACAAGTTATATTAAAAGCAACAACTGAAAGTTGTGGGATTTATTACAACAATTAATTTGATACCAAACTCTTTTTATCTGTCATTAAAGTGGACTTTAAAAATTAAAATAAAGTCTCCCCATTCTTGCCTATGAAGGCCATTCACTACAATGAGAGTGTTAGAAATGGGGTTTTTGTTTGGCAGTCAGGTTACCCCCTGTCCAAGCAAAAGCCCTCACTCTAGTCAGAGTAAGTCACACACAATCCAAGATTATCCTGTGCCCACCCTCTGGTAGCTTGGCACGAGCAGTCAGGCTTAACTTAGAAGGCAATGTGTAAAGTATTTGTGCAATAAATCATACAATACCACCATATAGCACCACAAAAATACACCACACAGTGTTTAGAAAAATATATAATATTTATCAGGATAATTGTAGGTCAAAAAGAATAAAGTTGCAATGGAAAATTGTAGAAATATCACAGGGAAGTGATATAAAGTGTCTTAAGTCTTTAGAATGTAAACAAAGTCTCTTTCAAGCACAAGTACCTGGTTGGGAGTGGAAAAATCTCCTCAGAGGGCCACAAGAGAAGAGGTGCGTGGAAAAAGGGTGTGTGCGTCGATTTCTCCCCAGCACACACGGACTTGCGTCGTTATTTTCCACGCGGGGAAGTCGGGCGTCGTTTTCCGGCGCGTGGACAGTCTCTTTCTGTGGATCGCGGGGATTACCAGATGTCCCGGGTCTGTGCGTGGATTTTCCTGCTTGTTCTCCGGCTGCGCGTCGATCTGCGGGGCTGCGCGTCGAATTTACGATCTCACGGCAGGCGTCGCGTCAATTTCTCCTCTAGACTTCGATCTGCGGGGCTGCGCGTTGAAATTACGATCTCACGGCAGGCGTCGCGTCGATTTCTCCTCTAGAGGTCGGGCGGCGTTGTTCTTGCGAGGCCGTGCGTCGGATCTTTGATCGTCCCAAGAGCGTCGCGTCGATCAACGTCGGTGTGCGGCGTTTTTCTCGCCGAGAAACAAGCGTCGCGTCGAAATTTTCTCCACACGGAGCGTCCAAGTAAAAGAGAGAAGTCTTTTTGGTCCTGAGACTTCAGGGAACAGGAGGCAAGCTCTATCCAAGCCCTTGGAGAGCACTTTCACAGCCAGACAAGAGTTCAGCAAGGCAGCAGGGCAACAGCAAGGCAGCAGTCCTTTGTAGAAAGCAGACAGGTGAGTCCTTTGAGCAGCCAGGCAGTTCTTCTTGGCAGGATGTAGTTTCTGGTTCAGGTTTCTTCTCCAGCAAGTGTCTGATGAGGTAGGGCAGAGGCCCTGTTTTATACCCAAGTGTGCCTTTGAAGTGGGGGAGACTTCAAAGAGTGGCTAAGAAGTGCACCAGGTCCCCTTTCAGTTCAATCCTGTCTGCCAGGGTCCCAGTAGGGGGTGTAGCAGTCCTTTGTGTGAGAGCAGGCCCTCCACCCTCCCAGCCCAGGAAGACCCATTCAAAATGCAGATGTATGCAAGTGAGGCTGAGTACCCTGTGTTTGGGGTGTGTCTGAGTGAATGCACAAGGAGCTGTCAACCAAGCCCAGCCAGACGTGGATTGTAAGGCACAGAAGGATTTAAGTGCAAAGAAATGCTCACTTTCTAAAAGTGTCATTTCTAAAATAGTAATATTAAATCCGACTTCACCAGTCAGTAGGATTTTGTATTACCATTCTGGCCATACTAAATATGACCTTCCTGCTCCTTTCAGATCAGCAGCTGCCACTTCACCAGTGTATGAGGGCAGCCCCAATGTTAGCCTATGAAGGGAGCCGGCCTCACAGTAGTGTGAAAACGAATTTAGGAGTTTTACACTACCAGGACATATAACTACACAGGTACATGTCCTGCCCTTTACCTACACAGCACCCTGCCCTAGGGGTTACCTAGGGCACACATTAAGGGTGACTTATATGTAGAAAAATGGGAGTTCTAGGCTTGGCAAGAACTTTTAAATGCCAAGTCGATGTGGCAGTGAAACTGCACACACAGGCCTTGCAATGGCAGGCCTGAGACAAGGAGAAGGGGCTACTTAAGTGGGTGGCACAACCAGTGCTGCTGGCCCACTAGTAGCCTTTAATTTACCAGCCCTATGCACATAGAGTGCACCTTACTAGGGACTTATAAGTAAATTAATAGTCCAATCAGGTATGATTCCAGGTTACCATGTTTTAGGGGAGAGAGCATATGCACTTTAGCCCTGGTTAGCAGGGGTAAAGTGCGCAGAGTCTATAAACCAGCAAAAACAGTGTCAAAAAAGTGGAGGGAGGCAGGCAAAAAGTTAGGGGTGACTACCCTAAGGCTGTCAGGTCTAACATGTGTCCCCCCCAGCTGAAAGTGGGGAGAGCTACCCGACCTCCTGGGAGCTCTCATCGCTAAGGCGGAAGTACCTGGAGAGACCATCAGCATTGGCGTGGTCAACCCCTGGGCGATGTTTCACCGTAAAGTCCATCCCCTGTAGGGAAATGGACCACCTCAAGAGTTTTGGATTCTCACCCCTCATCTGCATGAGCCATCTGAGGGGCCTGTGGTCTGTCTGAACCCGGAAGTGAGTCCCAAACAGGTAGGGTCTTAGCTTCTTCAGTGCCCAGACCACAGCAAAAGCTTCTCTCTCAATAGCACTCCACCTCTGTTCCCGTGGTAATAGCCTTCTGCTAATAAAGACTACCGGTTGATCTCTGCCCTCCTCATTCAGCTGTGCTAGGACTGCCCCTATGCCATGCTCTGAAGCGTCTGTCTGCACGATAAATTCCTGGGAGTAGTCAGGGGCCATGAGTACGGGGGCCGTGCACATGGCTTCCTTCAGGGCTTCAAAGGCTTTCTGACAAGCCTCTGTCCAATTCACCAACCTAGGTTGTTTCTTGGAAGTGAGTTCTGTCAAGGGTGTTACAATGGTACCAAAGCCCTTGACAAATCTGCGGTAGTAGCCTGTGAGGCCTAGAAAGGCTCTCACCTCAGTCTGCGTTCGGGGTGGTTGCCAGGCCTTGATAGTTTAAATCTTGGCCTGGAGTGGCTGCACCTTGCCACCACCCACTAGGTGTCCTAAGTACACCACGGAACCCTGCCCAATCTGGCACTTACTGGCCTTGATGGTCAGGCCTGCCTGTTGCAGGTCCTGAAGCACCTCCTTGAGGTGAAGCAGGTGTTCCTCCCAGCTGGAACTGTAGACAGCTATGTCATCCAGGTAGGCTGCACAGAAGGCATCCTTGCCAGCTAGGACCCCGTTAACCAACCGTTGGAAGGTAGCGGGGGCATTTTTCAACCCAAACGGCATCACCCGGAACTGGTAATGGCCATCAGGGGTTGAGAATGCGGATCTTTCCTTAGCCCCCTCAGTCAGGGCGATCTGCCAGTACCCTGAAGTAAGATCAAACGTACTCAGGAACTTGGCAGCGCCTAGCCTGTCCACGAGCTCATCAGCTCGGGAGATGGGGTGAGCGTCAGTCCGTGTGACTGAATTGAGACCCCGGTAGTCCACACAGAACCGGAGTTCTGGCTTCGCACCTGGGGCAGTAGCCTTAGGGACCAACACCACTGGGCTGGCCCAGGGACTACTGGATTTCTCAATAACCCCTAGAGTCAACATCTTGGAGACCTCCTCCTTGATGCTGGCCTTCACCTTATCCGACAATCTGTAAATTTTGTTCTTCACAGGGAGACTGTCACCAGTGTCAATATCATGAACACAGAGGTGGGTCAGTCCAGGAGTAAGGGAGAACAGGGGGGAGAACTGCTCCATCAGTTCATAGCAGTCTCCTTTCTGGTTTAGAGTCAGGGAGTCAGACAGAATGACCCCGCTTACTGACCCATCACCTTCTTGGGCAGAGAGGAGGTCGGGGAGAGGTTCACTCTCCTCTTCCGTTCCTTCATCTGTGACCAGAAGCATGTTGATCTCTGACCTCTCAAAATGAGCTTTCAGTCGGTTCACATGGAGCACCCTTAGGGGATTCCTAGGGGTTTGGAGGTCCACTAGGTAAGTGGCCTCCCCTTTCCGCTCCTTTATTTCAAATGGGCCAGACCAGCGGTCCTGGAGAGCTCTGGGCTCTACTGGCTCCATTACCCACACTTTGTCTCCAGGTTGAAACTCTACCAGGGTGGCCTTCTGGTCATACCAGTGTTTCATTACCTCTTGACTGGCCTCAAGGTTACTTTGGGCCTCTTTCCAGAAGCGGGTCATCTGGTTGCGGAGGGCCAACATATAGCTGACCACATCCTGAGGGGGTGTCTTTGGAGCTTTCTCCAATCCTTCCTGGACAATGCTTAAGGGTCCCCTGACAGGGTACCCGTAGAGAAGCTCAAAGGGACTGAACCCTACCCCCCCTCTGGGGGACCTCTCTGTAAGCAAAGAGAAGGCATGGTAAGAGGATGTCCCACTAACGCCTCATGGCCTCAGGGAGGCCACCAATCATGCCTTTCAGGGTCTTGTTGAATCTCTCCACAAGACCATTAGACTGGGGGTGATATGGTGTGGTGAACTTGTAAGTTACACCACACGCATCCCACAGAGACTTCATGTATGCAGACATGAAGTTAGTGCCTCTGTCAGACACTATTTCCTTGGGGAATCCCACACGGGTAAATATCCCCATCAGGGTTCTGGCCACCACCTGTGCAGTTACGGTCCTCAGAGGGATTGCCTCTGGGTAACGGGTGGCATGGTCCACCAAAACCAGGATGAACCTGTTGCCTAAGGCAGTTTTGGGGTCCAAGGGACCAACAATGTCGATGCCCACCCTTTCAAAGGGGGTGCCAACGACAGGAAGTGGAATCAGGGGGGTTTTAACCCTTTTTCCTGCTTTACCACTAGCCTGGCAGGTAGGACACGATCTGCAGAACTTATCTGAGTGTGTCCTCATTTTGGGCCAATAAAAGTGGGTGACAAGCCTGCTAAAGGTCTTGCCCTGCCCCAAATGTCCTGCCAGGGGAATGTCGTGAGCCAGACCCAGTAGGAAGGTTCGGTAACATTGGGGGACCACCAGCATACGTGCTGCCCCAAAGGCCGGAACCTTAGGCTCACTGTAGAGGAGATCATTCTCCCAATATAGGTGGTGATCGCCAGAGGCGTCGCCTGCTGCCTGGTTTGAGGCTTGTTTCCTCAAACCTTCCAGAGTGGGACATTCTTTCTGCGCCTTGCAGAATTCCTCCCTGGTGGGTCCTCCCTCAACTTGCCAGCCAGCAAGCTCAGGTAAGTCACCTAGGGCGGCAATGTCTTCCCCAGTTGGCTCGGGAGCCTCCTCCTCAGGAGCCCCGTCAGCCACTGTGGGAACTTCTGGGGCCGGTTTCCCACACCCCTGGTCCCTCCTCCTGGCAGCTCTCTGGGCCATCGTTCCAGGCTCCAGATGCCCTTGACTTCCCTCTCGGTCAGCCATGGACCGTGTGGTCATGCAGACCCACTCAGGTAACCCTAACATCTCCAGGTGAGACCTGAGCTCCACTTCTTTCCAAGCAGTGTGCTCAAGATTATTGCCTAACAGACAATCTACAGGCATGGCAGGACTCACAGCTACTTTCAGAGTACCAGAGACCCCCCCCAACTCAAAGGGAACCAGAGCCACCGGTAGGTGACTCTCGCGATTGTCAGCGACCCTGACCTGGTGGAATGTATTAGGTACTATCTGCTCTGTTGACACCAGCTGACTCTTGATAGCAGTCATACTGGCTCCTGTGTCACGCAGAGCCTCCACCCTCTGCCCATCAATGGTGACCCACTGCCGGTACTTGGAAGTATTTCTGGGCATGTGGGCCTTGGGCACCATTTCTCCTTCTCCCAGGGACACTAGGGAAATCTCTACCTGCTCCCCAAAGCTAGTTGGGTCCATCTCCCCCCCGAGCGCTACACTAGCCAACCCAGGTGCCTGTCCGGTAGTGGACGGTGCCCTCTTGGGGCACTGTGGATCGCCTTTGTAGTGACCATACTGGTAACACTCCATGCATTTGGGGCTAGATTTCCCTGACTTGTCATATGTCCCTGGCTTTTTCCCAAATTTGGAAAAGGAAGGGTTGCCACCCCCTCCCTGGGAATTCTTTTGGGGGCCTTTAGAGAGTTCCTTATCTGCAAGTTTATCTCCCCCCTCTTTCTTCTGTTGGGAACCCTGACCACCTTTGTGGGAGTCCACCCCAGGTACCTTCTTGGACACTCTGGTGCTAGCCCAGAGGTCCGCCTCCTCAGCAAGCTTCCTGGGATCAGTCAGCTTGCTATCCACTAGGTGCTGGCGCAAATCTGTATAAGTAGTATTAAGCATATGCTCTCTCAGAATCAAGTTATATAAACCTTTATAATCTGCTACTTTGTTGACCCGCACCCATCCATTCAGTGCCTTACTGGAGAAATCAAAGAAATCTACCCATGTTTGTGTGGTTTGTTTGGTGCTGTCCATGAACCTCTGACGGTATCCCTCAGGGGTCAGCCCAAACTTGGCAAGTAAAGTGGCTTTCTGAAGTGGGTATGTGTTTTGATCAGGTTGATCCAATGTGAGAAGTGTGTCCCTCCCCAATGGCGGCACATAACCCCACATAGCTACCCCCCATTGCCCTTCAGGAACCTCATGAGCCCTTAGTGCAACTTCATAAGCAGCTAACCATTTATCTATGTCATCTCCCACCACAAAACTGGGCACCACATTTTTGGGTATACGAACCTTCTTTTCTCCAGCAGGTCCTGTCTGTATGCTGCCACCATTATTGCTGGATTCAGACTGTCTTGCCTTGATCTCCAGTTCCTTGAGACTCAGTTCATGAGCCAACAATAGTTTATTTTCAGCCAAAGCTCTTTCAGCTTCCACTTGTTTGACTGCTCTTTCAGCTTCCGCTTGTTTGGCTGCCCTTTCAGCTTCTGCTTGAATCTGTTTGGCTGTTCTTTCAGCTTCAACTTGCTTGGCTTCTCTCTCTGCCCTCCTCTCCTCCTGTTGAGCCTCAATTTTCAGTCTTGCCATTTGCAATTGGAACTCCCTTTCCTCTCTCCTTTCCTCTGCGGTCAGGCTTTGCATAGAGACACTGCTCCCTGGTCTGGAAGGGGGCACAATTGCAGTGGTAACACCATCCACTGATAGTGAAAAATCCTCTGAGGGGCCATGTTCTGGCTCCTCTTCCTCCTCATCCTCTAAATGGGCTTCTGCCCAGGCCCTCAGCGCCACTTGAAAGTCCTCCTTTCTGGAGGCCCCTTGGGTGGGTACTCTTAATGCCCTGCAGAATCCTCTTAGTTGTTTGACCGTATATGCATCCAACTGGACTAGGTCAAAGTCCCCTGTCTGAGACCCAGTCAGAGACATGTTGAGTGAGGATTTAGTTTTTGAAAATTGTCAGGAAAAAAATCGGGTTTTCAAAAAGAGATAAAAACCAAGTTGACCTTCAACTGTGGGTAGGTAGTGAAATACTTAGCTACTGTATGTCACTGCACAAATACAAGTCCTATCCTCACCGCTGATCACCAATGTTAGAAATTGGGTTTTTGTTTGGCAGTCAGGTTACCCCCTGTCCAAGCAAAAGCCCTCACTCTAGTCAGGGTAAGTCACACACAATCCAAGATTATCCTGTGCCCACCCTCTGGTAGCTTGGCACGAGCAGTCAGGCTTAACTTAGAAGGCAATGTGTAAAGTATTTGTGCAATAAATCATACAATACCACCATATAGCACCACAAAAAAACACCACACAGTGTTTAGAAAAATATATAATATTTATCAGGATAATTGTAGGTCAAAAAGAATAAAGTTGCAATGGAAAATTGTAGAAATATCACAGGGAAGTGATATAAAGTGTCTTAAGTCTTTAGAATGTAAACAAAGTCTCTTTCAAGCACAAGTACCTGGTTGGGAGTGGAAAAATCTCCTCAGAGGGCCACAAGAGAAGAGGTGCGTGGAAAAAGGGTGTGTGCGTCGATTTCTCCCCAGCACACACGGACTTGCGTCGTTATTTTCCACACGGGGAAGTCGGGCGTCGTTTTCCGGCGCGTGGACAGTCTCTTTCTGTGGATCGCGGGGATTACCAGATGTCCCGGGTCTGTGCGGGGATTTTCCTGCTTGTTCTCCGGCTGCGCGTCGATCTGCGGGGCTGCGCGTCGAATTTACGATCTCACGGCAGGCGTCGCGTCGATTTCTCCTCTAGACTTCGATCTGCGGGGCTGCGCGTTGAAATTACGATCTCACGGCAGGCGTCGCGTCGATTTCTCCTCTAGAGGTCGGGCGGTGTTGTCCTTGCGAGGCCGTGCGTCGGATCTTCGATCGTCCCAAGAGCGTCGCGTCGATCAGCGTCGGTGTGCGGCGTTTTTCTCGCCGCGAAACAAGCGTCGCGTCGAAATTTTCGGCGCACGGAGCGTCCAAGTAAAAGAGAGAAGTCTTTTTGGTCCTGAGACTTCAGGGAACAGGAGGCAAGCTCTATCCAAACCGTTGGAGAGCACTTTCACAGCCAGACAAGAGTTCAGCAAGGCAGCAGGGCAACAGCAAGGCAGCAGTCCTTTGTAGAAAGCAGACAGGTGAGTCCTTTGAGCAGCCAGGCAGTTCTTCTTGGCAGGATGTAGTTTCTGGTTCAGGTTTCTTCTCCAGCAAGTGTCTGATGAGGTAGGGCAGAGGCCCTGTTTTATACCCAAATGTGCCTTTGAAGTGGGGGAGACTTCAAAGAGTGGCAGTCCTTTGTGTGAGAGCAGGCCTTCCACCCTCCCAGCCCAGGAAGACCCATTCAAAATGCAGATGTATGCAAGTGAGGCTGAGTACCCTGTGTTTGGGGTGTGTCTGAGTGAATGCACAAGGAGCTGTCAACCAAGCCCAGCCAGACGTGGATTGTAAGGCACAGAAGGATTTAAGTGCAAAGAAATGCTCACTTTCTAAAAGTGGCATTTCTAAAATAGTAATATTAAATCCGACTTCACCAGTCAGTAGGATTTTGTATTACCATTCTGGCCATACTAAATATGACCTTCCTGCTCCTTTCAGATCAGCAGCTGCCACTTCACCAGTGTATGAGGGCAGCCCCAATGTTAGCCTATGAAGGGAGCCGGCCTCACAGTAGTGTGAAAACGAATTTAGGAGTTTTACACTACCAGGACATATAACTACACAGGTACATGTCCTGCCTTTTACCTACACAGCACCCTGCCCTAGGGGTTACCTAGGGCACACATTAAGGGTGACTTATATGTAGAAAAAGGGGAGTTCTAGGCTAGGCAAGAACTTTTAAATGCCAAGTCGATGTGGCAGTGAAACTGCACACACAGGCCTTGCAATGGCAGGCCTGAGACAAGGAGAAGGGGCTACTTAAGTGGGTGGCACAACCAGTGCTGCTGGCCCACTAGTAGCCTTTAATTTACCAGCCCTATGCACATAGAGTGCACCTTACTAGGGACTTATAAGTAAATTAATAGTCCAATCAGGTATGATTCCAGGTTACCATGTTTTAGGGGAGAGAGCATATGCACTTTAGCCCTGGTTAGCAGGGGTAAAGTGCGCAGAGTCTATAAACCAGCAAAAACAGTGTCAAAAAAGTGGAGGGAGGCAGGCAAAAAGTTAGGGGTGACTACCCTAAGGCTGTCAGGTCTAACAGAGAGAAAAACGAATGTGGTTGTTTTTACCTCACCATGGCTTATAAAATGATTTTTATAAGGTCCCTGCTTATAGTTAAATGGCACCCAGCCCTAGAGGCACATAGGGCACACCTTAGGGGTGACTTATATGTAAACATAAGGTAGTTTAAGACTTTGGAACTACTTTTAATTCCAAAGTCGAATTTGCATATAACTTTAATTTAAAAGCAGCCAGCAAGGCAGGCCTGCCTTTAAAATGACACGGGCACCTCAGCAGGGCACCTATGGGTGCACTACCTATGCTGTGGTCCCTAAACCTACATGCCCTACCATTTACTAGGGACTTATAGGTAGGTTAACTTAGCCAATTATAATTTGCCTAATTTGCATATCCACTTTACACAGAGCACTGGCCCTGGGACTGGTAAGCAGTACCCATGGCACAGCCAAGAGTCAGTAACCACCAGTACCTGTCCAAAAAGTGCAGGGGTGACCAGGGCAAAAAGGAGGACTTTCCTACAACTGTATGTATGTTTGTTTTTCCCCATGTGTCACTGGAATCCTGCCAGCCAGGACCCCAGTGCTCATAATGTATGGCCTGTATGAGTTCCCTGTGTGGTGCCAAACTGTATCACTGAGGCTCTGCTAACCAGAACCTCAGTGTTTATGCTCTCTCTGCTTTTCAAAATTGTCACTGCAGGCTAGTGACTATCTTCACCAATTCTCATTGGTACACTGGATAACCCTTATAATTCCCTTGTATATGGTACTTAGGTACCCAGGGTATTGGGGTTCCACGAGATACCTATGGGCTGCAGCATTTCGTTTGCCACCCATAGGGAGCTCAGACAATTCTTACACAGGACTTCCAGTGCAGCCTGAGTGAAATAACGTCCACGTTATTTCACAGCCATTTTTCACTGCACATAAGTAACTTATAAGTCACCTATATGTCTAACCCTCACTTGGTGAAGGTTAGGTGCCAAGTTACTTAGGGGGTCATTCTGACTCCCGCCGGCCGCGGTAACCGCAGGGCCGGCGGGAGCCGCCAGAATACCGCTGCGCGGTCAAAAGACCGCCGCGGTTATTCTGAGTTTCCCGCTGGGCGGGCGGGCGAACACCAGAAGGCCGCCCGCCCAGCGGGAAACCCCCTTCCACGAGGATGCCGGCTCCAAATGGAGCCGGCGGAGTGGAAAGGGTGCGACGGGTGCAGTTGCACCCGTCGCGATTTTCAGTGTCTACTATGCAGACACTGAAAATCTCAGTGGGGCCCTGTTAGGGGGCCCCTGAAGTGCCCATGCCATTGGCATGGGCACTGCAGGGGCCTCCAGGGGCCCCATGACACCCGTTACCGCCATCCTGTTCCTGGCGGTGAAAACCGCCAGGAACAGGATGACGGTAAGCGGGTCGGAATGCCCATGGCGGCGCTGCAAGCAGCGCCGCCGTGGAGGATTCCCTAGGGCAGCGGGACACCGCCGGGACACCGCCGGGTTCCCGTTTCTGACCGCGGCGGTGGAGCACCGCCAGCCTGCTGGCGGTGCTCCCGTCATTTTAGCCCTGGCAGTCGACGACCGCCAGGGTTAGAATGACCCCCTTAGTGTGTTGGCACCCTGGCACTAGCCAAGGTGCCCCCACATCGTTGAGGGCAAATTCCTCGGACTTTAGGAGTGCGGGGACACTATTACACACGTGCACTGCACATAGGTCACTACCTATGTGTAGCATCACAATGGTAACTCCGAACATGGCCATGTAACATGTCTAGGATCGTGGAATTGTCAGCCCAATACCATTCTGGTGTTGGGGCGACAATTCCATACATCCCTGGGTCTCTAGCACAGAATCCGGGTACTGCCAAACTGCCTTTCTGGGGGTCTCCACTGCAGCTGCTGCTCCTGCCAACCCCTCAGACAGGTTTCTGCCCCCCTGGGGTCTGGACAGCCCAGTCCCAGGAAGGCAGAACAAAGAATTTCCTCTGAGAGAGGATGTTACACCCTCTTCCTCTGGAAATAGGTGTGAAGGGCTGGGGAGGAGTAGCCTCCCCCAGCCTCTGGAAATGCTTTGATGGGCACAGATGGTGCCCATCTCTCCATAAGCCAGTCTACACCGGTTCAGGGATCCCCCAGCCCTGCTCTGGCGCGAAACTGGACAAAAGAAAGGGGAGTGACCACTCCCCTGACCAGTACCTCCCAAGGGAGGTGCCCAGAGCTCCTCCAGTGTGTCCCAGATCTCTGGATTCAGAGGTGTTGGGGCACAATGGACTGCCCTGAGTGGCCAGTGCCAGCAAGAGACATCAGAGATCCCGCCTGATAGGTGCTTATCTCTTTCAGTAGCCAAGCCTCCTATCTAAGTAGCCAAATCTCCTTTTCTGGCTATTTAGGGTCTCTCCCCTGGGTTATTCCTCAGATAACAAATGCAAGAGCTCACTGAGTTCCTCTGCACTTCCCTCTTCAACTTCTGCCAAGGATCGACCGCTGACTGCTCCAAAACGCCTGCAAAACTGCAACAAAGTAGCAAGATGACTACCAGCAACATTGTAGCCCCTCATTGTAGGAGGCTGGCCTGGTTTGTAGTGGGTACCAAGGGGTACTTACACTCTGCACCAGATCCAGGTATCCCTTATTAGTGTAGAAGAGGTGTTCTAGCAGCTTAGGCTGATAGAAAAGGTAGCTTAGCAGAGCAGCTTAGGCTGAACTAGGAGACATGCAAAGCTCCTACTATACCACTGGTGTCATATGCACAATATCATAAGAAAACACAATACACAGATATACTAAAAATAAAGGTACTTTATTTTTATGACAATATGCCAAACGTATCTCAGTGAGTACCCTCAGTATGAGGATGCCAAATATACACAAGATATATGTACACAATACCAAAAATATGCAGTAAAGCGAAAGGAAGTAATGCAAGCAATGTATCGTCACAATAGATTGCAATAGGAGCACATAGGTATAGGGGCAACACAAACCATATACTCCAAAAGTGGAATGCGAACCACGAATGGACCCCACACGTATGTGAGCTTGTAGAGGGTCGCTGGGACTGTAAGAAAACAGTGAGGGTTAGAAAAATAGCCCACCCCAAGACCCTGAAAAGTAGGTGTAAAGTGCACCTAAGTTCCCCAGAGAGCACAGAAGTCGTGATAGGGGAATTCTGCAAGGAAGACCAACACCAGCAATGCAACAATGATGGATTTCCAGACGAGAGTACCTGTGGAACAAGGGGACCAAGTCCAAGTTTCACACTCAAGTCGTGAGTGGGCAGATGCCCAGGAAATGCCAGCTGTGGGTGCAAAGAAGCTGCCACTGGATGGTAGAAGCTGTGGATTCTGCAAGAATGAAGAGGACTAGGAACTTCCCCTTTGGAGGATGGATGTCCCACGTCATGAAGAAGCTCGCAGAGGTGATCCCACGCAGAAAGACTGCAAACAAGCCTTGCTAACTGCAAAGGTCGCGGTTAGGGTTTGTGGATGCTGCTGTGGCCCAGGAGGGACCAGGATGTCGCCAATTGCGTGAGGAGACAGAGGGGGGCACCTAGCAAGACAAGGAGCCCTCTCAGGAGCAGGGAGCACCCGCAGAAGTGCCGGAATAGGCACTACGAAGAAGAGTGAACTGGAGCTCACCCAAAGTCACAAAAGAAGGTCCCACGACACCAGAGAACAACTCAGGAGGTCGAGCACTGCAGGTTAGAGTGTCGGGGACCCAGGCTTGGCTGTGCATAAAGGAAATCCTGGAAGAGTGCACAGGAGCCGTAGCAGCTGCAAATCACGCGGTAACCAGCAATGCCGTCTAGTGTGGTGAGGCAAGGACTTAACTCCACCAAAATTGGACTGAAGAGTCACTGGACTGTGGGAGTCACTTGGACAGAGTTGCTGAGTTCCAGGGACCAAGCTTGTCATGCTGAGGGGAGACCCAGAGGACTGGTGATGCAGTCTTTTGGTGCCTGCGGTTGCAGGGGGAAGATTCCGTCGACCCATGGGAGATTTCTTCGGAGATTCTAGTGCAGAGAGGAGACAGACTACCCCCAGAGCATGCACCACCAGGAAAGCAGACGAGAAGGCGGCTGGATCAGCGATACAAGGTTGCAGTAGTCGTCTTTGCTACTTTGTTGCGGTTTTGCAGGCGTCGAGAGCAGTCAGTGGTCGATTCCTTGGCAGAAGGTGAAGAGAGAGATGCAGAGGAACTCTGATGAGCTCTTGCATTCGTTATCTAAAGAATTCCCCAAAGCAGAGACTCTAAATCGCCAGAAAAGGAGGTTTGGCTACTTAGGAAGGAGGATAGGCTAGCAACACAGGTAAGAGCCTCTCAGAAGGAGTCTCTGACGTCACCTGCTGGCACTGGCCACTCAGAGCAGTCCAGTGTGCCAGCAGCACCTCTGTTTCCAAGATGGCAGAGGTCTGGAGCACACTGGAGGAGCTCTGGGCACCTCCCAGGGGAGGTGCAGGTCAGGGGAGTGGTCACTCCCCTTTCCTTTGTCCAGTTTTGCGCCAGAGCAGGGCTGGGGGATCCCTGAACCGGTGTAGACTGGCTTATGCAGAGATGGGAACCATCTGTGCCCATCAAAGCATTTCCAGAGGCTGGGGGAGGCTACTCCTCCCCAGCCCTGACACCTTTTTGCAAAGGGAGAGGGTGTAACACCCTCTCTCTGAGGAAGTCCTTTGTTCTGCCCTCCTGGGCCAAGCCTGGCTGGACCCCAGGAGGGCAGGAACCTGTCTGAAGGGTTGGCAGCAGCAGCAGCAGCTGCAGTGAAACCCCGGGAAAGGTAGTTTGGCAGTACCCGGGTCTGTGCTAGAGACTCGGGGATCATGGAATTGTCACCCCAATGCCAGAATGGCATTGGGGTAACAATTCCATGATCTTAGACATGTTACATGGCCATGTTCGGAGTTACCATTGTGAAGCTATACATAGGTAGTGACCTATGTATAGTGCACACGTGTAATGGTGTCCCCGCACTCACAAAATCTGGGGAATTTGCCCTGAACAATGTGGGGGCACCTTGGCTAGTGCCAGGGTGCCCACACACTAAATAACGTAGCACCCAACCTTTACCAGGTAAAGGTTAGACATATAGGTGACTTATAAGTTACTTAAGTGCAGTGGTAAATGGCTGTGAAATAACGTGGACGTTATTTCACTCAGGCTGCAGTGGCAGGCCTGTGTAAGAATTGTCAGAGCTCCCTATGGGGGGCAAAATAAATGCTGCAGCCCATAGGGATCTCCTGGAACCCCAATACCCTGGGTACCTCAGTACCATATACTAGGGAATTATAAGGGTGTTCCAGTATGCCAATGTGAATTGGTGAAATTGGTCACTAGCCTGTTAGTGACAATTTGGAAAGCAGAGAGAGCATAACCACTGAGGTTCTGGTTAGCAGAGCCTCAGTGAGACAGTTAGTCATCACACAGGGAACACACACAGGGCACACTTATGAGCACTGGGGCCCTGGCTGGCAGGGTCCCAGTGACACATACAACTAAAACAACATATATACAGTGAAATATGGGGGTAACATGCCAGGCAAGATGGTACCTTCCTACACTCATCCTGCCGGATTTTTCGACTGTTTCCTGGTGGTGCATGCTCTGAGGGCTGTCTTCCTTCACCCTGCACTGGAAGTCAAGAAGAAATCTCCCGTGGGTCAACGGAATCTTCCCCCTGCCAACGCAGGCACCAAACGTCTGCATCACCGGTCCTCTGGGTCCCCTCTCATCCTGACGAGCATGGTCCCTGGAACACAGGAGCTGGGTCCAAGTGTCTCCCACAGTCCAGTGGCCCTCATGTCCAAATTTGGTGGAGGTATGTCCTTGCCTCCCCACGTCAGACAGCAAACCTGTGTACTGCGTGATTTGCAGCTGCTCCGGCTTCTGTGCACTTTTCCAGGACTTCCGTGGTGCACAGCCTAGCCTGGGTCCCCAGCACTCCGTCATCGTGGGACCCTCCTTTGTGACTCTGAGTTGACCGCTGTCCTTAGATCTTCTAAGTGCCTGTTTTGGTACCTCTGCCTGTTTCTGCAGGGTCACTCTGAGCTGCTGAGCATCCCCTCTGTCTCCTCCTCTATGGGGCTATATCCTGGTCCATACTGGTCCCCAGCAGCACCCAAAATCCTTAACTGCAACTCTTGCAGTTAGCAAGGCTTGTTTGTGGTCCCCTTCCTTTACAGGTCCTCAGGTCCAGGAATCCGTCTTCATTGTTTTGCTGGTGATTGTGGTTCTTGCAGAATCCCCTATCACGACTATTGTGTCTTTCTGGGGTAGTAGGGTAACTTTACTCCTACTTTTCAGGGTCTTGGGGTGGGGTATTTTGGACACCCTTACTGTTTTCTCACAGTCCCAGTGACCCTCTACAACTTCCCATGGGCCAGGGGTCCATTTGTGATTCGCATTCCACTTTTCGAGTATATGGTTTGTGTTGCCCCTAGACCAATGTCTACCTATTGCATCCGATTGTGATTCTACATTGTTTGCACTACTTCTCTTACTGTTACTTACCTCTTTTGGGTTTGTGTACATATATTTTGTGTATATTACTTACCTCCTAAGTGAGAGTATCCTCCGAGATACCTTTGGCATATTGTCACTAAAATAAAGTACCTTTATTTTTAGTATATCTGTGTATTGTGTTTTCTTATGATATTGTGCTATATGATATAAGTGGTATAGTAGGAGCTTTGCATGTCTCCTAGTTCAGCCTAATCTTTGCCATAGCTACCTTCTATCAGCCTAAGCTGATAACTGGACCTGGCACAGGGTGTAAGTACCACAAGGTACCCACTAAAGCCAGGCCAGCCTCCTACAGCCTCGGGTGAGCATTGTTTAGTCCTGATGATGATCACCTATTGCCAAGTGGATCGAAACATTGTTGACTTATAACACTGTAACACCATTAACTTTATGTCAATCTAGGAAGGGTGCAGAAGTGTTACAAAGAGCTAAGCTGTGACTTGGATTACCTGTTGTGTTGTGTCACTCAACTGTGGCTGTGTCATTTTCCATACTTCTATAATGTGCCCTGCAAAGGTTGGCACCTCTACTTACCTATTTTTACTTTATTCCCTAATAAATGTGAATTTAATTTGTTGATTGAGCACTTCCTAGGTATCCTTTATTCCCAGTGCATTATTTAAAATATTGTTGGTTGGGGACCTCTGTTCCTTATGATATATTGATACCCTCTTTCCCTAATAATCCTTGAGTCTGCATTTTGAAAACCAGGGGGAAGATGTAGCAAGTGCCAGGGAGGGGATGAAAGAAGAAACATCTCACCACAATACAGATGTCAAAGCAGGAGGATGGCAAAGAGTGAATTTAGAAGTGACAGGATGAGCTAGGTTGCTGTAACTATGGACATGGATTTGTGATCTTTTTGGGCTGTGAAGTATGGGTAAAGTTGTGTGGCAAACCAGGCTAGGTACATGCCATGCAATATAAAAAATGCCAGCATGTGTGCGGTGTTCAGCCTGATCACAAGTACATGCAGCCATATTAGGCAATTGAAATTGGTGAATCTTTATGTAGGCTTTGGTGTCACATGTGTGTCAATGTATAATCAGGCTTCCATCTGTGTGTGACAGTAGGTTGAGTCACTGAGCTTAAATGAGGATTACCAGAGGAATCAGGTACACGTTCAAATGAGTTGGGATAAGTCTAACAATGTGTGATACTCAGCAAATAACCAACTCTGGCCACAATGAAATGGGCTGAGCGTCAGTGCTAGCTGTCTACCTAGTGTCACTGGGTATCTCCCCTCAGAGTTCGCACATACTGACCACTGTTTAGTCAGATAGTATACCCTTGGCAAGTACATGCCCCTGCATGTTTCTTCAGTGTAGAAGGTTGCTAGCTGTGTGGAGCAGTGTGGAGGCATCATCAACATAAACCTTGCACACATGAATGCACAATGTGCATGCTGACAGTACAACAAGGCATTTTGCCATGATGTAGCAGGTGTAAGGCTACTTATCCTCACAGGCCACAATGGTAGGATGTGCAACCTAACTGTTATTGACTGTGGAACATGCCATTAGTTTAGAGGGAAGTTGGTTAGTTGGGAAGTTGGAAGTTAGTTTAGTTGGTGAAGGACGGACGGACCATTGGGTACGTCTTTCTAGGGAATGTGGATCTGACATGGGCATATGGTATGAGATTCCACTTGGCAAATCACACTAGGGAGCTCAACATTGTACTGCATGTGTGTTCGGTGGGCAACATTGACTCTTATTGTGGCAGTTGTCCCTCTCTTCTTCTATTTGCAGGGCATTCTTGTGGTGCAATGTTGGTTCCTGCCTTACCCTTTGGCTCCCTTGACTCAAGTATCCAGCATATGTCTGCTCTACAATCAGCCTTGTGGTATATTGCTCCTCCTTCTGTCAATCTCAGAGACTTTTTCAGGACAATGGGTTGACTGTAATGACATACAACAGTAAATCATACTTATTCTGATAAAAAAACACGTAGGCAGTAACTGTGCTCAGTGATGTTTATTGTGAAGTACAATTGCAATGGGTGAAGAGTGGGGTCATAGTAGGTGAAATCATCAGAGTAGTTGGCCCAGCTGTTGGTAGTCCAGGTTCAGTTTCGAATGGGTCATGGGAAAATGGAGAGAGGACAGTGGACAGTCAACAGGGTGTCTCAGTGGCACACAAAGGAGAATGTTCAGGAGAGGGTCACTTCCTGGCAGTGCTATTGGCATCAGGTACTGCAGGATGTCTGGTTGGTTGTCCTCGCTTGGGTGGGGGCTCCTCATCTACAGATGGGAGGGGTGCTGGATGTATGCGAGTCTTCTGTCAGGGTCTCCATTCCACTAGCTGCGGCAGAAGTTGAGGACTCTGTTGGGATGTGGCTAGTGGAAGGGGCCTGCTGGTGGGTGGAGGACTCATGTAGGACTGTGGTAAGTTCCTTCAGCACCCCTGTAATGGAGGCCATGGTAGCATTTAGCGTAAGCCACTGCTGCATGGACTCCTGGTGGTGCTCACGTTGCAGCCTCTGGTTCTCCTGCAGGGTAGCGAGGATCTGGGCCCTCTTGTCCTGGGATTGATGGTATTCTCCAGGGACATAGGAGATGGCCTCCTGGCCAGTTGTTTCCCTTCGGAGTCCCATCCCTTGGCCCACAGATGCCCTCCCATTGCCCCAGGCCTCCTGTGCAGGGGCCCCTGGCACAGTGTGCCCACTCCCAGTTGCACCGGGACCTTCATCAGCTTGGGTGTGTGGCCCTAACTCCGGTACCTGTAGTGTGGGGCACACATCTGATTTAGCTGTCCTTGGGACTCATGTCTGGGGATGGAGGGTAGGCTGGGGTGTAGTTACCACATGTTAGGGGGACTCTGCTGTGTCCAGGGTGGGCGTGCTGGGAGTGGACTGGCCAGTCATGCCAGATGCGCCAGGCAAGTCGTCACTATCCAGACATCCATTGGGGCATTCATCCTGGAGAGGGCTGTTTGTCTCTGGCATCCGCTGCTGGGTGGTAGTGTCAGCAGGACCTGTGGATGTAAAGGGAGAGAGTTATATTGTGGAGATTGTGAGAGACTGGCACCTTGTTGCAGTACTCCCCCCTACACTTTTTGCCTGATTTCTGAATACAACTTGGACTGGAGTGCACTGGGATCCTGTTAACCAGGTTCCCTGTGATCTTTCCATAAAAGATTGTAAAAGTAAATGGATACACCTTTAGCTACCATTATAAGTCCCTAGTAAAAGGTACTTAGGTACCCAGGGCATGGGGTACTATCGGTAGGCCCCTGAGGGCAGCAGCACTGATTGTGACACCCTCATGAGCCATGCACCCAGATGCACCCAGCAATGCCATAGCAGGCTGAGTGTCCCGGTGAAAACCTAAAATACAAACTCGATACAGCACACTCCCTGTGTGCCCCGTCCACCCTACACAGTATATGTTTTGGGTAAGTCACCCATCTAAGGCAGGGTGCACCATACTATATGAGAGGGCATAATTGGATGAGGAATATGTCCCCACTGTGTCCTTGCCAAACCTGGGATATAGTGAGTGAACAGAGCAGACATTTTAACATATGTGCTGGACACTGGCCAAAAAGAGTTTCCCAGCTACATAATTGCTACTCTGAACCCTGGGCTGTTTGTATCAAACAATTCCGAATGATAAATCCAAACTGGTACCAGTACTGGATTTATTATAACATGTATCCAGGGGTCACCTTAGATGTCCCTCCTGCAAAAACTATCTATCCTGGCATGCTTGCTGACTGGTTCCAGCAAGCCTGACAGCCAATATACAAACCTGGGGGAGAGCCCCATCTCAATGCCCTTCCTTGGTGGATGAGCTAACACTCCCTCCCTCAGGAATGTGCACTGCCATGGCAGTAAGCTTCAAAGGGCTACCACCCTTGAAACTCAATCCCCAGGCCTGCAGCAGCAGATGGCCTCCTCCTTTGCAAACCCCCCCCCCCTTTTGGAGGGAGCAAAGGCAGAAACCCAGACAAAGGGTAGGAGGAGTGGCCTCACTGAGCATGCACCAACCCTAGGGGCTTGCAGGATAAGTGGACCCTTCATTTCATTTTCCTCCATGTTGAATGGCAGGAAAATAGCTAATAAGGTTTAGGGAAGTGACAGTTTCCACAGGAAGTAGTCACTATAGTGGGTGTAGCCACCCAAGGCTAAGTGTCCCTTTGGACACTATCAGGTTCCCCCTAAAACGCACACTAAGTTCAGTATTTAATGGGCTACCCTAGACCAAGAAATCGGATTTGAAAAGACAAAGAAGACCAGCACCAACGAAGATCCAAAGTAAATGAACTGTGGACCTGCTGCACAAGAAAAGGTGCCAAACCCTGCCTGCTGAACCCAGGACCTAACAATTGAAGCTGCGTACGAGCTGGACACTGGACCAACCCGAAGAAACCCAGGGGACCTCCAGGCTTCAAGAATCAACTCATATCTCCCTTCTGAGTGGAGGCACCACTCAAAAACCAAGCAAGAACCAACAAGTGAGGGTCACTTCACTGATCAGCTGATACATCTGCAACCAGAAGTCACAGCCGGACCCGACTACACATCAACAACTGCCCGGATGTGCCCTACAAGTGTGCCAAGTTTGTTGGCACTGCGGCCTCCAGTGGATGAGTTACACTTACACCCTGGGTACCGGTCAGCTGAACAATCAGAAAACCTGCTCCCTCAAGGCTGAAAAAAGATCAGGAGGAAGCCCTAGTCAAGGGACTTCAGGCACACCCCAGACCTTTGATGAGAGTGCCCCCGTTGTCCTATAAGCAACCCTCAAAGTGACTCACCTCCAGCTCCAAAGGGCTTCATTGCACACAGCTCCTGGATCTCCAATTCTCCCTGCATCTGGCCTCCCTGCACCCTGCAACAAGGAACCAGCTGTGCTCCACAGGTCCCTAACCTCTTACGACCTCAACAGCCCAAGGGGACCCCAAGGCACCATCTTTAAATCTGCTCCTTTTCTTAGTGGCCCCTCCAGGTGGACTTGTGCCTGTGCCAAGAGACTTTCCAACGCTGCTCCTGCCGGAACCGGGAGCTGCCTGAGGCTCTCCTGCTGGCCCAAGGTCCCCATCAACTGCTGCAACCTTCCTGCAAAAGAAGGGACTGGTAACCCAAAGGTACAATTTTTAATGCATTTTTAAAAGTGACTGCCTATTGATTCCTATGGTGCGTAATTACGCACAGAAAGACTAACTTTGCCAGAACTTGAAAAAGTAATATCTCAAAAAGTACTGAACGTATCTTAAAGATTTTGATCTTTAAATGTATATAAAAGTCTGAAGTATTTCTATAGATTCTGCTCTTGAGTTATTTATTGAGTGTGTGTGGTGCATGATTGGATTTGTGAGTACAGCAACTGTTTCCCAGTCATGCATCTTCTGAGGACAGCCCTTCTTTAGCCTGCACCAGAAGAGCGAAGGAATCTCCTTTGGGGTGAAGGAGTCACTCCCCTGCTTCTGCAGGCACCAACTGCAAAGACGACCAGCTGCATGGATCCCCTCTCCTGAAGAGCCGCATCACGGGTGGTGGACTGAAGTGGTCCGGACGGTCCTCATGTCCAACTGTCCAGCTTTGGTGGAGGTAACAGCTTGCCTTCCCATGTAAGACAGTACCCTCGTGCACCACATGTTTTGCAGCTTCCAAGTCTTTCATGCATCTTGTAGCTCCATCCCCCAGCACTCTATCCTGTGATGCACAGCTTCCTGAGTGGTTCTCCAGCGGCGTGGGAGCTTTTCGTCATAGTGCTGCATGGGCCTCTTCTGCAACTTCCTTGTCCCCATGCTCTGGGACTCCTGTGCAACCTGCCTGGTCTTCTGTGGGCTCTCTGAGTTGCTGAGAGCCCCCTTTGGCTCCCCCCCAGAGGTCCACCTGGTCCTTTCTGATTCCGGGCAGCACCATTTTCTGCTAACCGCAAGTTTTGCATGTGTCAAGGCTTGTTGGCAGACTCAGACAAAGCAAACCCGACTGCAATCCTCCATCTGGCGTGGGACATCACTTGCACCCTCCAGGAACCCGACTTTGTCTTCTTGGGTGCAGTACTGACTTTCCTTCTTCACCGGTGGTTCTTCTTTTGCACCTTCATCCGGGTTAGCAGGGGTTCCTGTTCTTCCAGGACTCTTCTGTGCTTCTTGGAGTTGGTCCTCTTCTTCCACAGGTCGTCTTGCCCAGGAATCCACTGTTGGTGTCTTGCAGTCTCTTCTGGGTTTTGCATGATTCTTCTTCTCGTTTCTGTGTGTGTCATAAGAAACGTACTGTGATTTACTCCTGCTTTCCTGGTCAATGGGGTGGGTTCAAGTACGTACCTTTGGTGTTTTCTAGTACTCCCCTCTCTACACAATACAATTGCCTAGGTGGGAGACCGACTTTCCCATTCCATTTTCTTAGTATATGGTTTGTCCTCCTCCAGGCCCATTTCTAATTATTGTGATTTTCAGTAATTGCACTGTTTTCTGTTTTATGCCTATTTCTGCATACTAGTTGTTAGAAATGGGGTTTTTGGTTGGCAGTCAGGTTACCCTCTGTCCAAGCAAAAGCCCTCACTCTAGTCAGGGTAAGTCACACACTATCCAAGATTATCCTGTGCCCACCCTCTGGTAGCTTGGCACGAGCAGTCAGGCTTAACTTAGAAGGCAATGTGTAAAGTATTTGTGCAATAAATCATACAATACCACCATATAGCACCACAAAAATACACCACACAGGGGGTTATTATAACTTTGGAGGAGTGTTAATCCGTCCCAAAAGTGACGGTAAAGTGACGGATATACCACCAGCCGTATTACGAGTTCCATAGGATATAATGGACTCGTAATACGGCTGGTGGTAAATCCGTCACTTTTCCGTCACTTTTGGGACGGATTAACACCTCCTCCAAAGTTAGAATAACCCCCACAGTGTTTAGAAAAATATAGAATATTTATCAGGATAATTGTAGGTCAAAAAGAACAAGGTTGCAATGGGAAATTGTAGAAGTATCACTGAAAAGTGATATAAAGGTGGTCATTCTGACCCTGGCGGTCTTTGACCGCCAGGGCGGAGGACCGCGGGAGCACCGCCGACAGGCCGGCGGTGCTCCAATGGGGATTCCGACCGCGGCGGTAAAGCCGCGGTCGGACCGGCACCACTGGCGGGGTCCCGCCAGTGTACCGCCGCCCCATTGAATCCTCCGCGGCGGCGCAGCTTGCTGCACCGCCGCGGGGATTCCGACCCCCCTTCCGCCATCCAGATCCCGGCGGTCGGACCGCCGGGATCCGGATGGCGGTAGGGGGGGTCGCGGGGCCCCTGGGGGCCCCTGCAGTGCCCATGCCACTGGCATGGGCATTGCAGGGGCCCCCGTAAGAGGGCCCCTACATGTATTTCACTGTCTGCTGCGCAGACAGTGAAATACACGACGGGTGCAACTGCACCCGTCGCACAGCTTCCACTCCGCCGGCTCGATTCCGAGCCGGCTTCATCGTGGAAGCCTCTTTCCCGCTGGGCTGGCGGGCGGTCTGAAGGCGACCGCCCGCCAGCCCAGCGGGAAAGTCAGAATTACCGCCGCGGTCTTTCGACCGCGGAACGGTAATCTGACGGTGGGACTTTGGCCGGCGGCCTCCGCCGCCCGCCAAGGTCAGAATGAGGGCCAAAGTGTCTTAAGTCTTTAGAATATAAACAAAGTATCTTTCAAGCACAAGTACCTGGTTGGGAGTGGAAAAATCTCCTCAGAGGGCCACAAGAGAAGAGGTGCGTGGAAAAAGGGTGTGTGCGTCGATTTCTCCCCAGCACACACGGACTTGCGTCGTTATTTTCCACGCGGGGAAGTCGGGCGTGGTTTTCCGGCGCGTAGACAGTCTCTTTCTGTGGATCGCGGGGATTACCAGATGTCCCGGGTCTGTGCGTGGATTTTCCTGCTTGTTCTCCGGCTGCGCGTCGATCTGCGGGGCTGCG
Organism: Pleurodeles waltl; assembly: GCF_031143425.1. Taxonomy (NCBI): domain Eukaryota; kingdom Metazoa; phylum Chordata; class Amphibia; order Caudata; family Salamandridae; genus Pleurodeles; species Pleurodeles waltl. The sequence continues at coordinate 1,188,486,633 of NC_090439.1, forward strand.
CGTCGAATTTACGATCTCACGGCAGGCGTCGCGTCGATTTCTCCTCTAGACTTCGATCTGCGGGGCTGCGCGTTGAAATTACGATCTCACGGCAGGCGTCGCGTCGATTTCTCCTCTAGAGGTCGGGCGGCGTTGTCCTTGCGAGGCCGTGCGTCGGATCTTCGATCGTCCCAAGAGCGTCACGTTGATCAGCGTCGGTGTGCGGTGTTTTTCCCGCCGCGAAACAAGCTGTGCGTCGAAATTTTCAGCGCACGGAGCGTCCAAGTAAAAGAGAGAAGTCTTTTTGGTCCTGAGACTTCAGGGAACAGGAGGCAAGCTCTATCCAAGCCCTTGGAGAGCACTTTCACAGCCAGACAAGAGTTCAGCAAGGCAGCAGGGCAACAGCAAGGCAGCAGTCCTTTGTAGAAAGCAGACAGGTGAGTCCTTTGAGCAGCCAGGCAGTTCTTCTTGGCAGGATGTAGTTTCTGGTTCAGGTTTCTTCTCCAGCAAGTGTCTGATGAGGTAGGGCAGAGGCCCTTTTTTATACCCAAATGTGCCTTTGAAGTGGGGGAGACTTCAAAGAGTGGCTAAGAAGTGCACCAGGTCCCCTTTCAGTTCAATCCTGTCTGCCAGGGTCCCAGTAGGGGGTGTGGCAGTCCTTTGTGTGAGAGCAGGCCCTCCACCCTCCCAGCCCAGGAAGACCCATTCAAAATGCAGATGTATGCAAGTGAGGCTGAGTACCCTGTGTTTGGGTTGTGTCTCAGTGAATGCACAAGGAGCTGTCAACCAAGCCCAGCCAGACGTGGATTGTAAGGCACAGAAGGATTTAAGTGCAAAGAAATGCTCACTTTCTAAAAGTGGCATTTCTAAAATAGTAATATTAAATCCGACATCACCAGTCAGTAGGATTTTGTATTACCATTCTGGCCATACTAAATATGACCTTTCTGCTCCTTTCAGATCAGCAGCTGCCACTTCACCAGTGTATGAGGGCAGCCCCAATGTTAGCCTATGAAGGGAGCCGGCCTCACAGTAGTGTGAAAACGAATTTGGGAGTTTTACACTACCAGGACATATAACTACACAGGTACATGTCCTGCCTTTTACCTACACAGCACCCTGCCCTAGGGGTTACCTAGGGCACACATTAAGGGTGACTTATATGTAGAAAAAGGGGAGCTCTAGGCTTGGCAAGAACTTTTAAATGCCAAGTCGATGTGGCAGTGAAACTGCACACACAGGCCTTGCAATGGCAGGCCTGAGACAAGGAGAAGGGGCTACTTAAGTGGGTGGCACAACCAGTGCTGCTGGCCCACTAGTAGCCTTTAATTTACCAGCCCTATGCACGTAGAGTGCACCTTACTAGGGACTTATAAGTAAATTAATAGTCCAATCAGGTATGATTCCAGGTTACCATGTTTTAGGGGAGAGAGCATATGCACTTTAGCCTTGGTTAGCAGGGGTAAAGTGCGCAGAGTCTATAAACCAGCAAAAACAGTGTCCAAAAAGTGGAGGGAGGCAGGCAAAAGGTTAGGGGTGACTACCCTAAGGCTGTCAGGTCTAACACTAGTGTATATAATTTGTGTATTACTTACGTCCTAAGGGAGTAAAGTCTCTGTGGTATTTTTGGTATTTGTGTCACCAAAATAAAGTACCTTTATTTTGTAACACTGAGTATTTTCTTTCATGTGTGTGAGTACTGTGTGACTACATTGGTATTGCATGAGCTTTGCATGTCTCCTAGATAAGCCTTGGCTGCTCATCCACAGCTACTGCTAGAGAGCCTGGCTTCTAGACACTGCCTACATTTCACTAATAAGGGATAACTGGGCCTGGTATAAGGTGTAAGTACCATAGGGACCCACTACACCCCAGGCCAGCCTCCTACAATTAGGTGATCTAATTTTTACCTCTGGAAACCAACGTGCGGTTGCCTGGACCCCTGCATAGTGTGCCTAGTTTTGCACACTACAGAGATGGCCAGCCTCTGACAGAGATGTACTTGTAGGTGTCATCATGTGATGCATGGAGTAGCTAGACTTGCTTCCTAGTGATGGCAATGACAGATGCATTACTGCAGACATTGTTTACAGGTGACGGAATGTGCCTATGTTTGCATGTGCCATTGAGGCTTGTGGATAGTGTATAGCATTGCTGTCATTGCCATGTGTTGGGATACAGTCAAAGCATCCAGTTGGTGTGGCATGTGCTATGGTTTCCCATGCAAGTATTCCAGTGTGAAGTGAGACTTTGATCTTTTGATGTATAGGGAGTGATGCATTGTGGGAGTTGTGGTGCTTGGCATTGTGATTGGTATCCGGGCATTAGGGAGGGACTGTGTGGGGATAGTGGCAGTAGGGTGGTGTGGCATGCAGGGAAAGAGCGCAGGGTATTTGGGGGGTAGAGACATGTGAGATGGGGTAGTTTGGGGCATGACAGGTGGTGGGGATGCATGCTGGGCATTAGTGGTTGATGCCTGGGGAGTGTTGTTCACTTACCAGAATCGAGCACTCTGATGATTCCAGTCAGGCCCTCAGGATGAATGATGTTCAAGACCTTCTCCTCCCACAATGTGAACTCTGGGGGAGGAGGTGGGGGCCCACTGCCAGTCTTGTTGATGGCAATCTGGTGTATGGATATCATGGCATGCACCTTCCCCGTATGTCGTTCTACCTCTTTCTGATGTGATCCCTTGTGCGTGGGTGGGTGCCCACTGAGTTGACCCTGTCAACTATCCTCTGCCAAAACTCTGTTTTCCTGGCCATTGATGTCTTCTGAACCTGAGCTCCAAACAGTTGTGACTCTACCCTGACGATTTCATCTACCATGAACCTCAACTCATTGTCAGTGAAACGTGGGTGTTTTGAACGTGACATGTTGTGGGTGGGGGTGTGTGCTGTGTGTGTAGGGTTCAGTGTAGGGTTGTCGGTGTGCTGGTAGGATGTGGTGTATGTGTGCATTTGTGACGTGTGACTAGTGTTGTGGGTGCAGTTGTGTGGTGTATGGTGGGTGTGCAGTGTAAATGTGCCTATGGTGTGATGGTGCTACATCTATTATTTTCTCGTGCTCTAGGTATCTGTCTGTGGTTTTGGTTGCAAAGGAGTGTGGGTTGTGTGGGGGAGTTTGATATGGTGCAGTGAGCAGGTGTGTGTAGTGTGTGTATGTGTATCAGGTGTGGAGTATTCGATCTGTCCAGTGTGACTTTGGATTCATTTGGAGGTGAGTTTTAAACCCCAGTGATTCCCACCGCCAATGGGTTACCACAGTTGAATGACCGCTGTGCTGATTTGTGAGTCGTAGTATGGAGGGTGGAATGTTGCCTGCGTGGTAGTGCTGGTGGTGGGACAACTGCTCTCCCACCCTCAGCCGGGATTGGGGTGTCAGATTTGTGGCTGTTTTCTGGCGATCTTCAGTCTGTGACTTGTAATACGGCGGTCAGGATACCTCCAACACTGGCGGTCTATTGGCAGCCGCCACCACGGCGGTCTCCCGAAAATACCGCCACCTCGGCAGACTTCCGAAAAGACCGCCAAAGTTGTAATAGGGGTCTATATACTGTTTCTTTACATTATTATGAGAGAAATTAGCCTTGTGATTTGTTATGTAAAATGTGAATGGAAACATTTGAATATAGTTAGCTAGAAAGATTCCTCTTCTTATTAAATATAATGCTACATCAATATAAACTATTGATACATTACCAATCTTTCAGGAAGCATTATTATACTGTGCGCACATGCAAATGAAATATAAAAACATGTACCTAAATATATGTAAATGTGATGTAGTACACAAGTTGATGAAAGCTATCCGGGACTCAAAAGGAGGAATAAAGCAAAGCATTTGACAACCCTGCTTTGACATTAGGCATGCAACTTCTGTACTTCACCTATCTCAATGGCTGCTTTTGCTGGCTACTAATAATTAGTGCAATGGGTTTTGTAGGATGGTAGTAGCAGCAGTTAATTTCATGTTAGATTACTTCATAATGTCCATGTTGTTTATTGTTCTATTGCCACAGAGGTATATATTTATGTACATCCTATAGTACGTTGCCTTACAATAAAATCATGTAGTAGAACAAGTGCATAAGTCTTGTTTTTGCCCTCTGGCCAATCAGTCCCACTCAATATGGACCAAGTAAGGTGTAAGTGGGACTTCTGGGATCCATTGTCCATTTTCTTTACTCCTTATAGCAGGATGGTAAGCCATCACTACCAATGGGGCAAGGTAGATCTATCCTGTGTGGCCAGGATGTCGACGGCGGACTACTGTAATGATACTGTCTACTGAAGCAAAGTCTATATTCACAGTTATTCAATCAAAGAGCACCAGGAAGTGCCATGTTTATCCAACCACAGGTTGAAGAAAAGCCTATATTCACAGGTATTCAATCACTGAGCAAGAGACGAGTAACAGCATTACTCATTTACTGTAGGGTGCAGGAATGGCTTTCTTGGTCTCCAAGCTCCTGGAAATGCTGAGAAGGCTGAGTTTTCCTTCATCACTATCAGAATAAAAGGAGGTTCTATCCCATTCAGTGTCTTTATGTCTCATCTCGCCTGTCATCAGGAATATCCCTTCACTGCATCCAGCAGCAGAATAATTCCTCATTTGTGGCAGCACAACCTCATGCCTGCAGAGGTAAACAAACACAGAACAGAACTACACTGGGAGATTTAGTGTCTCTCTCTTAGCATCTTCCTCAGATCAACCCCTCAGAGACCAGCCGAGATATGAATAGCTCTCCCAAGCTCATCTTTAAGTATGAGTCAAGAAGGAACGCTTACTCTCTCACGCATATGAGAGTGTGAGGTAAGAATACTTCACAAATAGAGCCAAGCAATGAAAACGTTAAAGGTACAAACTAAGGTTTCATAAAAACAAATATATAAAAATCATGAAAAACATGAACAAATAGTAACCTTTAAGTAACGAAAAATACTCACTGAAGCCAACCCTTTTATGGCACGTCAGTGGGATCACTAATGTTCCTCAGATGCCGCTGTAGTCGATGCATTAGAGGACAGGGTAAAGTGATAAAAATGACTGACTTGTCCTGTTGGAGTTCAATAGACTCTAGGTCAGTGGTCTTCATCCTTTTTGATGCCGCCCCCTTCAGTGGAAAAAAAGATCATCACTCCCCCAGAATTTGTCATGTTTAAATGTGTTAAGGCTTATTTCAACATTGTAGTTAAGTTCTGTTACCTTTTTAAAAATGCAATCAAATACATGATTGAGAAACATACTATTCTGGTCAGGCAGGCCTTACTAACATGTAAAGGAATCCACAGTATAATGATTAGAAATGGGGGTGGGGGTTATGAAGAATACTTGGAGGGTCTCCCCCTCTGACACAAACATCCAGCTAGGATATAACTGACAAAAGATGCTAGTGATGACCCATTACAGAGCGGCCTACATCAGCTCATTGTTTCCCCGCCTGAAAAAAACTTTTTATCAGCATAATGCTTCTTTGGTAACAGCCTTGTGACCTCCCCCCCCCCTCCCCCGATCACTTGAGGTCTCCCTCGGGGGGGGGACACCCCCAATTCAAAGACCCTTGAACTAGGACAAGGCCGATGAGTTCATTCAATCAGATAATCAGGGGTCTGAACCAATTATAGAGATTATCATCTGGGTTAGGAACACGAGATTGGCAGTAATAGGTATTCCTTAAAAGCTGACACCTTGATCACCTACATTTCTCTGTTCCTGCCTATTTTATTGGAGGAAGAACCACTTGGTTTCTTTCAGCAGAACATTGCATCCTCCCAGCTAGACAGCTTCTGCAGGTCCGCTGCCTCATTCTAGATTCCTAATTTTTTTTCTTGTTCTGGACTGCCATGTAAGGTACAACTGTTTTGAAAAAAGCAAAAATAAATCTGACTCGGCTGACATGAGATGGAGGCTAGTTGGTGGGGCTTGGCAAGACTGGCAGATGACAGCTACACCTAAACAGTTGGCTGATTCACTGTCCACAGTATGAGAGGCTCTTAAGTCCCATAACTACTAAACATGTGGCATGTTTCCCAGGAGACTTGCTGGAAGCATCTAAATCCTCTAAACCAGTGGTTCCCAACTTGTGGTCTAGGGACCCCTGGGTTCCTTGAAGCCTCCTCCTGGGGTCCGTGGCTGCTTAGAAATGAAATAATATTAACATATGAATAAAGTGTATATAACTAAAGTAGCCACATGTTCACTTGTAAACTTGAAAACATACTGTAGACGTCAAGGAATTTGAAATTGGAGGCTAAGAATTAAATCAGTATCCTGAGATTGGTTTGTGGGAGCAGTGAAGGTGCATCAAACATAATATAGTATGGGTGATGTGTGGCTTTAATTGAATTTAGAAAAGTTCCATCTTTCCTATTAAAATAGTATTTTTTACTTATATCTGTTTGTAATTTAAATACAATGTGTTATCATTTGTGTATGTCTTTGATGAATGCTTGTTTTTGTATTTTCTTTGTATTGTTACAAGGCAGACATTGACAGTGTTTAGGCTGGGGTCCCCAGCTTCCAGCAATGACTCAGTGGAGGGTCCCCAGATTCCAATACTGATTCACTGGGGGTCCCGCATTCCAGTGATGATAAATTTAGGGTCCACGTGACTCAAAAGGTCAAGAACCACTAATGTAAACTGTGGGAGGTGAATGAACCACTACAGTGGAAACAGGCCTGAAATCATTGATTCCCCCATAATTGTTGGTTATTGAGGGGTTTCTCAGGGCTGAACCCAGTGTTCCCGTTAAGTATGCACTTCTCATGGGCAAACTTCTATAGCAATGTTAAAAAATCTCAATGCAGCAGGGAGTCTGTCAAAGGTGATGTCAGATGCTTCTCCTCTGCCTTATTGTTTGGCACAAAGCCCAGTCTGACTATCTTACTTGATCAGTCTTTGCACCAAAACTATGAGTGCTTGTGCTGTGGTGCCTGAATATCACACGTCAGTCCCCTTTGTCACGAAGTACCACAAAGCTGCACAAAGCACAAATTGATTAAAGGGCACCTTCTAGCGTGAAGTAACTATGTGCGCTGGAAAGTAAATACCTTTACAGGAATTTGCATATTTTTGCATGACTTTGTACTGGTGCAGTCTTGGTAAATCTGCCTCTTTATTTGTTTTGGGATCTGCCTTCACCACCGGCATTGCTCTCAGCTCTCCACCTCATTCTCTTGCATGTCTGGTGGACCGGGATCTGTGTTTATCTCTAAATGGTTTATGGTTGTCCTGCATGTTTCTCTATAAATCACTATAAATAATAATTTTAATTCAGAAAAAAAGAAAGGTTGAATTAGTTGTTGGGTCTTGTTAGCAGTAACATACATTTTAAAATTTCTGGAGGATTTAGATTATAATATTCAGAAAGAGTCCAAGGTCAAGAGGAAAATTAGAGATGGATTGATAAAATAAGTATATTTTGTAATCACTCTGGCCTTGCGAGTGTCAGTGGGCTGCAAGGAATGATATCAAGGTTAGGGTTTCTGCATGTTTGAGAGCTATCCTGGCTGGTAATCCCGCTGCAAAGAAGCCTTCTTACTGATTTCTTGCTCCTTCTATCTTGTGTACATTCTTATCCATTGTCATATCCCCTTCTTTTCCTTTCCTCTTGGTCTTCGCTGTCCTGCACAATCTGATTGAATAACGGGCTGAGATTCATTCGACAATGGGAAGGAGAAGAACTAGCAAACATCAATCATCAAGTTAGTCCAAACTCCAAGGGAGACCATTGTTCTAATATTAAAGAGTGCAATGAAGTGTCAATGCTTCTTTTTTATTCATTTATATGGTAAGACAACATCTTTATTCATGGCTATTGAATCACACAGCAACAGTATATACATGAAACCATCTTTTAAAGTGCATTGATGAGGAGCGTGTCTGTTTTCCTTTTTATTCCAATTTGATGAGAAGAAAACCTATGTTACTTTTATTCATTGAATAATCATGATCACAGTGGAGGGCTGACTTTCTTGAAGCCTGAGTTTCAGCATGTGCAAGGAAGTCTCATTCCTAATTCATTCCTAATTCATTAATAATAGAATAAAATATAACTATTCCACATTAACTGTAGCTGCTTTTCAACTCTTCCATCTTCACCAACATTTTCCTTCGAAAACATCTCGTTCAGCAGTATCGACAAAGGACCGCCTCAACACTCTGGAGCTAGAAAGAAAGCAGACATGGAAATGTTGGCTCATTTAGATTTAATTCCCAAAAGATCTTGGTCTGGAAGACCCCACGGAGATAAAACAACTTCAAAGCATCATTCTCAAGCTCATCATTGATGTCTTGATCAATCACAAAGGCTTGATCTGTCATTTATATGTGGGAGGTGTACGGTAAGTGTACTTCACACATACAGTTATTAGCCAAAGAAGTTATCCAAGGTTATGTAAACAATATATATTTTTAGAATTAGAAACCACAAAAAATCTAAATTGAAAATATAGGTGAAATGTGCTGTCAGTGCAATCACCAATATTTTCCAGATTCCACTGGACTCACTTTGAGGTCAATGTAGACAATAGTACTTTACAGAAAGTGGTATACTATCATAAAATGTGTGTTGTCTCATTATGGGACATCCAGAGGGACCTGCGGCTCAGGTAAGGCTGACCTAAAAGGGGATCATTCAGAAACACGGAAAGCTCAGGTCCAGTTAAACAGTTTACCATCTGATAATGGTGTTATGTAGTGTTTACTGTTAATGAGGTGTTCATCAAGAAATGAAGAATGCACCATCTACTTTGGGTTCTCTGCCTTATTTAAAGATAAGGAAGCCACTTAGTTTCACACTTGTAAAGTTTCTGATGCACATTTTCTCTGTTTCCTTCTGCCATTTATATTGTGACCAGCTCACAAAGACTACAACTTGTCTGACTGGCCAACCATTGTGAAAACTCCCTGCTAAAGCCAGCAGCTAATCATCCCTAACATAGTCCACATCTCCTTTTATGATAAGATTCACTTGCTTTCCTCCTATTCTCAAGGATTCACGTTACCCCTCATTCTTTTTAACATCTACCTTTGCCCACTTGCTAACTCAGGGCCTAAATTAAATATTTGTAGAAATGATACACCAATGCAACTGTGGTGGAGAATCCTTACCCCTAAGATGATCACGCATTAGCCCAATTTAAATGCATGCGGCACACAGCATGCCCATGGTAAGGGCGACAATGTCTCTGCAACTTCCAAACTTTCCAACAGGCCGATGGAGTGAGTGCCGTGAGAGAGTGGATATATGTCCACCCATCTAATTTACATGGTCTATTACCGCCAGGGCAACTCTGGCTATAAGGGGCAATAAAATAATGCAAATGTTCCCCTTGCTATGGGAGGCAACTCCCATGATGAGGCAGGGCCATTTCTTTATTTTTTTCAAACAGAAAGTCATGCTTCATTGGACGGATGGCTCCATCATATTGATGGAGCTGGGTGTCAAACCTAAAAAAGCATTGACATGAACTACTGTGATGGAGGTTCCTGCCAATGCTTTACAAATAACTGCTGGGTTGAAAGCCATTAATACATTTGATGAGTTTGAACTTGATTAGGGAGTAACATAAATCAGACATATAAATCAGGCCATGAATCAGGGCCTTCGTAGCTGAAATAATCTCTTTTTCCGATATCCAACTGACTACAAGTCTTAAAAAGCCTTCCTCTGAAATGCAAAAAAAGTTGCTAGGATGTTGAAGTTCTATCCTGCATGGAGCTGCTAGAAAAGGCGAAAAAGCTTGTTTTCTAATTAGATGAAGCTCTCAAAAAGGCCATTTATATCAATTCAGCAGCGTCTCCCTGATATTGCCAAATATAGATCTTGAGATGTTTCTGTTTGTTCTCGATCATCCAACAGCTTGTGCAGGTAATACTGGACTATGTCAATGTCTGTTATACCAGTCTTCCAACACTAGCATTTGTAACCTGAAAGTAGTCCACAATATGGCATTTCTGCTTCTAATGAACTTTAGGAAACTCTGGGGGATTCTGAAGCTCAGCACAAACTACACTGGTTATCAGTCTCCAAGTAGATTCAATACATCATGCTCTGTTTTGGCAACAGAGCTATGACTGGCCCGCCCTGCTTGAAATCATGTTGCTTAGATATTTTCCTACTCAACCCTTTTGTTCAGGTTCTTCAGTCCTCCTGGCTGTTTTTCAGTTTTCAAGATTTATGTTACTTATTGTCGCCCTTTAGGTCTACAGCAAACAAATAACTTAGATGCATTTAGAAAAGCCCCAAAGTCATATCTATTTTGCTGGGTCTTCTTCTGGCATCCTTCCATTTTCAAAACCAGTTCCTAGCTAGAAGTTACCGCTGGGTACTTGTCTGCACTATACATTTTAACTAAAGTCATTAGATTTCAAGATCGCATTAACTTCAACAACTTTTTCACTACACTTTGTTCCACTTCCGATATGTCAACAGCTCTTCCCACATCCCAGAATAAAACGGACGGAAACTATTTTCAACTTAGGGAACCAGTGAATTTGCCAAGTTTCTTAGAACTCAGGTGAAGATGCTCCCAGTGAAAAGCATTGTTATCATTGTGTGATAACTGATCATAGGAAGGTGTAGGAACCATGCTATGATATCTCAACAGATAGAGTTCTCTAACCAAAGGTCAGGTGTCTTCATAACTGGATTTTATTGTAGGCAGATTCATGGTCTTTTTTGTGTATTCAAGGAAATGTGGGTAAAATTGTGAAATTATCCAGTATAATAGCTTTGTTAATTTTTCATGATTTTGAGGTAAAATCGAAAGGTACATTGCAACTAAAGTAAATATTTCCCACATTTCTAAATATCCAATAGATCTTCTTAATGAGGCGTTCCTATTGCCAGGACTTTACAGAACATTTAAATATGCCTAAATTGTAACAACAAAAGCTTGTTAGTCAGGTCTTAGCACAATGTGAGATCAAACTCAGAGAACTGAAATGACTACTCGCCTTGGTAAAACTAACTTGGGAGGGTCATAGAATATTTAATTACTTTTTAGAATGTCCCTACTCTGATATGAGGCAGGTAATTTTAAAATCCTCCGGTGAGCTAAACCCCCACAAAGCTATCCCTGGAGCTGCACACATACCGGAATAAAATAAAGGCTATTTTGTTGTGTGGTCCTCAGATAACCTGCTCATGTGCCCACATTTTACTAGACTTTGCATTTCTTAAGTTTAAAATAATGTTTATAAACCCATTTTTATGAATTACAGAACTAGACCGTGAGTACCCTAGGGCCCTTTGAATAGATATGCAATCTTTAGATGCTGTATATGTTCAAGTTCCACTTTTTAACATTTTAATGAAATTGAAATGTAATTTAATGTGTCAATAGATTCATTATATGCTATCCAAAGCTCTGTACAATTTTGTTTATTAATATTGTGGTTTTATCTTCTTAAGACTTTATACTAATTTGATTTATTTTTATAATCTGAATCTGTATTGCACAATTGTCACATTTTAAATATATTTGAGTGAAGAGTTGCATTGCCTGATGCTGTGTTATCTTTTATTATTCATAATCATTATTCAGATGATACCAACATTATTGGTTGTACAGTAGCTTTTGAATTTGGTCCATTAATTTCAGAAAAGTACCTCAGTAACAATCTTTGGGTACCCATACAGTTTATGACACTTCAGCTGAAGCATTTACAATATTGGAATTAACCATCACAATGACAGTTGTTTTATAATAAGTAGGAGAACAGTTTTTCATAAATCCCTTTTGTGCAGAAAATATAGCTGGAGAATGCGTGAACAACCTCCCATGACTCCATGCCCCCCGGGGGTCGCCCCCAGAGATTGGGGACCTCAGATATAGGCCCTCTCACACCCCGAGAGACAGGTCCTGCAGTCAACTCCCATTCCACATGGCCAATGGCCCCTCCTCCACTGCCCTGGGCTGTGTGACCCCCTTTCCCTAGCTAACTTTTGCCCCACGGACTCTGTCACCCGTGGCGTACAACAATTCAATTGGGGGCCCATGGCCCCTCTCCGCTGGCTAATTGTGGCCCCAGGGACCGATCCCCAAGGGCATAGCTTTGAAATATAATTTTTTCCAGGAAGGGGGCCGAGTGGCCCCTTTCGCAGGACTATTTTGGCCCTGGAGATCCCATCCTCCGGGTCATTGTAGGAGGCTGGCCTGGCTTGTAGTGGGTACCAAGGGGTACTTACACCTTGCACCAGGTCCAGCTATCCCTTATTAGTGTAGAGGGGTGTCTAGCAGCTTAGGCTGATAGAAAAGGTAGCTTAGCAGAGCAGCTTAGGCTGAACTAGGAGGCGTGTAAAGCTCCTACTATACCACTGGTGTCATATGCACAATATCATAAGAAAACACAATACACAGACACACTAAAAATAAAGGTACTTTATTTTTATGACAATATGCCAAAAGTATCTCAGTGAGTACCCTCAGTATGAGGATAGCAAATATACACAAGATATATGTACACAATACCAAAATATGCAGTAATAGCAATAGAAAACAGTGCAAACAATGTATAGTCACAATAGAATGCAATGGGAGCACATAGGTATAGGGGAAACACAAACCATATACTCTAGAAGTGGAATGCAAACCACGAATGGACCCCAAACCTATGTGAGCTTGTAGAGGGTCGCTGGGACTGTAAGGAAACAGTGAGGGTTAGAAAAATAGCCCACCCCAAGACCCTGAAAAGTGGGTGCAAAGTGCACCTAAGTTCCCCAGAGAGCACAGAAGTCGTGATAGGAGAATTCTGCCAGGAAGACAAACACCAGCAATGCAACAATGATGGATTTCCAGACGAGAGTACCTGTGGAACAAGGGGACCAAGTCCAAGAGTCACGATCAAGTCGGGAGTGGGCATATGCCCAGGAAATGCCAGCTGTTGGTGCAAAGAAGCTGCCACCAGATGGTAGAAGCTGTGGTTTCTGAAAGAACGAAGAGGGCTAGAAACGTTCCCTTTGGAGGATGGATGTCCCACGTCACGAAGAAGCTTGCGGAGGTATTTCCGTGCAGAAAGACCACAAACAAGCCTTGCTAGCTGCAAGGGTCGCGGTTAGGGTTTTTGGATGCTGCTGTGGCCCAGGAGGGACCAGAATGTTGCCAATTGCGTGAGGAGACAGAGGGGGCATCCAACAAGACAAAGAGCCCACTCAGATGCAAGCAGCACCCGCAGAAGTGCCAGAACAGGCACTACGAAGTGGAGTGAACAGGAGCTCACCCGAAGTCACAAAGGAAAGTCCCACAACGCCGGAGGACAACTCAGGAGGTCGTGCACTGCAGGTTAGAGTGCCAGGGACCCAGGCTTGGCTGTGCACAAAGGAAATCCTGGAAGAGTGCACAGGAGCCGGAGTAGCTGCAAAACATGTGGTTCCCAGCAATGCAGTCTAGCGTGGGGAGGCAAGGACTTACCTCCACCAAACTTGGACTGAAGAGTCACTGGACTGTGGGAGTCACGTGGACAGAGTTGCTGAGTTCAAGGGACCTCGCTCGTCGTGCTGAGAGGAGACCCAGAGGACCGGTGATGCAGTCTTTTGGTGCCTGCGGTTGCAGGGGGAAGATTCCGTCGACCCACGGGAGATTTCTTCAGAGTTTCTAGTGCAGAGAGGAGGCAGACTACCCCCACAGCATGCACCACCAGGAAAACAGTCGAGAAGGCGGCCGGATCAGCGTTACAAGGTTGCAGTATTCGTCTTTCCTACTTTGTTGCACTTTTGCAGGCTTCCAGAGCAGTCAGCGGTCGATTCCTTGGCAGAAGGTGAAGAGAGAGATGCAGAGTAACTCTGATGAGCTCTTGCATTCTTTATCTAAAGAATTCCCCAAAGCAGAGACCCTAAATAGCCAGAAAAGCAGGTTTGGCTACTTAGGAGAGAGGATAGGCTAGCAACACCTGTAGGAGCCTATCAGAAGGAGTCTCTGACATCACCTGCTGGCACTGGCCACTCAGAGCAGTCCAGTGTGCCAGCAGCACCTCTGTTTCCAAGATGGCAGAGGTCTGGAGCACACTGGAGGAGCTCTGGGCACCTCCCAGGTGAGGTGCAGGTCAGGGGAGTGGTCACTCCCCTTTCCTTTGTCCAGTTTCGCGCCAGAGCAGGGCTGGGGGATCCCTGAACCAGTGTAGAATGGCTTATGCAGAAATGGGCACCATCTGTGCCCATGAAAGCATTTCCAGAGGCTGGGGGAGGCTACTCCTCCTCAGCCCTAACACCTTTTTCCAAAGGGAGAGGCTGTAACACCCTCTCTCTGAGGAAGGCCTTTGTTCTGCCTTCCTGGTCCAAGCCTGACTGGACCCCAGGAGGGCAGAAACCTGTCTGGGGGGTTGGCAGCAGCAGCAACTGTGCTAGAGACTCGGGGGATCATGGAATTGTCTCCCCAATGCCAGAATGGCATTGGGGTGACAATTCCATGATCTTAGACATGTTACATGGCCATGTTCGGAGTTACCATAGTGACGCTATACATATGTCGTGACATATGTATAGTGCACGCGTGTAATGGTGTCCCCGCACTCACAAAGTCCGGGGAATTTGCCCTGAACGATGTGGGAGCTAGTGCCAGGGTGCCCACACACTAAGTAACTTAGCACCCAACCTTTACCAGGTAAAGGTTAACCATATAGGTGACTTATAAGTTACTTAAGTGCAGTGGTAAATGGCTGTGAAATAACATGGATGTTATTTCACTCAGGCTGCAGTGGCCGACCTGTGTAAGAATTGTCAGAGCTCCCTATGGGATAAGAAATGCTGCAGCCCATAGGGATCTCCTGGAACCCCAATACCCTGGGTACCTCAGTACCATATACTAGGGAATTATAAGGGTGTTCTAGTATGCCAATGTGAATTGGTGAAATTGGTCACTAGCCTGTTAGTGACAATTTGTAAAGAGAGAGCATAACCACTGAGGTTCTGGTTAGCAGAGCCTCAGTGAGACAGTTAGGCATCACACAGGAAACACATACATATAGGTCACAAACTTATGAGCACTGGGGTCCTGGCTAGCAGGGTCCCAGTGACACATAAAAAACATACTGAAAACATAGGGTTTTCACTATGAGCACTGGGCCCTGGCTAGCAGGATCCCAGTGAGACAGTGAAAACACCCTGACATACACTCACAAACAGGCCAAAAGTGGGGGTAACAAGGCTAGAAAGAGGCTACTTTCTCACATTCATAACCTAAAAATATTTTTTATTTTTGGTAGGGGGCCTAATGGGTCCCCTTCCTGGGCTTGGCCCTCTGTGCTGGGTGCCCTACAAGGCACCTAGGGGCATATTTAAGAACAATAGATAAGAAGGCATGCATGGGGGTAATTATATAAACAATTTCCTCAAAAGTACATTAAGTTTCTGTCACACGTAAGTGGGAAAGGGACATGATGTAAATACCTACGTATATCACTTGTCTTTGACGCTGATAGTGATGTCATCACCGAGTGGCACTGATAACGCGAAATCAAAACATCTACCAAACTATAATCATAGCAGCTATCTTGAAAGAAATAATTAAATAAATGTGGTAAAACAGAGCAAGCTGAGTAGGTTAAAAGTCACTAGGTGACGGGGGCACAGGCCTGGAAACCAGAGGGCTAAGGTAAACTCCTGATTCCCATTAAAACTAAATAGGATCCACTACACCCTCCCCATTGCCAGAACAAGGTTGACGCCATAATGATGATGCCAGAGACAGTGCATGAACCCAAGCTAAAATGCTCTGAACTAAAACAAACTAAAATATTATTAAAATACTATTAAAATGTAATTAAAAGATAAAACATTCAAAGAGACAAAATGTCTTCGATAAAAAGGCAGTTTTTGTCATTATTTTGACATTTTAGAATGAGGCCAATAGTCAAATTCATCTAGCAATAGTCATGATGTTGAAGAGTATCTCCGAAGTCTTCGAAAGGAAGGGCATTCAGAAACAAATCCACATCATCAGATGTCAGATCAGTGACAGTATTGTCAGACAGATCCAGGGAGCAATAGTGCGCGGTAGCCTCAAGCGCAGGGCAGCGCCATCCAAAGTACCTAAAGGAGCCAGACAGTCCACCAAGGGTGGCTCATTAGTGGCTTTGCAAACCAGCGGCAGTCTCATGGGGCACGACCGTGAATGAACTCTCATAGGGAACATCAGCAGTTTTTGGTCCCCACGAGGCACTGGCTGAACAGCAAGGTACACCGAAGGTAGATGTTCGAAGAGGCAACAGGTGCAATGAAAGGCTGGTTGCAAACACCAATAGACTGGTCAGAGTGACAGTGACCAATCATGCCCCAATTCTTTCAGCAACGGAGCACCAAAGAACTGCACCATGCGATCACGGCACATCTGGCTTGGTCATAGTAGCTTCATCACTCTGCTTAGCTGGGAAGGCACAACCAATGCGTATCAGGAACAACAGCAGCAGGAAAACCGCCAAACATGATTGGAAAGAGTGAATGGATGGCTGAAGGAATGACTCTGAAGACAGTCTGGAAGATGGGCATGAATCCAGACATGACAGCCTTAAAGAAGTGCACAATCCTTATGATGCTTGAAGCGTTGAAGATTCTGGATACCAGCTCTCCAAAGTGCTTGGGGAAGTTGGTATTTAATAGGGATTGTATGTCGGCTGATGATCTTGCTATATGGAGAGCATACATCTCTAGAGCTGATGTCAACGCAACTTTTTTCTGGCACAGTAGTGGCTTTAGTCTACTCAGCTGATAATTTACATTAGTAGTATCAATGTGAGGCCACATTCATGCTACTCTTATCTCTTGTGTGGGGGAGAATAAAATGTGTCCGCAACAAGTTACAGTCTTGGAGACTGAAATTGCGTTTGCAATTCCTGGTCTTATACCGCAACAGCTCTGTTCGTTCAGGACTAGATAACTTCCATTCAAAAGTATATGAAATGCTGGACGAATCAAAGGGAGGAAAGTACCGTTCAGAAAAAAAGCCAAGTTTGTGACCCCGCATTGCAAAAGACATGAAGGGATACCTGTTTGCAAATCACTGAATGACTAACAGTAGTCTCATGTTCGCTTCCACTGAGAAAGACTTCTGTTTCACCGTTCAGACATTTATATTCAAAGGGCAATTCCCACTCTTCTTCATATAGCTATCTCTTAGCCTCTCGTATCTGCCCACAGCAAGATGTTTCAAGCATTTTGAAAAACGAAAGGTTGAAGTGGGCAGATTTATAATGCCATGTACGACCTATACTGTTGATGGACTGTCTGCAACTGTGAAAGGCAACTTTTCTATATATAATGAAACTTGCTTCCACTTTAGCCATTGTCTGTTGTTCCCTGGATGAATTAAAAGCAGCAAACAAGTCACTACTGTCGATGTATTTCCATGGATCATGGCCATTTTTCAAAATGTGTAGTGTCCAACCTGACTGCATGATGGAACGCAGATGACTTTGTCCATGGTGTAAAAAGGACATCTCACTCTGAATGATGTCTATCGCAGATGACGCTATGGTGGTCATTTGGACATTGGCGGTAAAAGCCGCCTACCACCGCGGTGATGGCCGCCACAACACCACCACCGCAGCTACCATCCCTCTCCCAGATTATGAGCAATGTCGGACTTCTGCCACGATAAGGGTGGAAATCCTGCAGTGATCAGACTGGCGGACTGTGGTAAACTGGCTCTGCTACCACCAGCACCACCAAGCCTGTTGAACTCCACCAGCCATATCATGACCTGTGATCCGGCCTGGCGGTGTTCAGCTGGCGGGCGGTGCTGGTGGTAGCAGTGCCCCTTCCCGTTCCCTGCTGGATGACCTCCCCGGAGCAGGTAAGGTGATTGTCCGACAGGGGAAGGGGGTTGGGAGGGTGGCAGCGTTTTGTGCCTGAGTGTGTGTATGTCTGGAAGAATGAGTGTATGAATGCGTGTATACCAGCGTGTGTATGAATGCATGTATGGATGAGTGTAAGTTAATTGGTGTAAGCGTGGTGTGTGTCTGTGTGCATGTATGGGTTGGGGGAGCCACCTACCGGTGACAGGAAGAAATTCCCTGTCACCGGTACGGCCTACTGCCATGATTTTCATGGCGTAGCTAATGCCACAGAAAACACAGTGGTGGACTTGCTCAGCATGCCAGGGGTGGTACTCTGTCGCCCGTCGGGCTGGTGATTCACATCTCCAGCCCGGCAGCTCATACCGCCATGGAGGTATGAATGGCAGCCAACCTGCCAATCTCATGATGTGGCGTTATGTACACATTAACCCGGGCAGTCGAAGACCGCCAAGGACATAATGAGGGTCTATGTTTTTAAGGGAGGATATCCTGTTGGACAGCGTATTCATGCCATTATCGAGAACAGCTAAAGTCTTTTCCAAATTTTCCTTATCAGTCTGCCTTAAATGCGCAGATGCTTCCATTTGAGAAAGCTTCCAGATCTTTTTGTTTATGGCACGGAGGAATATTTCAGAGCCTGGCTTTCTTGGACTCAACAAACAGTCCTGCAAGTTTACATCTTCAGATAGAGTTTTAAGATGTTCCTTAACTGCTGCTAAGGTGTTAGTCTATAACCACTGTTGGCACAGTTTACCCACACTGAATGTGATAACTATACCCAAGTGTTGACCCGAGACAGAGTGAGAGTCCGGCCGGCAAATCATGAAACCCCCTGAGGAACTAACAAAATGCGCCTCACACCCAGAGAACAAGAAACATAACTTCTGCTTGTCATCTGGCCTGAGTGTCTCAGCTGTGGTCAGACTGCTGCAGCCAACGCATCTGAGCCCCCAGGCCAGTGCTTCCAGTGCCAGAAATATTGTGATGATTGAACTGTACTCACTGATGCGTCAGTGCGGTGTGTAGTACAGTACTCCAACTATGGTCAACCTCTCACCATCAAGGGAATGGGCAGCCAGGCCAACCAGCTGTCAAAGTGCATCAAAAGAAATGGAAGCAGAGACCCTGCATGCAACGGGGTGGTGTCAGTGAGCGTGGAGGCGGAGTCAAATGTGTGGCCAAAAAACAAAATATTCTGTATGTTTTTAGGTCTCTCACCGTCAGGCAGCTACATATAAAATAACACACAGCTTAAAAATAATTTAAATACAAAAAGTTGTGACTCATTGGGAAATGCACAATAGTACGTTATGACACAGCAGTGGTCTGTGTGTAACCAGAGAGCCACACAATTCAATTTTGGCTGGTGCAGTGGAAATGGTGACTTGTGTATTTTTAGTTCAATGAGGCTCACAACCTGTGACAGAAAGAACTGAACATGTAAGTTGTTATTTTAAACTTGCATTAAACACAGTATACAATATACTGCTACAAAACACATTAAATGTTTTATGATAAAATGGTGCTTCCAAAATATACATTTTAGCAACAGCCAGCCTGTCTAATGCAATTTGTTTTAACATAACTGCCCCTTCATCTTCTCCGTGGGGTAGTAAGTGCTATGTGAATACACTTACAATTAAAAGCACTCACATCACAGCTTAGTTGCTAACTGCACTACCACTCAAAAAGAATAAATATTTGGTATCACAAAAATACATCAATTTAAGCCAGTACCGGCTCCAAAGCGTCCTTCACATTAGCAGATTACCTCGTAGCGCTCGTTTGCATGTCTTTCAGACAGCAGCACCCTGGATGGGAGTGGTTTATCTGTCTACCCAGCTTTAGTTTCACAGCAATGAACACTCTGTGAACGGCATCTCAGTTGAAGCATTTACAATATCAGAATCAACTGTCTCTGTGACAATTGTTTTAGGAAAAGTAGGAGAACAGTTTTTCGTAAATCCTTTTTGTGCTGACAATATGGCTGGGGAATATGTGACCCCCTTCCCATGACTCCCATGCCTCCGCCCCCTCCCCCCGAGGTCGCGTCTCACAGGTTGGAGACCTCTGGCATAGAATAATGATACTCAATAGTAAACATCTAGGGACCAGGTGCTGAGAACAGAAATAAATTGCCATGTTTTGTCCTAAGTAAGACTGTTAGCTCTCTAGTTGTTCTTGTGAACAATGCATAAGACTGCAGTAAACATAGGGAAATACAACAGAAAG
Organism: Pleurodeles waltl; assembly: GCF_031143425.1. Classification (NCBI taxonomy): domain Eukaryota; kingdom Metazoa; phylum Chordata; class Amphibia; order Caudata; family Salamandridae; genus Pleurodeles; species Pleurodeles waltl. The sequence continues at coordinate 1,188,506,641 of NC_090439.1, forward strand.
ATATTTTAGAACTATTCTAGGACAAGTCCTAATTATCTTTCCACAGCAGTAATCATGATTTCCCCCACACTAAAGCTAGCCCTAGTCGCTCATCTTCTGCCAATAGTTATTTCTCCATGTCAGGATTACCATGTGTGCTCTCCTAACACTGTATGATCCATGTACCCACATTGAGTTGACCTTCCCTCACCTCAGAGTCCAGCATTGAGAAGAAGTTCAGCTGCCAAGGGGAGACCCTCCATGCCAGATTACCCCATGTGCTCCCCTAACACTGTGTGATTCATGTGCCCCCTTCCCCCCACACACACAGTGAATAGAGCTCTCCTCACCCTAGAGTCTGGCTCTGAGTAGAAGTACAGTTGCCAGGGGGAGCCCCTCCATGGTGGATTAGCATATGTGCTCCCCTAACACTGTATGATTCATGTTTCTCCCCCCTCCACACACACAGTGAGCAGTGCTTCCCTCACCTTAGAGTCTGGCTCTGAGTAGAAGTACAGCTTCCAGGGGGAGGCCCTCCATGCCGGATTACCACATGTGCTCCCCTAAAACCGTATGAATCATGTGCCCCACCCACACACCTACACACAGTGAGCAGTGCTTCCCTCACCTTAGAGTCTGGCTCTTAGTAGAAGTTCAGCTGCCAAGGGGAGCCCCTCCATGCCGGATTACCACATGTGCTCCCCTAAGACTGTATGAATCATGTGCCCCTCCCACACACACACAGTGAATAGAGCTCTCCTCACCCTAGAGTCTGGCTCTGAGTAGAAGTACAGTTGCCAGGGGGAGCCCCTCCATGCTGGATTAGCATATGTGCTCCCTTAACACTGTATGATTCATGTCCCCCCCCCCACACACACACACACAGTGAGCAGTGCTTCCCTCACCTTAGAGTCTGGCTCTGAGTAGAAGTACAGCTTCCAGGGGGAGGCCCTCCATGCCGGATTACCACATGTGCTCCCCTAAGACCGTATGAATCATGTGCCCCCCCCACACACCTACACACAGTGAGCAGAGCTTCCCTCACCTTAGAGCCTGGCTCTGAGTAGAAGTACAGTTGCCAGGGGGAGCCCCTCCATGGTGGATTAGCATATGTGCTCCCCTAACACTGTATGATTCATGTTTCTCCCCCCTCCACACACACAGTGAGCAGTGCTTCCCTCACCTTAGAGTCTGGCTCTGAGTAGAAGTACAGCTTCCAGGGGGAGGCCCTCCATGCCGGATTACCACATGTGCTCCCCTAAAACCGTATGAATCATGTGCCCCACCCACACACCTACACACAGTGAGCAGTGCTTCCCTCACCTTAGAGTCTGGCTCTTAGTAGAAGTTCAGCTGCCAAGGGGAGCCCCTCCATGCCGGATTACCACATGTGCTCCCCTAAGACTGTATGAATCATGTGCCCCTCCCACACACACACAGTGAATAGAGCTCTCCTCACCCTAGAGTCTGGCTCTGAGTAGAAGTACAGTTGCCAGGGGGAGCCCCTCCATGGTGGATTAGCATATGTGCTCCCTTAACACTGTATGATTCATGTTCCCCCCCCCACACACACACACACAGTGAGCAGTGCTTCCCTCACCTTAGAGTCTGGCTCTGAGTAGAAGTACAGCTTCCAGGGGGAGGCCCTCCATGCCGGATTACCACATGTGCTCCCCTAAGACCGTATGAATCATGTGCCCCCCCCACACACCTACACACAGTGAGCAGAGCTTCCCTCACCTTAGAGCCTGGCTCTGAGTAGAAGTACAGTTGCCAGGGGGAGCCCCTCCATGGTGGATTAGCATATGTGCTCCCCTAACACTGTATGATTCATGTTTCTCCCCCCTCCACACACACAGTGAGCAGTGCTTCCCTCACCTTAGAGTCTGGCTCTGAGTAGAAGTACAGCTTCCAGGGGGAGGCCCTCCATGCCGGATTACCACATGTGCTCCCCTAAAACCGTATGAATCATGTGCCCCCCCCACACACCTACACACAGTGAGCAGAGCTTCCCTCACCTTAGAGCCTGGCTCTGAGTAGAAGTGCGGCTGCCAGGGGGAGCAGCAGGGCACTGGTTCTCACGGTGTTGGCTCCGTTGCACAAGTCGGTGCTGCAGCAGGAAACAAAACTGTAATAATATCCGTTCTCCCCCTCTCCTCCTCTGCACAGAGCTGAGCAGCCCCTGTATGTATTTTTCGTTTGCGACTCTATAGAAAAAAACATAAGGAAATTTTAAAGGATCCGTTCATACACCCATACAAAAGTCCTGGCAAAGCTTGACATGTTTGCATTTCTTTGATACTCGTGGGTGTGTCACGCCTGAAGAAACCGAGGTCTAGAATTAAACATCTTTTGGTTTTCCTTGCATGAGCAAATTACACATTTTTAAGATTTTATTTTTATTTATTTTTAGTTTCTCAACAGTGACTAACATAGCATCGTTCCAAGATTGGTATTCAGGCAAACCAAAACATTTTTATTACAAGCGACTTCCTGGATAAGTAAGCAAGATTAATGGCCAAAAAACAATCTCATGTTTTTTATTCTGGTGACAGCCCTTCCCCTCAACCTTTGCCAATTTTTTGTAACCTTCCACTGTTCACCTTTAGGGTCCTAATTTGTATTTTGTCTAAAGTACTCCACAAGAGTGCATGTGTTTTCCAGCTGTCTCCCTATTCTGCTTCTCTTCTACCAGCCACACTCTGTGTTGCTCTCTCTAGCCTACTTACATTTCTCACCCCCAACCTGTGATGCACTTGCACTCATCATACTTTTCCCCTCATGTGTTGTTCTCGCCCTCTCTCTTTTTCACTCTCTCTTGACCGCTTACTTTTCTTCTCACCATATGCCACGTTGCTCTCTTTCTCTTCTCGCCCTCTGCTTTGCTTCTCCCACCCACACACCTCACAGTGCTTCTGTCTCTATTGCCTCCTATACAAAATTACAAAAGCAGCAGTGTCACAGGCTTTTTATTTTCTTTAGTCATGCTGCATAGCATTGGGGATTTTGTGCAGCATGGCTAACAACTATTGGCAAGGACAGTAGATCCCATCGGTGAGACTTCTTGCCATTGGCACAGCATGATTAAGTCTAGTAACAGTTGCCAGGCGTGCAGAGGTAGAACACAAACCAGGTGATGCAATGAGATGAGATCTTACAACAGAAGGTTCTTTATCTGAGACTGTGCTATGGCTGATTCAAAGACCCTTGAAAAGATGAATTGAACATTGAATGATACCCAAAGACAGGATGTGCTGCATTTTTCATCATCAGCGTAGCAGCCAAGCCAATGTTCTGAGAGTTACAGTAGTCCAGCCATGGCATGATGACCCTCTACTGGCTATTTGTGATGCTTCACTGGGAGAAAAGATCAAGCTATGGAAGAGCCAGAGATAATACAAGCAATTACTAGTGATTTTATTATTTTCCGAGGAAAAAGGCAATGTATCGTCAACCTGCGGCCTGAGTTACAAACCTTCTGCACTGGATTTGTGTCACAAAAGTAATGTAAACCTATGCAAAAATTATTTTTGTTGATTTTACTTTTCAACACAAGGTTTTTTTGCACTATACAGTTGCCTGAAAGAAACACATGGCAGCCTTCTTTGCATTTCTCTGGATGACGGGGCATTCTATGAGTGGCACATGGGAGTTCACATGCAATTACTCATGGCTTTTGATGCAAAAGTCTATTTACTAACTACAGGAGACAGACTCTTGCACCACAAAATACACCACTTTGAAGCAGGTGTAAAAATGTCAAATGATATAATTTCTCCTAATGGTTCCCACTGTTCCGCACATATCCAAAGGCTGAAAAGTTTTAAAAGCATAAGTTAATCAAAGTGTAAAATGTGATACTGTAAGGGTACCATTCCAGTACAAAACCTATGCTTGACTTGCACTACAATGTAAAGGTATGTGCATGATGCATGTGCATGATGCTCAACTTTCCTTCCCTCTCTCGCAAAACACAGTGCACCAGCTTTTGGTGATGAACTGTGGTGTGTGACAGATGGTAGACCTGTGCACAAGGTTTCTAGCCAGGTTAATGGGTTTGGGCGGAGTTCTCAACTCGACTGGCCACTCATGAGATAGCCAAACGGTGGTAGACTGCTAAGGAAAAGGACTTCCATTTTATCCTTCTTCAATTACAATGATTTAGCGGTCATCTAAGAGGATACTTCAGCCATGCATTGTCAAAAAATAACGGCATAAATATTATCACACAGTATCAGTGGTAAATGTAGCTGAAGTGATGGTAGTGGTGGAATTCTCACTTTATACCTGAATGGATTGTCCTATTTTAAGGAGTTCAACCCATAAATATATGAGTTGTGACATTCAAGAGACAAAGGGCCTCATTACGACCCTGGCGGTCTTAAGACTGGCAGGGTTGCAGCGGTGATCTGATGATCGCCAAAGCGGTGGTCCAACTGCTTTGGTGGTGGTCACACCACCACATTATGACTGTGGTGGTTGCACTGCGGTTGGACTACCGGCACTACCAGTTTCCCTGGGGCTGGTGGTGCCGCCGGTCCTGATCCGATGTAAAGGCTGGTGGAGATGGGGTGCAGGGGCAGTGTAGGGGCCCCCATGGCCACACCGGTCGCGCATCTCTCTATCTGCATTGCAGATAGTGAATTGTGTGACAGGTGTTGGTGCGCTCTACAAACTGCAACATTGCCGCTGGCTCAATTATGAGCCAGAGTCAATGTTGTAGGTTGTTTACCACTGGGCCAGCGGGCGGAAACTCTGTTTCCGCCTGCTGACCCAGCATGAAACTCGTAATGGGCCCATGGGAAGGCAGCTCCACCTGCGCCAATCTGACCGTGGGAATTTGGCAGACAACATTTTCGGTCCGCCAAACTCATAATGACCCCAAAGTATGTAGCAGTGGCCATGACTGGGGTGTGACTTTAGCAACACAAAAGGGTGATGGACGGAGTGCTGACACTTTTTAACCACTCACCCCAGTCCCAGATCTGGGTTTAATCCATTGTTCTTTTGCTCACTATGCCACCCCAGTTTGGACCCAGCCATATGCAAATCAGTCTTGACCTTGTTCCTCATGGGAACAGTCCAACCCGAACTGCCAGCCCAGGTCCTCTCTGGACCAAAAACAAGCATCCTTGGATGGGTTTCAGGGTATCACTCTTCATCAGCCTGGTTAGCTTCAATCCAGTGGCACAGTGAGCAAGGGGCCCACGTTTGGGCATACCCTTCCCACTTAGGGCACCTCTAGCAAACACAAAAGGATTGGGGTGTAAACAGGTACAGACAGGCTTGGCGTGCCCATGGCACATCACTGGTGTGCCCGCTGTTTATGCCAACTACCCAGACATGTGACGCCACTGTTCAAACACAGGGTCCAGCACATCCTTGAACCAATGTGTCCCTCTCCAAATTTCACCTACCCCCATGATGGCACTTAATATTGCTAGAGAGCACAGTGGGCGTTACTGGAAGACCTCTGTTATGCATTATGACTGCACACAGCTACTACGTCTTCTACTGGTGCTGGTAATGGAAGATATAAACTCTAGCTCTTCATCATCACACTGGGCATGTTAGGGTTTACAAGGAAGGTGGTGCCTTAATATCAGGCAGATAATAGGTAACTCAGGTGTAGCTCACTTCAGCAATCCATCATGTCAGCATCTTACTCCCACAACATATACAAAGGTGTCTCAAAAGGCCAGATGTACCTTCAATACAAGTACAAACACCTTTAATCAGGACTGGTATACTTGTAATGAAACTGTATTAGCTCTTCTCAACATGGCTACTATGCTTAATACTTCTCACCATTGCTGCTGTGCTTTCAAAAATTAAGTATCAACACTTCTCGGAATGGCTGCAGTGCTTTTAATGACACAATATTATACAATGCAAACTCTTCTCAGTTGGGTAACTATGGCCCTCATTACAACCCTGGCCGTAAATGCCGCTTACCGCCGTGCAGAAGACTGCCAACATACCACTGCGGCCCCGGATTTCCACTACAAGTATTACGATCCACAGCTCGGTATCGTAAAACAGACACCCACACAAGTCCGCCACACCAAAGGTCAGTGATAAACTGGCGATAACAAAACCGACACTGTCACGCCAACAGGAATACGCCCACACTATCACGGCCCACGAATCAACGCAGCGGTCTTTTAACTGCGGTAATCCATTGGCGGTACACTGCCACGCTCAAAAGACACACACATTTACAAAACACAACCACATTGGACAATTTGAAATACACATACCTGATACACATACACACACCACACCCACACACCCAATACAATATAAAGCACACACCCACATCACCTACAAACCCTTACTACCAGAATTTTGAAACCATGCCAGAGAGATACACTACCTAAAACAACACCAGCATCCACACACACACAACACCATCACTTACACAACATCCACGCACCTCAAACAACACACACCAACACATCCCCTCACACATCACAACACACACCACCTCACACATCACCCACACCACATCATGGCACCTCAACGGCATCCCAGGTTCTCTGAGGAGGAGCTCAGGGTCATGGTGGAGGAAATCGTCCGGGTAGAGCCACAGCTATTCGGATCACAGGTGCAGCAGACCTCCATTGCAAGGAAGATGGAGCTATGGCGCAGAATTGTCAACAGGGTCAACGCAGTGGGACAGCATCAAACAACTAGGGAAGACATCAGGAAGAGGTGGACTGATCTACGGGGGAAGGTGCGTTCCGTGGTCTCCAGAAACCAGATTGCTGTACAGAGGACTAGCGGTGGACCCCCACCTCCTCCCCCACATCTAACAACATGGAAGGAGCAAGTCTTGGCAATACTGCATCCTGAGGGCCTCACAGGAGTAGCAGGAGGACTGGACTCTGGTAAGGCAAATCTTTATTACCATATCCTCAACCCACCTGCATACCATCACATACCCACACCCTCACCCCCATCACTCCAATACCTCACATATGCCCCACTATCACAACCCAGCCATCCCAATACCAAGCCCTGCATGCAACACCAAAGTATGACACCCATCACCAAAGCATATTCAGTACAGATACTCACACAGACCCCAAACCAACTAGCACACAAGGACCAAGCCAAGAATGCAAGCACTGGAGTACAGGGTCACTCACCCATTGCACACGATGGCACACACAGATGCAATAATCATGCATTTACACCCCTGCAGGACCCCTACCCAACATCACCGGACAGGAGGTTCCAGACATATCCAGTCCCTCCACAGAAGAGACCCACAGTGATGACAGCAGCTCTGCACAACTGGATCAAGATGACCAACCCGGCCCATCAGGGACCTCGGGACAGTCGGTTCCCCTGACACTGGCACAAGCCACCACAGAGCCTCCCCCTCAGGAAACACCACCACATCACCCACCCAGCTGGCCCATACCTCTGTCCCCAGGGCACGTCAATCAGCAGTGTGTCCACCACTACAGGGAGCCCAGGCAACCCCACTAACACAGGACGATCAGGGACCTGGGGGCAGTGGGCACACGGTTCAGGGGACAGAGGCACAGGAAAACAGGGAAGCTGGGAGGACTGCTGTGCGACAGGGGTGAGGTCAGGCCCAGGGAACCCACTCTCCACGAGGTACTCTCCAACATCATGGGAACTTACCATCATTCCCAGGAGACAATGGCAACGGTACTGGCCAAGTTTCAGGAGACCCAGCGGCTGCAGGAGGAACACTATCTGGGGATCAGGGAGGACCTGCAGTCCATTAACAACACCCTGGTCACCATTGCAGGGGTGCTGCAAGACCTTGTCAACACCAGGAGGGACACTGTGGCACAACAAGGGGCCCCTGACACTAGCCTGGACGATGAACAGCCCTCCACCTCCTCCGGTGCTAGTGGACAGGAGGCACCACCACAGGAACACGACACCAGCACCCCACCCCCTGCAGATGGAGAACCACCCTGCAAATGGTTCCTGAGATCCAGGAACAAGACAGAGAACATTGCCAAGACCCACGCCAGGAAATGAGACCCCCCTGAATGTCACCCTTTTGTCCCACTTTGTCACCCTGTCCATCTTTCAACTGCCATTGCTCCACTTTCTATGCCCCTTTGGACAATGCACCTGTGAAACAAATAGGCTGGACTCTGCCATGGACATTCCCCCACCATCCCCCCACCCCATTTTACAAACCCCTCCACTTATTTGCACAGAAATAAACACACTTCAATCACAAAACAATCTGGAGTCAGTCTGTGCTTTCACAAACGTGTAATTGCAATATGCATGGAATATAGCAATGTCAAGTTACTTGTGCACATACCGATGTAACACAGTTGTAGGCCTGGAGGAAATATAGCAGAGGTCACAAAGTGGGACCCACATCTGTGAAATGGAAAGGCAAAGTGACAAGTCAGGGTCCATACACTGAGTGAAAATGACAGACTTCTGCTAGCTCCAGAAATTGTATGAGATGTGGGAGGTAGTGACATACCTGTGTCTTACTGGAAGTATTGCATGATCATGTTGTTTCGGTTGTCGATATCCTCGTCTGCCTCCTCTTCTTCACTGTCTACAGGCTCCACAGCTGCCACAAGACCACCAGCTGGACCATTCTCCTGCAGAAAAGGCACCTGCCGTCGTAAAGCCAGGTTGTGCAGCATACAGCAGGCCACGATTACCTGGCACACCTTCTTTGGTGAATAGTAGAGAGAACCACCTGTCAAATGGCGGCACCGGAATCTGGCCTTCAGGAGGCAGAAGGTTCATTCGATCACCCTCCTGGTTCACCCATGTGCCTCATTTTATCGTTCCTCTGCCCTTATCCTGGGATTCCTCACTGGGGTCAGTAGCCATGACAGGTTGGGGTAACCAGAATCACCTGCAAATATCGAGGGACAACTGTTAGACACACACTAACCATTAGGGACAACCCCATACCCAAACACCTATTCACACTATGTAGGGTCCTTGGCTTCACCTATTAGCCACACACGGTGCCTCTTAAGTTGCCCTATCACATAAGGGATGCTTCTGTTTCTCAAAATGTAAGTATCATGCACTGAGCCAGGAAACTTGTCATTCACATGGGAGATGTACTGGTGTGCCAAACACACCATCTGCACATTCATTGAATGGGAGCTCTTCCGGTTTCTGTACACCTGTTCACTCCTGCAGGGGGGTACCAATGCCACATGTGTCCCATCAATGGCACCAATGATGTTGGGGATATGTCCCAGGGCATAGAAGTCACCTTTCACTGTGGGTAAATCCTCCACCTGAGGGAACACGATGTAGCTGCGCATGTGTCTCAGCATGGCAGACAACACTCTGGACAACACGTTAGAGAACATTGGCTGGGACGTCTCTGATGCAATGGCCACTGTTTGAAAGGAACCACTTGCTAGGAAATGGAGTACTGACAGGACCTGCACTAGAGGGGATATCCCTGTGGAATGGCAGATAGCTGACATCTGGTCTGGCTTCAACTGGGCACACAATTCCTGGATTGTTGCACAATCAAGTCTGTATGTGACTAATATGTGTCTCTCTTCCATTGTTGACAGGTCCACCAGCGGTCTGTACACAGGAGGATGCCACCATCTCCTCACCTGCCCCAGCAGACGTGCCTTATGAAGAACAGCGAGCAGAGAGTCAGCCAAAACTGAGGTATCACAAAATGTAATTTGCAGAAAATGTATTAATCCGCACTGTGCCTGTAACTGTGTATATTCCAGTCCTCTATTGGTGTGACGCAGTTATTATTAATGCCATGTGGCCCCCTGAAATGGCGGCTGCCTGACCTGTAAGGTGGGACAAGGGGATATGAGGTAACTGTGCTGGCGTTGTACACCGTCATGGTGGGCGGACGAAGACCGCGGCCCAATTCAGCATTGGTTAACATTGGGCCCTATGGGTCAGAGGAGCCAATGACGATGTACGCCGGCAGTGACAGTACGCACCGCCACGGACGTGACTGCCATTTTCTGTCTGTTCACTCACTTGATACCTGACCTTCAACAGGAGAGGACCTACACTGCAAGTGCTGCTGTGACCTGTGTCTGGAAGCGACGATGGCTCATGTGTCTGGGGAAAGGGCCCCAGACAAACAGGTGAGTACACTGTGAGCATGCTGCATGGGCAATGCCTGTTTTGAGTGGTGTGGATGGAAGATACATTCGGGGCTGAGGCCTGCATGTGCGGATGGTGAGTGTAGGTGCGTCAGGGCAAGGGTGGGAACGGGGGCAATGAGTATGACGGTCCGGACGGGTAAAGAATTTCCTTTCCCCCTGTACCATTCCTCTAGGTCAGCGCCCACCAGAAGAAGGCTATTTGGCGTGCCATCACCAAGGACATCCGGACCCTGCGGGTCCACCACAGACAGAGCACCGACTGCCGTAAAAGATGGGAGGACCTGTGCTGCTGGAGCAAGAAGACGGCGGAGGCCCAGCTGGGGATCGCTTCCCAATGTGGGAGGGGTGCCCGTCGCACCATGACCCCCCTGATGTTCCAGCTCCTGGAGGTGGCCTCTCCAGAGTTGGATGGGCACTTGAGGGCATCACATCAGCCACAAGGGGGTGAGTACACTCCCATTCAGCTGACTTTGCACGCATTACGAGGTGTCTGGGTGGGGGAGGTGGGCAGTGAGTTCCCCTAGGCCAGGGCGATCTTGGTAGACAAGGTCCCTTATGAGGCAGGCTATGTGGCACCCCAACCCCACTAGTGGTTAGAGCCATCTACACCTAGTCAGGCTCCTGTGACTTCCAGGTGTGCAGCAATTGGGCTTAGGCCTCGTACCCCATGGGCATGTGATTAATCTAGGAACTATAAGTGCATGGCGTAGTGCAGAGGGCTGCTGTGTCTGTACAGTGGTGCCAGCAAATGCGGGGTCATGGAGTTCACCAACCATCAGGGCTGCACGTATGCCACGGAGCGAGGGCAAGGATATTCCGCCACCTGCCAAGGTTAAAAAGGTGCCCACATCCCGGAGGGAGAAGCCGAAAACACCTGCCACCAAGGGGTCAGCGAAAACGAAAGGGGATGGTGGCAAGACAACTGTGCCACCATCAAAGGTGGGGAAGGGCAAAAAACTGAAGGGCAGGTCAGGAGAGGGCATGGTGGCACCGCCACCTGCCCCGCCTCCGGCACGTCTACAGCCGCTGCAACAGTATCCAGCCTCTTCCCCGGTGGGCAGCTGTCCGAGGCTGCAGGAGACATCCTGCTTTCTCCTTCAGCAGGTGCTGACACATGCCTCACGGCCACAGACCCCACTGCCAGCACTGCTGCCACATACCCCGCCGCCAGCACCGCCGCCACAGACCCCGCAGCCAGCACCGCCGCCACAGACCCCGCAGCCAGCACTGCCACGACGGACCCCGCAGCCAGCACCGCCATGACTGCACTGGCGCAAGCACCGCCAGCGGCCCCTTGACGTCCTCGGACAGTGGCACCATCTCAGACATGCCTACCATCCTCAGTGGTCAACCGTCCAAGACTGGTGGTGAGTTCCAGGACCCTGGGCAACTTCCATGAAGCATTACTGTCATCACAGTTGTCACCTGCATATGGAATGCGAAGCCGCAGCAGTGTGGGGTATGTCTTTGCCTCCATGGCGTATCATGCTACCTGTACCTCGGCAATCTTGTGTCACACACACCCAGGTGAGGGAATTGTACCAGCCACACTGCACGTGGAGCACTCTGGGCACAAAGCCCCCTCCAGAACCAGTGGAGAAAGGCATCCACTACCTCAGTCCTTGGCAGGATGAAGCACTCTGGGCACAAAGCCCCCTCCAGAACCAGTGGAGAATCACATCCACTACCTCAGTCCTTGGCAGGATGAAGCACTCTGGGCACAAAGCCCCCTCCAGAACGAGTGGAGACTGTTATCTACTTGAGAGACTGTGGCTTTTCACTCCCCAGGATAAAGCAGTGGGCAACCCACCCACTGGAGAGACTTGAGAGACTGTGACTTTGCACTCCCCAGGATAAAGCAGTCGGCAAACCACCCACTGGAGAGACTTGAGAATCTGTGGCTTTGCACTCCCCAGGATATATCAAAGAGCATGGAGCCCACTCGTGCAGCAGTGGCGGCGTGCGTTCATCTGGCTGAGGTGCCCCCCTCCCCCTGAGGTGCCTGTTTCATTTTGATCTGATGCCCCTGCAGTGTTCTCTCCATTTCCAGTCAGCTATCTAGTGCGGGCTTCGTCCATGCATTTTGGGCCCAGTGGTCCACAGACAATGATTGGTGCACTATCCAGACTTGTGTAGTTGGTGTACATAATTGCGTTTACTGGATTTTGAACTTTGATAATGGGATTTCACATGATTACATTCGTTGAAATCAATTCCTTTTGTCCTTGCATTCTTCCAGGGGTTGGTGGGGGTGAGGGTGGGGGTATGTGTTCTGTTGCTGCATGTATTTGTGTGTATGGTGTTGTAGGTAAAGGTGGGGGTGCGGGTGTTGCGTGTTGCATGTGTGTGTCACTCTCTTTTCCCTCCCACCTCCCCTGTGTTGTAGGTGCAGTACGTACAGTGGTCGTCGCAGCCGTCGTTGGAGCACCTGATAGAATAGAAGGAAGACCATAATCTGCAGTATCTGCAATTCGGGCTCCATTGCGTTCTGGTTCCTCGTGGGGTGTGGAGAGGTGAGTGTTTTCCCTTCTGTGTACTGTTTCCGCCGTGTTTTTGTTTGCGTTGGTTCCGCCCCAGAAAAGCTGGCAGATAGGCATCTTGTGATAGGGTGGGCGGTACATTGTCTTCCGCCTGTCTGTTGGCGGTATTCTCTGTGCTGTTTGTTTCTATTGCTATGGCGGTCGGAGTGTTAAAGTAGCTGTCTATGTTTGCGGTTTCCGCCATGGTCGTAATCCCATTTTTTTTTTCGCCGGCCTGTTTGCAGTATTACCGCCGCTTTAACACCGACCGCCAGGGTTGTAATGAGGGCCTATATGTCTACTTGACAATTCCATAGGTCTATTAAAATTTTTGAAATTAAGATCCACAACTCTAAGCATGTCTTCCATTAATTTATAGGACACGTCATCACTTTTCAGTAGGACTGGAATGTACTGGTGCATTTATAGATAGCACGTAGGCCTTTAATAAGATGATATTTTTAATGGAGAGTAACATTTCTCATGAGTATTTTGTGAAAAGTACTAAGGATTCTCATCAGGGATAGCATCCTATTTTTGAATAGTGCCAAAATTTCCCAGTAGAGAGATTTGTCATAGATAGGAACAATACTTCTACAGGGTTCACATACATAAATTATACAATGCAAGCATTTCTCAGGATTAAGAGTTGGTGGACATGGTCTTTTGTCACAACGGCATTGAAATACCCTCACCACCAAATTGAACGTCCACCCACTTGATTTAAAAATGGGTGAACATTAAGTATACATTGACTACTCCGTCTCTGTTGCTGCCGTGCTCCTCAGACAGCCTGTCTGAAATGGCCTTTTTGCAGGTTTACCCAAAAGGTTTACCTGTCCTCCTCCTCTTTTTCGGACATTCTTTAGCACTCTGAGCACTTTAATACTTCTAACCAGTGCTAAAGTGCTTGTGCTCTCTTTTTTAATTATGATAATATAGCTGTATCCACAATTGCCATATTCAATTTATTTGTAATTCCCTTGTAAAGTGGTATACCATACACCTAGGGCCTGTAAATTAAATGTTACTAGCGGGCTGGCAGCAGTGATTGTGCCACCCACCTAAGTAGTCCTATAAACTAGTCTCAGGCCTGCCATTGCAGAGTCTGTGTGCAGTCCCACTGCCACTTCACCTTGGTGTTTAAAACCGTTTGCCAAGCTTAAAAACTCCCCTTTTATTAAATATAAATCATCCCTAAGGTAGGTCCTATGTAGACTATAGGCAGGGTGCTATGCAAGCTAAAACAAGGACATATAGGTGGTCATTACAACCCTGGCGGACGGTGTTAAAGGTGCGTGATACCGCAAACAGGCCGGCGGACAAAAAAATAGAATTACGACCCTGGCGGAAACCACCAACAAAGACAGCCACTTTAACACACCGCCTGCCACGGCGGTACAGACAAGCAGCGCGGCTGTTTCCGCCAACAGACAGGCGGGAGACAATGTACCGCCCACACTATTACAACCCGCCAATCCGCCACCTTTTCCGGGGCGGATTCACAGTTGATAAAAACACAGCGGAAACAGTTTCTGCACTGGGAAAACGCTCACCTCAACACATCCCACGAGGAACGAGGACTCCATGGACCCGGAACTCCAAATACTCCCTGCCCTTGTCTTTCTGCTCCTTTACGACCAACAGCTATGTAGGCGCAGAAGATACCGGTGAGTACTGCATCTACGACACGGGGAGGGGGGGTGGCAAAAGTCAGGGACACACACACGCAGCACCCCCACCCCCACCCTCGCATTATACAACATACACACAAATGCAGTCACAAAAATCACATTAACAACCCACAATCCCCCCGGAAGAATGCAAAGACAATGCGAAATTCGGGCAAACATTGTAATGTGCCAATATACATGTCATACAAAAATATACAGATATATATCTCTAAATCACTCTTATTTACACATACAATCCGAGAAGTAGTGCAGATATGTACACAACAATGTCCGTGCACCAACAGTCCAAAAATGCATGTTCGAGGCCCACAATAGATACCTGACCAAAATCGGAGAGAACACTGCCGAGGCATCAGATAGAAACACTACAGGCACCTCAGGGGGAAGGGAAGGGAGGGCACCTCAGCCGGATGACTGCAAAGCCAGATCTACAACGGGGCTCCATGCCCATTGATGTATCCTGGGGAGTGCAAAGCCACAGTCTCTCAAGTCTCTACAGTGGGTGGGTTGCCCACTGTGCCATCCTGGGGAGTGCAAAGCCACAGTCTCTCAAGTCTCTACAGTGGGTGGGTTGGCCACTGTGCCATCCTGGGGAGTGCAAAGCCACAGTCTCTCAAGTCTGGTGGGTTGGCCACTGTGCCATCCTGGGGAGTGCAAAGCCACAGTCTCTCAAGTAGATGCAGTTCTCTACTGGTACTGGGTGGGACTGGTGCCCAGACTGGATGAGTCTCCCTGTGAAAGTTCATGTCCTGTCACTGTCCCAGCTGCACATGGGAGAAGGATGCCTGATGTGGCGGTCCATTCATTCCTACATGGTGCATGCCCTATTCAGCTGTGCTTTCACATGGAGGTTCAGGACTGTTCAGCGGTGCTTTGCCATGGCGGTCTTTGCTCTGTTCAGCGGTGCTTTGACATGGTGGTCTTTGCCCTGTTCAGCGGTGCTTTGGCATGGCAGTTCTGGACTGTTCAGCAGTGCTTTGCCATGGCGGTCTTTGCCCTGTTCAGCGGTGCTTTGACATGGCGGTTCTGATATGGACATTGGTGTGTGGCATGACAATCTCCACACTGGACATTGGTGTGTGGCATGACGATCCCTACAATGGGCATTGGTGTGTGGCATGACGTTCCAACATTGCCCAGCGGGGCTGTGGCATCCTGGCTCCTCCTGGGCTGTGACTCCGGCGGTGGTTTCTGGACCAGTAACGATACTTGTGCCCTCCTGGGCTGTGACTCCGGCGGTGGTTTTTGGACCAGTAACGATACTTGTGGCCTCCTGGGCTGTGACTCCGGCGGTGGTTTCTGGACCAGTTACGATACTTCTGCCCTCCTGGGCTGTGACTCCAGCTGTGGTTTCTGGACCAGAAACGATACTTGTGCCCTCCTGGGCTGTGACTATACTTGTGCCCTCCTGGGCTGTGACTCCGGCGGTGGTTTCTGGACCAGTAACGATACTTGGGCCCTACTGGGCTGTGACTCCGGCGGTGGTCTCCTGACCAGTGACGATACTTTGGCCCTCCTGGGCTGTGACTCCGGCGGTGGTCTCCTGACCAGTGACGATACTTGGGCCCTCCTGGGCAGTGACTCCGGCGGTGGTCTCCTGACCAGTGACGATACTTGGGCCCTCCTGGGCAATGACTCTGGCGGTGGTCTCCTGACCAGTGACGATACTTGGGCCCTCCTGGGCTGTGAATCCGGCGGTGTTCTCTGGACCAGTGACGACGGTGCTGGCGGTTGTGTCAGGACCGCCGGAAATGATGGCGCACTTCTCCGCTGTGACACTCGCAACAGGCTGGGCAGACGTCCTCTGGACCTTCCCCACCTTTTTTGGAGTTACAGCTGACTCACCAATCGCCTTCGATCCCATGTCACTTGTTGTTCCACCAGGAGTCTTAACACGGTCCCGTCGTCCACTCTCCAATTTCAGAGCCTTTACAAGGGGTGGGCTGCCAGTGCCCTGGCTCCGGGTCCTACTGCCTGCCCTGGTGGACGGTGCACTCCAAAAACCTGGAACACGCACCACTGGTACTGGAGGATTTTTGGCTGAGGCGCTACAACGGGACTGATGAATTGGAGGGGGGCTGGGGAGGGTGCAAAAAGGTCAATTTGACATAGGGACAGTTTCTGACGGACACTGGGATGGGTAGCTGAAGGGGGTCTGGGAGTGGAGGATGAGGAGGTGGTTGTAGGAGGTGTTACTTTAGGTGTTTTGGGTGCAGGTGCAGGTACTGTAGGCTGTCGTGAGGTGGATGGATGTTGGGTGAGTGATTGCCGGCGTTTGTGTACTTTGGGAGGGGGCGTCACAGACACACTGGGAGAGGACACAGGGGATGTGTAAATGGCAGTGGAGGTGGTGAGTGCAGGTGAGCGGCTTGTGGTGCTGGGTGTCCTGGTGCGAGTCCTAGTGCCTGTAGATGTGGTGCATGCAGGTGTGTGTGTAGACGAGACTGGGAGGGAGGAGGGAGAAGAGGAATAGGGGGACACAGTGGAGACAGTGGATGTTGCTGTGTCTGTATGTGGGTGAGGCTTGCGTGAGTGCCTGTGGTGTGTGTGGTGCCTATGTTTGCTTGAGCTACTTGTGTGTGTTGACTTGTGTGCATGCTGGTCTGCAGATGTGCTTGGGATTGGCTGGGGTACAGGGGATTGGGTCTGGGTGGAGGAAGTTGGAGGGGGGAGGCTGGACACAGGGACAATGGCTGCCATCAGTGCTGAGTCCAGAGATTGCAGGGTTCGTCGAAGGGCAGCCTGACCAGAATGAATGCCCTCCAGGAATGCATTACCTTGTTGCAACTCTCGTTGTACACCCTGGATGGCATTCACAATGGTATACTGCCCAACAGTGAGTGACCTGAGGAGGTCAATGGCCTCCTCACTGAGGGCAGCAGGGGTGACAGGGAAAGGTCCTGAGGTGCCTGGGGCGAAGGTGATGCCCACCCTCCTGGGTGAGCGGGCACGGGGCGAACGCTGAGGGGCTGCTGGGAGGGCGGTGCTGGTAGGGGAGGTGGCGGCTGTACCTGTAGAAGTGGAGCGCACAGATGGTGCCGCCACCACAGGGGAGCTCCCATCGGCGGACGAGTCCGTGTCACTGGTTGGTGATCCGGTGGCCGACGTGAAGCTCCCCTCGCCCTCCGTCCCACTGGTGCATTCAGAGTCCGTGGTGTGGCCCTCCATGGCCATGTGGGATGCAGCTCCCTCGTGCTCCGGTGCCACTGTACCTCTGCCTGATGATGCTGATGCACAAAAGGACAGGGAGAGCAGGAAAAGGGGGGGAGACAGAACAAAGAGAGTTTTAGTGCATGGCATACCGCTACCGGTGGTGGACAAGACAGACGCAGCAGCCCCATGCATTACGCCGTGCTCCTGACCTCTGCATATGCAAATTCTGGGATATGGCCTACATTGCAATGGTGGAAATCTGCACACATGGATGCCACAGGGGCAACTATACCTCAACTTGGCACTCTGCTGAGGTGGGGTTGAGTGCCACATTGCCTACATTATGGAGGGGCCTTGCCTACCTATCTCGCCCTGGCCTAGGGACACCTGCAGCCCACCCCCCCCACTCAGACCCCTCCACAGCACGCAAAGTCCGCAGAATGAGGTTGTACTCACCCCCTTGTGTCTGCTGTGATGTCCTCAAGGGCCCATCCAACTCCGGGTAGGCCACCGCCAGGATCCGGAACATCAGGGGGGTCATGGTGTGACAGGCACCCCTCCCACGTTGGGAGGCCATCCCCAGCTGAGCCTCCGCCGTCTTCTTGCTGCAGCGGCGAATGTCCTCCCATCTCTTCCGGCAGTGGGTGCCCCGTCTCTGGTGGGCCCCCAGGGTCCGGACCTCCTTGGCGATGGCACGCCAAATGTCCCTCTTCTGGTGGGCACTGACCTACATGACATGCACAAGGGAAGAGGAACAGTCATTACCAACTGCACCGTCAATGTGAGTGGCCCCCTCCCTACTCTGACCATGTGGCCCATTCATTCCCATGCATTAATGTACTATGAGCTCTGGCCCCTTCCCTGTTCCACCCAACCCTCTCCACCCAGGCCTAGCCCATACAACGTGCTCCCTCTGTAGTAACCTGTTGGTCTGGAGGACCGTAGAGTAGCGTGTACTGGGGGAGGACCCCATCCACAAGTTTCTTCAACTCCTGTGCAGTGAAGGCAGGGGCCCTTTCCCCAGATTGAGCAGCCATCTTCGCTTCCAGACCGAGGTCACAGCAGCACTAGCAGTATAGGTCCTCTCCTGTCGAAGATCAGGTATCTAGTGATTGAACAGATAGAAAATGGCGGTGACGTCCGCGGCGGTGCGCATCATCACCGCCAGCGCACCTGTTCATTGGCTCCTGGGACCAATAGGGTCCAATATTAACCAATGCAGCATTGTGCCGCGGTCTACGACCGCCTACCGCAACGGTGTGCAACGCCAGCGCAGTTACCCCACAATCCCATTGTCCCAGTTTAGAGGTCAGGCAGCCGCCATTTCAGGGGCCCACATGGCTTCATTTACTACTGCGTCACACATAACTAGGCCTGCACTCAACACACATACAGGAAGGGTTTATTGTCTGGTGTAGTCTTGTGTGTAACTGTGTGTACATACCTGGAGGAATAGTGACTGGTTCTTCGCTGTTGTCCTTCTTAGGCACCGTCAGCTGGGACATATGAGAAGATGGCGGAATCCTCCGGTGTACCGACCGCTGGTGGACCTGTTGACAATGGAAGAAAGACATGTCATCGTCACCTACAGGTTTGACCGTGCCACAATCCAGGAACTATGTACCCAATTGGAGCCAGACCTGATGTCACCAATCCGCCATCCAACTGGAATCCCCCCTGAAGTGCAGGTGCTGTCAGTGCTCCATTTCCTTGCAAGTGGGTCTTTTCAGACAACAGTGGCCATGGCATCAGGGATGTCCCAACCTATGTTTTCCAACGTCTTGTCCAGAGTATTGGCTGCCCTGCTGAAACACGTAAGGAGATACATCATATTCCCTTAGGTGGAGGATTTACCTACAGTGAAAGGTGACTTCTATGCCCTTGGACATATCCCCAACGTCATAGATGCCATTGATGGGACCCATGTAGCTCTGGTCCCCTCCCCACAGGAGTGAACATGTGTACTGGAACAGGAAGAGTTATCATTCGATGAATGTCCAGATGGTCTGATTGGTAGACCAGTACATCTCGCAGGTTAATGCAATGTTCCATGGCTCTGTGCATGACGCCTACATCCTGCGGAATAGCAGCATCCCTGATATGATGGGTCAACTCCAGAGGCACCGTGTATGGCTATTGGGGTACTCTGGTTACCCCAACCTGTCATGGCTACTGACCCCAGTGAGGAATCCCAGGACCAGGGCGGAGGAACGGTACAATGAGGCCCCTGGGCGGACTAGGAGGGTAATCGAACGCACCTTCGGCCTTCTTAAGGCCAGGTTCAGGTGCCTCCATATGACAGGTGGATCCCTATTCTACTCACCGAAGAAGGTGCGCGACATCATCGTCGCCTGCTCCATGCTCCATAACTTGGCATTGCGACGCCAGGTGCCTTTTCTGCAGGAGGATGATCCAGATGACGGTATTGTGGAAGCTGTGGAGCCTGTGGACAGTGATGAGGATGGAGCTGAGGAAGAAGAAAACAACAACAGGGATTCAGTCATACAGCAATATTTCCAGTGACACACAGGTGAGAACATTTTCTGGTTTAACATTACATTGACTTTCACACGTCTACCTCTATCCTGTACCTACATTTCACTCACTATTTGTTAATTGAGTTGTACCCTTCCATTTCAGTTTCACAAGTGTGATAACCTACGTGTCAACTGCTTGCATCCTAAAGGGCTTGTGATGTGTGACATTAGTATGTTGGCCTTACAATGGGTAACCCATTATGACACTGTAATTGATAATACAAAGTTCCAAATCATAGACTGACTCCAGATTTTTTTGTGTTTCAAGGGTGTTTATTTAAGTGCTCAAAAATTGAAGGGGGGTTGTAAACTGGTGATGGGGGATGGTGGAGGAATGTCCATGGCAGAGTCCAGTCTATTAGTCTCACAGGTGCACTGGCCATCTGGGCATTGGAAGTGGAGCTGAAGCAGTTCAAGTATGGACAGGGTGACAAAGTGGGACAGTGGGAGGACAATCAGGGTGGTCTCATTTCCTGGCAGGGGTCTTGCCATCTTGCTCTGTCCTGTTCCTGGATCTCAGAGACCGCTTGCGTGGTGGTTGTCCGTCTGCAGGGTTTGGGGTGCTGGTGTGGGGGTCCTGTGGCGGGGCATCCTGTCCACTAGCGCTGGCGGAGGTGGTAGGCAGTTCATCGTCGTGGCTAGTGTCAGGGGCCCCTTAGAGAGCCACGGTGTCCCTCATGGTCTTTTGAATGTCCGTCAGCACCCCTACGATGGTGCCCAGGGCGGAGCCGATGGTCCTGAGCTCCTCCCTGAACCCCAAATACTGCTCCTCCTGCAGACGCAGGGTCTCCTGCAACTTGTCCAGGACCGTTACCATCGTCTCCTGGGAGTGGTGGTATGCTCCCATGATGGGGGATCGGGCCTCGTGGAGAGTGGGTTCCCTTGGCCTGTCCTCCCTCTGTCGCACAGCAGCCCTCCCAGTTCCCCTATGTTCCTGTGCCTCCGTCCCCTGGACCGTGTGCCCACTACCACTGCCCCCAAGTCCCTGTTGTTGTTGGGTTATCCTGGGTGCCCTGTAGTGGTGGACACACCGCTAATTGACCTGTCCTGGGTAGGGAGGTTTGGGCCCGCTGGGTGGGTGCTGTGCTGGTGTTACCAGAGGGTGGAAGGTCGGGGTTGGGCTGTGGCTGGGCAAGGGGGACCGACTGTCCTGAGGCCCACGATGGTCCGGGCTGGTCATCAAGATCCAGTGGGGCAGAGCTGCTGTCTTCACTGTGGGCCTCTTCTGGGGGTGGAGTGGTGTTGTCTGGACCCTCTGGTGTGGTGACGTTCCTTCGGGTTCCTGCAGGGGTATAAGAACATGATTATTGCATGTGTGTGTTTCATGGTGTGCAATGGGTGGGTGTGCATGCACCCCAGTGCAGGCATTCCTGTGTGGGGGCTTGTGTGTTGATGGTTGGGGGGGTGTTCTGGGAATGTGTAGTGAGCATGCTTTGGTGAGGGGTGAGCATGCTTAGTTGTGTCATGCAGGGCTTGGTGTTGGGATGGGTGGTTGGTGTCATGGGTAGATTAGTGAGGATTTGGGGTGATAGGGGAGGGGGTGAGGGTGGGGGTGTGTGATAGCATGCAGGTAGGGTGGGGGATATGATAGTTAAGATTAGACTTACCAGTGTCCCATACTCCACCGACTCCTCCGAGGCCCTCAGGATTCATAATGGTCAAGACTTGCTCCTCCCATGTTGTTAGTTGTGGGGGAGGAGGTGGGGGTCCGCTGCCAGTCCACTGTACCGCGATGTTGTGCCTGGAGACCGTGGAACGCACCTTCCCCCGAAGGTCGTTCCACCTCTTCCTGATGTCCTCCCTATTTCTTGGGTGCTGTCCCACGGCGTTCACCCTGTCCACTATTCTTCGCCATAGCTCCATCTTCCTGGCTATTGATGTGTGCTGTACCTGTGAGCCAAATAGCTGTGGCTCTACCCGTAGGATTTCCTCCACCATGACCCTGAGCTCCTCCTCGGAGAAGCGGAGGTGTCTTTGACGTGACATGGGGTGGTGTGTGTGATGTGTGGGGTGGTGTATATGTTGATGAGTGTGGTGAGTGTAGTGGTATGTGGTGTTTTGTGCGTGGATGTTGTGTGGGTGATGGTGTTGTGTGCCTCAGTGTGATGGGGTTGTCAATAGCTGTGCTCTATCTCTCGCCTTCTCTCAGTATTTTTGGTTGTAGGGGTTTGTGGGTGATGTGGGTGTGTGTTTTATATTGTATTGGGTGTGTGGGAGTGGTGTGTGTATGTGTACCAGGTGTGTGAATTTGGAATTGTCCAATGTGGCGGTGTTTTGGAGCTGTGTGTGTATTTTGAGCGCAGCGGTGTGTACCGCCAATGGAATCCCGCGGTTGAAAGACCGCTGTGTGGATTCGTGGGTCGTAATAGCATGGGCTTGTTTCTGTTGGCGTGGAGATGGAGGATTTGTTTCTGCATGTTTATCGCTGACCTTTGGTGTGGCGGTGTTGTGTGGGTGTCTGAATTTCGGCGGATTCCGAGATGTGTGTCATAATAGCTGTGGTGGTCTACCGCGGCCGCGGCGGTGTATTGGCAGTCCTCTGCACAGCGGTAAGCGCCTTATACCGCCAATGTTGTAATGACCCCCATAATCTTTGGTTTTACATGTCCTGGTAGTGAAAAACTCTGAAAGTTGTTTTTCACTATTGTGAGGCACACTACTCTTATAGGCCAGCATTGGGAATTCCTTAATGTGCGTTTAAGCTGTAATTCCTGATTAGAACACACTAGCTGCACCATGTTTCATATGATTGGGATGGTGCTGATAAATCCTCTTGACTGGTAAGCATGGATTTATGAATAGTATTTTAGAAATGCCACTTTTAGAAAGTGGAAATTTCTCCGCTCTCCCTGCTCTGTGTTCCAGCAGCCTGTCTCCAATACATGTCTGTTCAGAGCTGGGTGACAGCTATATTTGTACATTTTCTCTAGACAGTCGCAACACAGGACACTCAAAAGCATCTGCATTCATCTGCATACTGATTGTTCTTCCTACGCAGGGAGGCTGGGAAAAGCTCACACTTACACTTCATAGGGAAGTCGCCCAAACCCACACAAAGGGCTGATTACCCCCCACTGACAGTCTGGAGCCAGGGCTGGGATGAAAGGGCGACCAATGAACTTCAAAGAGTTGCTTTGAAGTCATGCCCACTTCAAAGGCATTTTTTGCTATAAGTACTGGGGCTCTGACCCCCTGAAATCAGATCACTACTGAACTTGGGAAGAACTCAGTGGGAGTAAAGCTGTGCTCTAAGGATTGCCACTCTGCCTGGACTGACTGGTTCAAGGAACTCCTTCTCTGCTTTGCTGAGCTGCTCTGGTGATCCATGCCCTGCTGAGGACAAGAACTGGACTCATCCTGCTGACCCCGAGTATCTCCAAGGATTTGCTGGCTTGCCCATTGTTCGTCTGCCGTCTCAGGGGCATTAACAATTGCTTGCAATATTCCTTCTGCTGTTGACTCGGTGCTCTGTGAGTCCTATCTTTGCCTGAGGTGCCCCCTCTAGTTCTGGGCCTCAGCAGTGGGTTATGAAGCTGATTGCAAAAAAGGACGCATTACCTTGAGTGCGTGAAACATTTTGCCGCATTGATCCTTTGTCGCAGAATCTGTTCGATGTCAGTGGATTGACAGCCTGTGCAACCGGACGACGATATTCTCCAAACCTCGACGACAACACATCTCATTTACTTCAGTGGAGCCTGCCGATGATGCAGTGACCTGACTGTATGGGTTACCGATGTATTGAGCACCCAACATCAATGCTTTGCTCCATCATTGGTAATATTTCAGTGGACTCTTTGTTGGTTCTGTAACCGGCCTACCCTCCATCGTAGTCAGCCTGCCCTGTGGATTCACAATGGTCCCTTGCAACCTTAGGTAACCTATTGACTTCTGAGCACTATTTCACATTCAATCTTTAAAAATTCTCATCTCAACTTTTACTGAATGGATGTTTGTTTGTTTGGTCTTATATTATGCAGATACATATTTCCTATTTCTAAAATTTCTGTGGAGTCTTTTTGAGGTGTTTTCATTGTGTTGCTGTCAATCAATCAATCAAAGGCATTTGTATAGCGCACTGCTCACCCGGAGGGTCTCAAGGCGCTGGGGGGGGGGGAAACGCTACTGCTCGAACAGCCAGGTCTTGAGTTGCTTCCTGAAGGCGAGATGGTCTTGCGTTGTCCGGAGGTGGATGGGGAGGGAGTTCCATGTCTTGGCTGCCAGGTAGGAGAAGGATCTTCCTCCGGCGGTGGCTCTGCGGATGCGGGGGACGGTGGCGAGAGCGAGGCTGGCGGAGCGGAGCTGGCGGGTGGGCTTGTGGAAGGTCAGGCGGCTGTTGAGGAACTTGGGGCCCAGGTCGTGGAGGGCCTTGTGTGCGTGGGTGAGGAGTCGGAACGTGATTCTTTTGTTGACGGGGAGCCAGTGCAGGTCTCTCAGGTGTTCGGAGATGTGGCTGTGTCGGGGGATGTCCAGGATGAGTCGTGCTGAGGCGTTCTGGATCCGTTGGAGTTTCTTCTGGAGTTTGGCGGCGGTGCCGGCGTAGAGGGCGTTCCCGTAGTCCAGCCGACTGGTGACGAGGGCCTGGGTGACCGTCTTCCTGGTCTCGGTGGGGATCCACCGGAAGATCTTTCGAAGCATGCGCAGGGTGTTGAAGCATGAAGATGAGACGGCGTTGACTTGTCTGGTCATCGAGAGGGAGGAGTCCAGGATGAAGCCTAGGTTGCGAGCGTGGTCCGTTGGCTTGGGGGTGGCTCCCAGGGCGGGGGGCCACCAGGAGTCGTCCCAGGCGGATGGTGATGATCCCAGGATGAGGACCTCCGTCTTGTCTGAGTTCAGTTTCAGGCGGCTGTTCTTCATCCATTCGGCGACGTCTTTCATCCCTTCGTGTAGGCT